>NC_134648.1:13822305-14128805 GCF_030463565.1 Pelecanus crispus
TTATGTTTTCCTTGTCTCTGACTGTCAAGACAAAACAAAAATAAGGCCAACAGCAATTATTATTTCCAAATCTACTGCTGTGCTTTATTCCTTGAGGTTATGCACCCATCAACAGATTTGGGTGCTTGTATTGTGGCTTACTGTGGAGCTATGTCCCAAAATACATCAAATACTCTGACCTATTGCATAACGCTTCACAGAGCATTTCTGTATCACAGGAGGTGAGCTGGATTCTTTTACATGATGTTGCAAGAGCAAAGACATTAAATCAAACTTCTGGTAAGAAACATGGGTAAACTTGGGTCCCTTAGTAACTCTAAACAACTCATCTTAAATCACAATTTTAATTGTTTATATTCAAGTACCTAAATGCTTATGTTCGGCTGTGGATTTTTGTTTGCAGTTTGTAAACTTTATCCATGAACTTCTGGGTCTGAGAATTCTCCCCTCCACCCTTTTATGACTCTTGTCTATAGAAGATGACTGAACTGTCTTGGCTACAGTACTGTATTGGCTGATGCATAAATGTGGAAGTCATCCACTGCTTGTTCCAACTCTAATACTCCTAACAGGGCATAGGAGGAGTTTCTATACACTGTTATATTTTTGTTTCATCTTGTGTAAAACTCTATTCTGCCTGAGTTGTTTCAGGATTAACTGGGTACTATGTATGTAGTGCTTTGAAATGATAAAGGAGTTGCTTAAGAGGTAATCATCTGGTGTGTGTTGAACTACTGTTTTCTCTAATTTAATTGAAGACATTGCCTCTGTTATTAACTCTGCAGACAATGAGCTCCCTGCTGCATTATGGCAACAGATCCCGAAAGGCATAGACAATGTAAACTGTGATGGAGTTTTCAGAGACTTTAATGCAGTAGTCAGGCTGCAGGGCTGCATTCACAAGGATGAGCTGGTAGAGATGGGGTCCTGGTCCCTCTACCCAGAAGAGCAATGACACCCTGCAGCGAGAGCCACATGAAAGCAGTGGAGCTGTGCGTCTGTATGCCACACCTCTCAGTTTCTACTTATCACAAATAAAAACACGGTGCTGCTCAGAACTGAGCCCACACTCCTTATCCAGCAGCAACATCCCAAAGCGAGTTTGCTGAAATGATGCCGGGGAGGTTAACTCTAAATTCAGAGCGAACGTGTGACACAGAGCAACCTCTTTGCTTGAGATTCAAACTCTCAGCACCCAGAACGTGCTGACTCTATCAGCCAGCATGAGCGGTTCATGTTGGCATGATGAAACAAAGGTTTACTCTGTCATAAAGCCATTCTACAGCAGAGTTGCAGATATACCTGGCAGCACTGGAAGTAACTCTGTACATTGTGACAGTGGCTGTGCAGCAGCTGACACGATGTAATTTGTGATGTCATCTGATGTTTCTGTGTCTCTAACCATATTGCCTTTCTACCAAGAAATGGAGAAACTGTCTGCTAAAATCTGTACTAGTCTACTGGTACTGTCTCTGGAAAATGCTGACAGTGGTGTTTATCAGCTAAGGTAGTACCAGCTGGTCAGGGTAACACTGGTGAAACCTACTGCATAACCTACCACCTGATGGCGAATGCCCCAAATTTCTTAATCTAGGCTGGCATCACAGGCTCACTGGCTAAGCTCTTGCCATGCAATAAGCAAAACTAAAGTATAATTTTTTGCAGTTTTAGCAAAAGTAGTGCAAACAGGCCTCTGCCAGGCACACCATAAACATTCCCCTTTCCACGGGTCTGGGGGTAAAACCTCACCTCGCATTCCCTTGTGGCTCGATTCATCAAGTTCACAATTGAAGCGAATGCTGCACTGAGACGTTCTGAATCTTCTTCCTGCAATTAAAGACATTTTTTTTTTTTTTGTAACTTATAATGTGGTGCCCGTTGCTTAGAGGTGGAAAGCGTCAGGTGATTAAACAGCAAAACACTCGCTACTGCTGGAGGCTGTCCCTGGGGGGAAGCAGTCGTGCGGTGCTTGGTTCCAAGGCAGCGTGCACACCGGCCTTCCAGCGCCCGCCCGTGCAGCCGGCGAGGCGGCGGCACTTGCTACACCCAGCCGGTCACCGGATGGAGCGGCCGCCTCGCTGGGCCGGCCCGCAAAGCGCTGCTAATTCCTTCGGACGGGCCCGCGCACCTCTCACGCTGGCTTTGACTAGATAAAACGCAGGGGGAGCTAACCAAGCGTGAAAGCGCGCCAGACGTTTCGAACCGCCCCCAGCCCGGTACAGCGCGTCCGCGCTAGGCCTCGACACGAGCTACCCGGCCACCGCTGCGGGACGCAGCTCCTCGGCGCTTCTGATTTACTTCGCTGCGTTCCTGCGGCACGGCCGCCCCCGCCCCGCCGCCGCCGCCGCCGCCGCACTGACCGGGGCCGAGGCCGGGACCCGTCCCGCCGGCCGCCGCCGCCGCCGCCGCCGCGCCCGCTCCAGCACGGCGCGCGCCAGCCCCGCCGTCCGCCCCGCGCGCGCCCCCTCCATCACCCCGCCGCCGCCGCCGCGCGCCGTCACAGTGCGCACGCGCCGCCGCCCCGCCCCGCCCCGCCCACACCCCTCCTCCGCTGCCGTTAGGGGGCGACACCGCCCCGCCGCTGCCGCGCTGCCCCGCCCCGCCCCGCCCGGTGGCACCGGGGCAGCTCCCGGGCCCGCCGTGAGGCCAGGGGGTGGTGGGGGGGCTCTCTTTTCCCCTCGCGCCGCCACCCCCGTGGCGGGCCCGCGCCCGCGCCCGCGCCCTGAGGTAAAGCCGCCGCCCCGGGCGGGGGAGGGGCGTCCGGACAGGCTTTCCGCGAGCTTCCCTCAGCGGCGCCGCGTCTGTGAGGCGCCCGGCTGCGGCTCCGCGGCTGGCCCCGCCGGGCGACAGCGGGGGAGAGCCGGGAGAGGCTGGGGGGCGCCGAGCCCCGGCTGCGGCTCCGCGGCTGGCCCCGCCGGGCGACAGCGGGGGAGAGCCGGGAGAGGCTGGGGGGTGCCGAGCCCCGGCTGCGGCTCCGCGGCTGGCCCCGCCGGGCGACAGCGGGGGTCTCCGAGCCGGGAGAGGCTGGGGGGTGCCGAGCCCCGGCTCGGCGGGAGGCGCGCCCGGGGATCTCCGCAGCGGAAAGCGGTACTCCCTGTGTCTCCTTCTTTTTAAAACTTATGAGGTACAAAATAATAATTACAGTACGTCGTGATGGCTGGCTGAGTGAAACAGGCATTGGTGAGAGGGCAGAGCGCCTGCAAAATATCACTGCGTCCGCTCTCCCAAGAGAAAGCCCTTCCACTTTGGTTAGCAAACAGAAAGCACGAAGTGTTTTGCCCTGCTGCAAGCACGATTTGCCAAACAAGCGAATTTGCCCCCTGGAAGCTGCTTCTGGCCCAGGAGGGTTTTCCAGCAGGGCAGCGCGTATGCGTGAGGCCTTCGTCGGTGTGCGGGGCTGCGGTCGCTGCTGGGAGCTACCAAGCAGGCTTGGAAAGCGACTGTGGCTACGCGTACGTTAGAGCCGCTCCGTGGCTTCGCGAACCTCGCTTGCACTGAGGTGACGGTAAGAAGGGCAAAATAAGCACAGAAACTTTGTTTAAATGCGGTATGGCCAAGGTTAACAAGTAGGCCCTGATTTTTCAAGTCCTTCATTCTTGTTTGTGGAGCTTTGCTAGCTGTAATCTCTGTTTGGCAAGCAGGGAAAATAATCCTCTCCTAGTTTACATTTTATTATCATCTTCCAGTTGCTTAATCAGAGCAGCAGCCAGCTCCTGTAATAAACAAGCCCTTCGCAGGCTCCTTGTTCATTAAAACACATTGAAGGCCTCAATTCAGTGTTCAAATACAACTTAATTTTAGGTTGGGTCTCCTGTGGTCAAAGGAAAACGTAGGCAGTTGCCCAGGTCTGGGGGGCTGAGTGCAACATAAATAGGGGAGAAAACCAGTATTTGATAAAAGCAATATTAGCAGTGTGACGTGCTGGAGAAGCAGCCAGAATGGACTGCTTCCTGCTTAATTGGAAGTTGAGCGCCTTCCTTTGAGCACGATTCCTTGTTGTCATTGGTCTCCCGGAGAGGCGGATGGGTTTGCTGTCTTGCCGCACTTGTGAAATATACTTGAAAAGGCCCTCCTACGTCATTTTTGTAAGGGGGAAATGAAAATTGTATCAATTTTATATTCCTGCCAGGTACTTGTAGCAGTAGCTGGTTTTTCAGGAGGCAAATTATTCCTCATGTGATGAAATTGAAACTCCCACCATTTTTTGATGTTCAGTGACACAGTACTACTTTTGCAGCTGAGTAAATACATCTGTCCCAAGAAGGCGGACAGCTGAAACAGCTCCTGCTTTGAAACACACATTCACATCAGAATGCAGATGAGAGTTACCCTTACTTCCTGTGCATTCCCTCTTTTGAAATATAATGGAGGTTTGTGAAATGCTGGACATTTACACCAGATTTCCTGGTCGTGTGGGATGATGGATGAGAATATCTGAAGACAATGTATCTTATTTTGTTGGTGAGGTGGAGAAAGCTGAGAGTACTTTATCCTGAGTACTCTGCTCTGGGTTCAGAGAAGTATCCTTGTGTAGGAAAGCTCATAAGCATTTGCCTAACGCATTTCGGTTCCATTGCTGTCAATGGAAGGAAAGCAAGCACGTGCTTAAAGTTCAAGAAACGTGCAATGCTGGAATTCGTATTTCAGGGGTCGAATACACGTGTCGCTCTTCTCTTTATTTTTCTTCTGTTCCTATTATCGTTTGGTTAATAAATTGTGAAGTGACTTACTTTATAAATGCTTACATAATACTTCAAGATTGAGGTGCAGACTTTGCATTTTGCAATACTCATGGCTCCGCTAACAGCTCGCGTCCTGCCTCTCTTGTATGTTTTTTGTATCGAAGGTCTTGTGCGGGTTCCTCACCTGTTAAGCCGGCAGAAGCGCGTGGGCAGGCGTGCCAGGGAGCTGGCCCGCAGGATGCGGCCTGCGTGCAGCATGTCTGCTTCATCGCTTGTGCCCCGCAGAGACCTTCCTCACCCTCGGGCACCGCCGCTGCCCGCTGTCCTGGCGTGCGGAGGGGCCCTGGCTGCGGCGTGCCTCCGAGCGGGGCACCCCGGGCTCCGCTCCCCAGGGAGCAGCGCATTACAAAATCGCTGTCGGGAGCCGGTCTCAGTAGGCTGGATTTGCAGCCAGGTACCCGGGATGAAGTTCAGCGGCGTGCCGCTGCTTCCCTCCCCCCCGCCCTTTCTCCGCAGGCACTGTTACTCCGCAGCTGCCCCGGGGCAGCGTGGGGAAGGCGGGCGGGCGCCCCTCGCCCCGCCGCCCGGGGGCTCGCCCGTCCCCGGCGCCCTGATTGAAACCATCTGCGCGGCGGCCGAGCGCAGGAGGCGCGCCGCTCGCCCTCCTCCTTCCTGCCTTTCTTCCCCGCAGGCGGCTCCGCGCGGAGGGGAGCCCCGCACTCGTAGCTTTTTAAATAATAATAATAATAAAAAAAAAGCGGTATCGCTCCTCCGGGGCAGAGGAAGGACGAAGATTGTCAGACGGGGGGCTCGGTTCTCCCCTCCTCCTCCTCCTCCGCCCGTCGCACCTCCCTGCGGACCGGCCGGTCCTGCCCGGCCCCGGCGGGCTGCCCCCCTCCCTCCCGCCTGGCCAGGACCCGGGTTTGGGGCCGGAGGGGGGGGGGGGCGGCGCCCACTCCTCCGCCGGGCCGCAGCCGAGCGCTGCCGGCGGGAGCGGTGGCTCGGCTCGGCCCGCCCGGGGCTGCCCGGCCGTGGCGGGGCTGCAGCCCGGGCCGGGCTGCGCTGGGGGAGCAGGTTTCTTTGTTGGCTGCCGGGTGACTGGTTCCCATTAATCTCCCGCACTGGCCGTAGCCGTCTCCACTTCCTGCCTTTGCATACTTCTCTCTCCCTCGATCTCAGTCCCTTCCCACCCCCTTCCCTCCCCCCTTTCTTTCTCTCCCTCTTCCCAGCTTCTCCAAAAAAGCTACAACCGCCCGGGCTGCGGGACGGGGGCTGCAGGCGTCCGGCGGAGGGAGCGCACCCCTGCGCGCCTCGGTAAGGGCCGGGGAGCCGCGCTGCCGGGTCGGTGGTCCTCTCTGGGGACGCGGGCAGGGGAGCGGGGCTGGGGGCAGAGACGATTGATCGCGCTCCGGCTCGCCGTCCTGCGCCCGGAGAGCCGCCCGCCTCCCGGAGCGGAGCGGGGGGGGGCGGGATGCGCGGCGGCGGCGGCGGGGGCTCCCCGGGCCCCGCGGCCCTGTCGGGGGCTCCCCGCGGCCCTGTCGGGGGTCCCTGCCCTGGCGGGGGGCAGCGCAGACGGGGGCGCGGGCGGAGCGGGGTCGGCGCTCCCCGGCCGGTGCGTCCTGCGCCGCCGCCGCGCTTCGCGGGCCGCTTCTCGCGTGGGTGGCGAGGGCAGAGGCGCCCCGGAGGGACAGAGCCCAGCAGACCGCCTCGGCGGGACCGGGTTAACTATAGCCGGGCTGGGGAGCCAGCCCGCCGAGTGCGGGGCTCTGATACGGAGAGAGACGGGGAGCTCCGGCCCTCCTTTTCCCTTCCCGTGCCCACTCGCATGTCTATCCAGCCGGCTGTAATGTTTGCACGCGTGTTGAAAAGAGTAGAGGAGCCACCTGGACTCCAGCGGAAGCCTTTAAGATCCCAAGACAGATTTAGCTGAAGAGCTAAGGGAGCTGCTTCAGCAGTTCACTTGGTGGGAAAATCAGTTGTACTGCTTTTGGCTTGGTACCAAGCGTTTGCTTTGCTAAGGAGCAGCGGGTCACTGCAATCCAAGAGTAGTGGCTACATATGAGGGAGCCTTCTTACGTGTACTTCAGTTTTATCGCTCAAATGTATTTTGAATTTTAGTAGTC
Organism: Pelecanus crispus; assembly: GCF_030463565.1. Lineage (NCBI taxonomy): Eukaryota > Metazoa > Chordata > Aves > Pelecaniformes > Pelecanidae > Pelecanus > Pelecanus crispus. The sequence continues at coordinate 13,829,111 of NC_134648.1, forward strand.
GAGCAATGAAGCCCGATGCATAGTGTTATTGCATGGAGTATATCAATAGCAGTGTTTTCTACACCCTTGTTTTACTGGTGCACTGACTTTAGGGAATAGGTTTTCTTTCATTTTTATTCTGAATAGTCAGTCTTTAACTTCAGGCAGATACTGAATAATCCAGTAAAAAACACCTAGAGTGATCAAAACTTGCGGAAGATAAAGGACGAAACTGTTAGTTGTAGTCTGATTTCTGACGATGCAGAGTAGGATGAATTGAAGTGAGGTTGATTTGCAGTCGAGACTTGATAATGTTTCGATTATTCATGATTAATATATAGTCAGTAGATGAAAATATTCCATATCGTGGAAGGGTAAGTTAACAGAGTAAAAGTAGCAGTGTTTTATGTTTAAGGTGAGATTTGAGAAAATCACGTATGTTTAGGAATGTCAAAATTTAACTTTCTTTTGATGATCGGGTTATGCAGGTGGCATAGTGGAAATCTGTTACCAGGTTGAAGGGTGAGACGAAGATCTATGGCTTTGACCATTCATTTCTCTCTTGCTTTAAGATTAGTTATTTAAAGGAAAACTGCAATGCATTTAAGCAATTATGATTGCTTTATAAGTTTACTTTATCAAGTTGCCTAAGAATACAGCCAAGCACCTTTTGAAGCTAGCTACAGTCTATACACTGTTAAGAGTGGCCAGACTGGCAGGAAACTGCCTTCTTGCATCTGGGGTGGAACAAGTTACCTCTGAGAGTATGGAGGAGTGGGGAGCAGGGCTCCTCGGGAAGGGGTGTTAGGGTGGGTGGTGCTGCGCCTCACTGGGGCACGGAGACTGTCCCGCTCATAAAAGTGTGTAGCATGTGTTCTCCTCTCATATGCAGAAATAAGGGGGTCCTGCCTGGCCTGGCTTTCTTCTACTCCCTTCAGGGTGCTAAACTCCCCCAGCCAGCTTGCCCAGTGTAGTCACTGCCGTTCCTGGCGCTGGCGGGGAAAGGGGCCTTCGGTCCTCCTTTACCCTTACAGCGCATTTGTGCTGTGGCTGTCAGCATTTGCTCCAAGGAGCTCAGGACCAAGCACTGCCGTTTCCCTTTAAGCAAGTGACTTTTAACATATACTGTAGCTCTTGAAGGAGCATGTGACCCCTTATTATCAGTGACCCTGTAAACCATTGTGTAATCTGTTGACTGTAACATACCATGCCAATTTATTCTTGGTTGGGAAGTCTTGCCAAGGACTTGATGGAATAGCATGATTTTATCCACTTTATTGTTTTCATTGTGTTTCATAAACATCTAAGACCCTCTGGGAAGAATCACTGGGGCGGCTGGGCCTCCTCTTTTTAATTGCTGGTTAAATAAATGTTGCCAGCTTAAAAAAAATAAAGTGGTATGCAGGATCTCAGAATGCCTGGAACTGCTAAACACTCATGTTTAGGAAGCAGGACTATTTTTAGTGTAGGGGCATTTAAAGAAATGATACAAGCCCCTTGTGAAGAGGTCACTGTGAAATGCACTGAAGAGCCAGCTTTTAACTGGAGAGCAAAACCAAGTTTCCCACAGTTGAGTAAAGCTAAAGAACCAGATTTGTACTTTTCCCACTTAACTGAAGAGGGAGAGGATGGACTTTTTGTTAGTTTACAGTAGTGGGAGTGAGGAGGCCCAAATTCTTATCATACAAAAAAATATAAAATCCTGGTCTTGGTGAGATACTTAGCTTTCTGATTCCCTTCAGTGAGTGTCTGTAATGGAGATGTAGGACTGAAAGGCATCTAATGCTTTCTGAGAAGGGCTGGGAACTGGCAGCTGAGAATATGGTGTATCCCTCGGGATCTGTGTTTGTAGGACGTCACAACTCTCTTGAACGGATCCCTGGCTGCCATCCTTATCTATAGCTAAAAGAACTGGGGTAAAACTTTAAAAAAAAAAAAAAAAAAAAAGTCTGGATGTTGAGGACTCGAAGGCGATTTGGGATCCTAAATGAATTCTGAATATGGGACTGAGGTTGTCAAATAAATTATTTTGGATCCAGAGAAGACTTAACTCATCTGAGAAAGATGGGGACAGACTGTTTAGTAGGGCCTGTAGCGGTAGAACAAGGGGTAATGGTTTTAAACTAAGTGGTTTTAAACTAAAAGAGGGTAGATTCAGACTAGATATAAGGAAGAACATTTTTACAATGAGGGACCAGGTTGCCCAGAGAGGCTGTAGATGCCCCATTCCTGGAAACATTCAAGGTCAGGCTGGACGGGGCTCAGAGCAACCTGATGTAGTTGAAGATGTCCCTGCTCTTTGCAGGCAGGTTGGACTAGGTGACCTTTAAAGGTCCCTTCCAACCCAAACCATTCTATGATTCCATGATCTGCTTGAAAAAATAGAAGTTCTTGCTTTTGATGGCTTAAGAAAATGTGGTTTAGGTCAAAGTTACCACTGTGTGCTAGACCTGTCATGTCATCTATGTGGTCTTGAGTAATCTGGATATGGTTAATATAACCCAGTCTCTTGCAGCGTAGAGGACCAAAATCTGGACTGATCAGTCTTTCAAAATGTACCATATGGTAGCAGAGTCAAGTTGAGTTTTGAGACTTCACTGATGTCTTGTTAAACATCAGTTTAGATTACAAATTACTTCCCTCCCCCCAGTGCTGAATGCCGTGTGTGTTAGTTTTGTCTCTATGCTGTAAAGTGTGTGCAACTGTTGCTTTTCAGATTTTTTAGTCTGCAGTTAGGATTTAGTTTGCAGTGCAGATAGAAGCAAGTTTGGGGAACTGAATCCAAATATTTACATTATCAATTTGGTCTAGTCCTTGTGCTTGTAAACACTCATAGTCATATTGAACTTTGGTGAGGTTATAAGTGGCTTTGCCAAGCCTTGGAGAGTCACACCCTACAAGAGCTGAAATTCCCCCTTTTGGGAAGAGTTTTGGATATGTTTTTCAGGTGTATGTACATCAGCTGAGAGTAGTACTTGTCACTCCTACCCCTAATCCAACTGCAAAATCTTTCCCTGTATCTTGCTTCTTTTTCACGTAGAAATACCTTATGCTGGTGAGATGTGTCAAGTTAAATGTCGTGGAAGAGAAGTCCTGCCCACCTACGAGGTGCCGCGCAGACTCTGGGAATCCTGGTCTCCTGTGCTGCTCTAGAGCTCTGCCCTGGTAGAGAAGGGCCGTGGTGAAGATCCTCCTCCCTCCATAGCTACCATTTTCCCAGTCCTTGCTGTTTGGGCATGCAGAAATGAAGTTCAAGGACTGATTTGAACAATGGGGATGCTTGCTCATGGAGAATCAGGTTTAAGTCTTCTTTTCATTCATATAGGCTTTGATCAGCTGTCAGATTTTGTTAGAAAATTTTATTCACCAGGGACTGAGCCCGAAAGTTTTTCTGCATGAGCAATTGAACTTTCTGAAGTCCACCTTCCCACAAACCGTAGAGATAGGGATCAGCTGGTAAGTTAACACTTCATGGCCAAACCACCCTCTTGTTTGGGTATGCCTTTCTATTTGGGTCTGTTGCTGGTTAACAGCAGAGTTTGAAATTAGATATGTTAGTTTAGCTGCAGAGAGCTTGAGACTATAGATAGAGGTGATTGAGTTGCAATGAGTTACAATAAGAGTTCCTATTCATCAGTTGAGGTGTGTAACTTTGTATTCTTAGCCAACCTAGTTTGGAGGAAGACTGCGTTAGCTTAATCCACAGTGAACATGTTTAGAGTAACCTCACTTTGTTCTCTATCTGGAGCGTATACCCAGATAGTTAGACCTGTTCAGGTAAATGAACACTATAATTCATATAGCCAGCACATTTGATACATTCTGCTGTAAGCTTCTGAACTTGGAGATGCATTTGCTAGGTTGAAGAACATAGGAAAAGAGTAGGCATTCATTTTTAATGCCACCTTTCACCGTTCTTTGAAGATATGTTTTCTTGAGCTGTATTTGTCTGCTGAAAACCTGTCAGCTGCTGCAGTGTAGCTGAGAATTCAGTGAATTTGTGCAAATGGAGAAGTCCTTAAGGACACACTGAAAGCACAGTGAGTTTTTGTCAGAAATGTACTGTGTGTGTTCACACACACAGGAACGGGATGTTATTTCAGTTTAAGTTTATCTGTCTCCTAATTTCTTTTTAAAATGAAGATGTAAAAATGCTTGATGTATGAACATTTAGTGTTAGCACTGGTGCCAGCACAGGAAGCCAGGTCTTTTAGTTGAAACATTTAACATCATTCCCTAACTCCCACGTTATTAAAAACACTCGTTGTGTAAAGTTTTAATACTATTATTCATTTCATCATTTTGATGGGGTTGTCACACTGAATTAATGGTTTGCATTTTTTCCCCTTAAGAAAAAGATTAGTTGTGTTCATGGGACATCTAGTCGCAATCACAGGGGACAGATGCTAACTGGATGGCATTGTGCAAAGTGCCCTGCTCGGCCTGCTATTCCAAGTATTAGGGCAGAGACCAAAGTACTTTAGGAGAGCTGCCCCGGAAGATCTCGCAATCCTTCTTCAGCGAGGAGCAGATGTTCCAGATGCGGACTCTGTTCATTGTTCTGAGAAGTCCTTCAAGTCAGGAGATGCATCTGTCCCTTGACATTTTTCCTTTCAACATAGTTACTTCTTTGAGGGAGTGCAAATAGTTTTTGCAAGACCGGGTGGAATGAATGAGGAGCTCTAATGATTTTGATCCTTTGTCCTGGTGGAAACTCTTATCACTTGAGGTCAGTAGAAAGGGAAATATATTTGGCCTGAAGTCATGTTTCTTTCTGTGTGAACACAGTGTGCTAAAGAAAAATGGGGCATATTGACTCGCTGTGTGTGAAAGTGCTTCTTATTTGTGCTACAGGATTGCAATTATTGGAGTTTCCAGTTTGCCTTGTCTCTTAATCCCCGGCTCTAGGCTCACAACATCCTGTTAGCCAGTGTTGTTCAAATGAGCTTCATTAACCAGGAATATTGTTTTGAAGATAATGGCAGATCAGCAAAGTGCAAAAGCTTACCACATCTCCTGTGTGATGGCAGGCTCTGATTATTTCCACCGTTAAGTTGCAAATTGGGCAGCAGTTCCACAATACAGCTTGTGTTTTACTGCCTGTTATATCCCTGCTATATTGCTGACTTTAGTCTTTAAGAACATCCCCCATGCCACTCGAACTGTGTAAGAAATGGCTGACTTCAAGGAGAGGCGAGATCAGAGTAGGAAAGGACAGAAAGGGATCAAAAAGAGGCAGCCTAAAATGATCTGAACCTCCCTATAGGGATTTTGTAAATATTAACAATCTCCAAAATTGTTAAAAGAGCATTCAGTACTCATGAATATAATTCATGTACCTTTAGGTTTGTATGCATATTTCTCTGTTAATGTTTTATGGATGCATTCATCACCATTTCTCCTGTGGAAATGAATAAGTATCCTGAATTATTTAATTGTAATGTTTAAAAAAATATTTCATGCAAGGAAAGCCAAGGACAAGCACTAGGAGCTCATGCTGTCTCCTACTCGGCACCTGTCTTGTCTGAAAGCCCATGTGACGCTCTCGGGTACTTCTGAGCTTTAATGGCACAACCCTGGTTGCCTGTTTTTGGTATTAACAGACCTCAGGATATCTTCTAAGCCTCCCTCCCTGCTTTCAGAGGTGTTGTGCTTAAGCTCTGCCCTCCCCAGTGCCAGGGATTGGTGCTGAGGGGTTTCCTGCTGATTGACTCAGTGCTTTATTATCCTCTGAACCAACACCTTGAGCAGGACCCTCTGAAGCTTTTGCTGCCATCATTGCAGAGCAGCCAGCAGAGGAACTGGTCCTTCTCTCTAGAGATTCCTCAGGCCTGGGAAGCAAAGGGGGATATTGCTGGGTGGCACAGCTACCTTCTTTACGCAGTGCCAAGGTGAGTTGAGGATAATCTTCACTGGCCTGCCCTGCTTTTCCTGTGGCTGCGTAACTTGGACAACACAGGTAACCCCAGAAAAAAATAAATCCAAGAGAGGCAAGGGCCCTCAGACTCCTGCCATTTTACATGTAAGTAAAGCTTCATCTAAACCCATGTGCTTTGGGGAAACTTGCCTGTTAGGTCCCAGGAAAACATTTGTCATTCTTTTCCCTTTGGCTTTTCTCAGTGTGTTGCTTTTCTTCTTTCTCCTTTTAGCCCTTGAGCCTCCCTCTCATGGCACTCCAAACCCAGCAGCTGGGCTTTAATGAACTGTATGTGTCATACCCTCTAGTTGTGCTGCCACTGTATTCAGGCTGCATATGGATGAGAGATCTAGATTTTGTGGATAGCACTTTAACTGTGGCTAGGGCTTCATTAGGCCCTACAAATGGGATAAATGGTGACAGCGGGATTCTTCATTTGCCTGTGAGCACTGGGGCTTCTTGTCTGTCATAGACATTCCCTGATAGCAGCTATTTGACCTGCAAGAAGTCAGCTGGTGACACGTTCCTCTGCTTGGCCGTTTTTCTGATTTGTATTTAGTGGAACACCAAGAGATATGTCAGATTGTGCTTCGCACCCTAAAACCAGCATCACGTAAGATTTGATTGAGATTCAGCTTTAGTTCTGGCTTTGTTTGACATTGAGTTCTCTCCCTGCAAGACAGTTGTCTCTGAGTTGGAGAAACTAACGGAGAAGTTGATGAATGTGCAGCTCAGATGATGTCTCCCAAATGGAACAGTGAGAGAGCCATTAAGTTTTCAGTGGCAAGCACATGCTTCAGAAAGAGAATAACAGTGGAGGGTAAAAAGTTAGGAGAAAAATACATTGTTTGTTTATCCATCCACCTCCACGAGATTGCGCCTTGTGGGGGGACACCCCAGGATATATGGCCGAAGGGAAATGATTGTCTTATCTTTTCAGTTGGGTGGATTGTTTTATACTGTAATACTTTTGGCAACAGAAAAAGTGAAGAGGTTGATACCTAGCATAAAAGCACACCCTATAAGAAAGATGAGAGAATTTACTTTTTGCCCTGGGTGACACCAACTTCTCTTTTGGAGATTAATGGTTCAATCCATTATCGTTATTTTTAGCGGAGAGCATAATTATGCACGGAGAGTACGAGATGAACTAGACTAGTTTTTGGCATACTAGTGTTGACCCAGACCTACTGTGGATAGACTGATGTGATTGAAGAAAGAATCTGGCCTGCTCTTAAGTTTGGTGAGATAGTAGAGCTTTTTGCCCTGTAGAAGTGTATCATCTGAGCTACTGGGCTGGAGCTTTGCTCTGGAAGCAGAATAATGAAGTTCAGTGGCATATTCATGAGAAAAATTAAAATATGTAATGAATTTTGAGGGACATGCATATTCACAAGCCCATGGATAACAGATAAACCAGCAGGAATCCACCCTGGGTAGCTTAGTGCTTTGTCTTGGACCAAAACTTCCTTTTCCTTTTCCCATGTTTTGCAGCAGAACAGGTTGGCAACCACATCAGCTTGTCCAGCCCAGACGAACATGTAGTCAGAAGGTTAGCTGGGGTGGAGACCGCACAAAGCAGTGTAATTGGACCAGGTGAATTATCCCAGCATATAGGCAGTGCCTACTCAACTCTTCCTCACCTGGCACTTTATTTCTGGCTGTGACTCTTCAAATTGTTTCTGAATTTGGCTCCCCCCAGTTAGGCAAAGAGTAAAAGGCAAGTACATGTCAGCTGTTTTGAAAGGAAGTGTTTTGGGAAGGCTTAGCATGACCCTAAATGTTGGATAGTCATTGAGAGACTTTTTTTTTGATCCAAGACTCATTGATGTAAATTAGATACTTCCCCCCCCCCCCCCCCCCCCCCAATACACAACAAAGGGACTTACCTTCATAACTTCTAAAAACTGGATGCAGGAATCTTGCACCTGGGACTAAGGGAAATATGTTATTTTCATCTCTAGGCTTTATCATGTGGATTTAAAAAATCTGAAGGATGAGGGCTGCTGAAGCAAATTAGGATTAGTGTTTTCTGGAGTAGGGCAAATGACAGACAGTGGCAGAAAGATGATGAGATATTGCAGTAGTGTAGCATCTTTCATTTATAAATCTAAAAGCACTTGACAAAATCTGAATGAATGAAACCCTGCATATAACTTTGGTAGATGAGGGAAGCATCAATATGGATGAGAAGGTTCAGGAAGGTAATCCCAGGAACAGATAAAACCTTTTCTCTCCATTTTCAGTTTAAGTCTTAGGAAAATCAGAAATATATTGTGAGGCAAAATATTTTCTTTCATCTTGAACTGTAAATAAATACCCTGAGTAGTGCATTTGAGACAACAATACTGCTGCTGCCCTTCAGTGCTTCAAAAGGCTTTTTTTTCAACTAACAGGTGATTTCAAGTGAAGTTACTTAATTTCAAAATTTGTATGATTAGGTGGTGAGACTAGCAGGATAGTTTAGGCTTTTAATACCATGTTTCTTAACTACTTAATCTCAAATATTTGTTAGTGGACTAGTGTATATAAAGAGATATGATGTTAATCCATATTTTTCTTTAAAAGCATGAGTTCTTCTGTATCTGCTTATGTTTGATTTTTTGAGATTTGGTCATAACCATTAATTCTGGTTACAAGGTGGCAGTTATTTTGTATCTACTGTTCCCCCTCCTTCCCATATTATAAACCTATGCCAAAAGGCAAAGATACACTCTCGTTCATCAATGCGCAGACCAGGTTTACATCTTATGTAGAGTATATTTATAACTATTCAAAAGATAGTAATTTATCCATATCATTTCACAAATACTCCAAGCAGCATTTGTGCTGGTTTTGGCTGGGGTAGAGTTAATTTTCTTCATAGTAGCTAATATGGGGCTGTGTTTTGGATTTGTGCTGAAAACAGTGTTGATAGCACAGGGATGTTTTCATTATTGCTGAGCAGTGCTTGCACAGAGTCAAGGCCTTTTCTGCTTCTCACCCCACCCCACCAGCAAGCAGGCTGGGGGTGCATGAGAAGCTGTGAGGGGACACAGCTGGGACAGCTGACCCCAACTGACCAAAGGGATATCCCAGACCATATGATGTCATGCTCAGCATATAAAGCTGGGGGAAGAAGAAGGAAGCGGGGGGGACATTTGGAGTGATGGCATTTGTCTTCCCAAGTAACCGTTACGCATGATGGAGCCCTGCTTTCCTGGAGATGGCTGAACACCTGCCTGCTGATGAGAAGTAGTCAATGAATTCCTTGTTTTGCTTTGCTTGTGTGCGTGGCTTTTGCTTTACCTATTAAACTTTATCTCAACCCATGAGTTTTCTCACTTTTACCCTTCTGATTCTCTCCCCCACCCCACAGTGGGGGAGTGAGTGAGTGGCTGTGTGGTGCTTAGTTGCCAGCTGGGGTTAAACCAGACAGTGTGCTGATTAAATTAGCTGTAAAACGCCTTTTATTGACATAAACAGAGGTTAGCTCTGATACACGAGTTAGCACAGCAGATGTTTCAGTTATCCTTAAACTTCGTTTTGACCAGGGAGTGGAGGAGACAAAGACCCTTTCTGCTTTCACAATTTCCTATCTTTATTTATGCATTCTCAGCTCTCTACAAAGCCTTAACCAGGCTAGATTCAAATAGAATGAAAAACGCTCTGGCTTTTTGTACAACCCTGCTGAGATTTTCTAAGTCACTTATGAGAGCTAGATGCTCATTTTCCATTAAAGTCAGTTTGAACCAGACACAAAAATCCTCAGTGTGGCTTTGGCCTAATTGTTTAACAATAAAACATCCACATGTTCCTCTTAGAGGGAACTCGGGATCTTCACATTAGGAATGTGATTAAGCAAAGCAAAGCTTTTGCAAGCAAAAGTCAGCAACTTATTGTTTCAATGTTTTCCTTGTATTAAAGATACTCACATATGTCTGTATACATCTCTACTGAAACAGAGAAGTACCTCTTTCTTAAAATAATTTTACCTCAAATACCTGCTTTACTTTTGTTCTCAAACTCAGAAGAAAACAGCTTTGCTCTGTAATGTCAGTGTTTTTGTACTCTTATCCCTTGGATTTTTATCCACTCTGCGGAATAATCACCCATAAAGAAAAGCATGTTCATCTTTCTCCAAAAGAGAATAATTTCTTTTTCAGAAGCAACTACTATTAAGTACAATGTCTATAGAAAGACATAAATCCAGGTAAAGAGATACTAGCTTGCAAATCTCTTGTCTTGTTCCCTGCTTTGTTCTTCACTCATTCAGAGATCCTCTAAGTCATTCCATTACCTGCAACCTCAGTTTCTCTGTGCTTCTGTAAAGGGATAACTGATATCTCTCCATATATTGTGAGATCTGCACATTAAAGAAGCAAAAGTTACTAGATGTTTGTGTTCAGCTATTTGTTACAACATGTACCTTTGCAGTTTGTTGCATTTCTTTCCTAACCTGGAAAATATGGATGGGCTGAAATTGCACTCTGAAGGCTGATGGCAGTTTTACTGTAAAGTTTCAGTGAGCAGAAGATTGAGGCTGAAAAGTGCGTGTGACTCGGGGAGCTCTGAACTTAGGAAGGCAGTACCTCGTGTTTGTTCTGCACTGACACCTCTAGCCAAGCAAAGAAAATGTGTTGACATTGGAAGGAGCTGCAGCTATGCTCCTTCGCCAAATATGAGGTGAAGCCCTGAAGGGAAGGAATAGCAATGATGTATGACCCAGCAAAGAGTATTCAAGACTACTGCCTCGAAGTAGCTGGACCCTCCAGGGCATCTGAAAATTCGCCAACTGCCAGCTGGGCGCTCTTGTTAGAGGCTCAAAGCATATAGGTTTTATAGGCCTATTAAAGCAGGACTGTGCACAGGCACTGTTATGTTATTTTTTGTGATGCAGCAGAAATTCTGAATTTCCTTTTTCTCATCACATTTCCTATTGTCCAGTAATTGTAGCACCTATCAGGTTACACTTTCATTTAAACAAAATAGCACAAATATGTTTACAGTTAAACATGCCACATAAATACCTTATTTTACTGCTTTATTAAATGTGTAACAAGCCTGTTTGGCAGCCACCTAATAAGAAATGGTGTATAGGTCTCTCTTGCACATTTACTGGGCTCTAAAGGTTTCAGGTTAAATTGGGTTTTAGATAACACTTTCTCTGAAAAACCTTTCAAATAACCTTATTTCTTTCTCAGTCCATTGGATTCTGTATTTACATATGCTGCCTGCTTGAATTGCTAGAGCAGCTTCAGTCCCCTGAAGCAAATGTCACTGCAGCTTTTCCAAAATCCATTTTTGTACAGTGGAAACGGATTGCACTTGGGTCAATTTTTTTTTTTTTTTTTTTTTAGCTATGTGGATAAAATACAGAAGGAGGAGAATAAGCAGGTAACAGGAGCCTTATTTACATCCTCAGCTGTGCTTTGGTTTCCATAGTGTCTTTTTACTCATGCTCAGTACCACAACTGTAAGTTTTTCTCCTGTCCCCTCTTGTTGTGGAAGGGATGCAGCCTGGGTAAGTGAGCTGCTCTCTTTTCCTCCCCCAGTAATTTTTCTAGTCCTTTTCTACATTCATGTAGACATTTCCACAGAGCTTGGATCATGAGCTGAGTTGGCTGATCTTTCATGACAGCACTTTATTGTATTTACCAAAAGTTTCTTTCAGTACCATATTAGATTTGTTTGTTACTCTGGAAACTCTCTCCTTTCCTTGTAAGCTGATGGTGGGAGATGGTTTAAACAAAAGGCCGGGCTGGGTGGCAATTTCTGACTCAGATGGGGAAAGAAGAAACACTAAAGGGACAGAAAGTGGTTTCAACTTGTGTATCGTGAGACCGAATGGAGGTCATTTTAGTATACTTGCCGCTTGTTTTCCTCAGTGCTGTTCTCTGGCCTGAGGGAATCACTTCTGCAAAGTCTCCTTGGTTTAGGCAGTTTGTGACCTGCCCCCTGGCCCCACAGCTGCTCCATCCTGAGGTGGTTTGGGCATGTCTTTACACTGGGCCAAATGCCAATTGCATATTTGGGACTGAAACCCCATCTGTTTTTTTTGAGACAGAAGAAAAATCCTGAAAATGTGTCTGGCTTATATTTTGTAAAGGATTTTGTTCAAAATAGGGGAAATCGAAGTTTAAACCTTGAACTGTATAAATACTCGAGTTATCTCAGCGAAATGCAAGTGCATTAAACTGCATGCGAACAGCATGATACTGTGTTTCTTTAGAAGAGGATAGTGAAGTACTGGAAAAAACTCCCACCAACGTGAAAATGAAGTTAGATCTTTCCAGTGGTTTTGGTTCCCATTTGGAAGCCTGAACCATTGATTGTTTTCTGTACTATGCTTAGTAGCAACAGCAAGTGAATTGAAAAGCAGGGACAAACATATTTTTTTCCATGGCTGATATTTAACAAGATCAGGGTTATATATCCTTCTCTATGGCTGAGTGATGCCCAGTTGTTGTCCACCTGGGAGTGCAGCTGTAAGAAAACCAGTGCCTTTAATACATTGGTTTTCTGCTCCATTTGTCTAGAAAGCAGCTCCTGGCAGACTGCTGCACTGCGAGGAGCATGCTCCTGGTTGGAATTTGCGATGACCACCTACAGTGCTTTTCCTTACTGTCTGACTGAATCTCGGTCTTTTCTGCAATGATGTTTGAAAGACTGATTAAGAAAAGTAGCCTGCATCCTACTCCCCTGCTTCTCAGCATATTTCTTACTTCACTGAATGTAAAAGGGTGAAAAAAAAATCCCAGTATGATAGTGTTTGACCCTTGCTTAAAGAAGAATGTATATTTCTCAGCAGGATTGGAAGCAGTGTGGAATATGCTTTTGAATTAAGACTAGTGGGTTTGGCAAAGCAAGGCGTGTGATGTGAAACTAGTTTTTGCAAGGTCCTTTAAGACTTTCTGACTAAACAGTTTCTCATGAGCTAAACAGTACTGGGAAAGGCTCGCTATGTGGGTAGGAGACCTCCCAAGAGCATGTTTGGTTCTGTGATTCAGCATATGGCATCTGTCCCTGGAACAGAGAAGACATGCATCGGTGGTCCAGCAAGGCACTGAGGGTGCAGTCCTGTTGGAGACCATGGTTTTCAAATGGGATGTGGATCAGGTGCTGGACTTAAAGTGACTTAACACTTGTGCCTGTCTGCCTGAGGAGTTATTACATCTCTTAGATTTAAACAATTGTTCTAGGCACTCTGAGCTCACAGGAATGTAATAATGATTGCCCTGCAACATTAAAGTGTCATCTAAAGATAACACAAGCTCAGCCCACCAACACTATTAAACAACCATAAACAGTACAGATTAAGTTAGCCAGTAAATCAAACCAGGAAAAAACCTCCCTTTTACCCTTACCAGCCCCTACAGAGACTTGTTGCTTTTGACTCCTCCTTGGAAGATTACCAAATTTGGAAACATGGGATATTTCTGACCAATTTGGCATCAAGCACAGGGTGCTATTTAAATTCTGGTTTGGTTAACTGCACTTTTGCTTCCACAAACTTCCCCTCTTGCTCTAAATGGATACAATAATATTTTTTCCTTTGTGTCCTCTATACTTCTGTGGCTTTATACTGTTAAATGAGTACTATGCTTTGCTCCAGACACATCTGTGTTTCAGCAGTAGATGAAGCAATTTGTGTGAGTGCCACTTTTTACAGTTTATTTTTCAAAGGTGTTGCAAGGTTATTAATTGTTAAATGCTTTGAAATTCTTCCTTGAGGAATATCATATGACTTGGAGCAGTGTTTGAGTCAACGAAGTCATAAAGATATTTCTTGTATGTGTTTTGAAGTCTTCAGGTCATATTTGTGCCAGTGCTAATACCTATCTCCAATACAGTGCTTTTCATCGCAATTCTCCAAAATGCTTTGCTAAGCTGATTGGAACCATTACTAGAGCTAATTGAAAGTTTTTGATTAAATGAAGCATGATTAAAATATGCTATTTTGATGGTGCTGAACACTTTGTGGAATTAAGTTGATGCTAGGAGAGCTTCCTAAGGAGCCAGAGTGGGCTAGAGGCCTAACTGAAACAGAAACAAACCCAGCATCTGCTTTTTATGGGAAAATGGACATATCGGCACAACTGTCTTATTGTGCAACACACTTTTTTTTGTTTCATTCAAGCATTAAATAAAAGCAAAGAATGAAACTGTGAATATTGTAATGTCCTTGAATGGCTTTAGCCAGCATCTCCATTTTGTACATTAAGAAATCAAAGCAGAGGGAAGTAAAATTACTTGCATGACTGGAGTTGCCTAATATGCCAGAGATGGAGCTGGGGTTTTGAGTCCTCCAGCCACAGAGCTACCTCTCTGGTACTCTACTGTAGTTTAACAAGGTAATTTCTTTACCACTTTTGCATAAGCACTATTATTTTCTTCCAGAAATTAAATTTACAGTTCCAAGCAAGGCGAAGTGTGTAGATAAATAATGACAGTGAATCTCTCCTGTTGAAAGAAAAGGGAAGATAGGTCTACCTTTAGCTTTAAATGCTTACACTATAAATAAGAACAAAACATTAACTGTTTCACTGCTGATGTATTGCAACAGTTCCAGCTTTCTTGGATTATAATAGGAGTTTGGGAGCAGAGGTGGAACTGGAATTAATTTTCTCAGATTATAAAAAATAAAATGGATTCTAGCTATTTCTCAGTACCTCTAACAATGTACCTGTTATGACACTACAGAATACTTGGCAGGAAAATACTAAGATATATCTGTGGCAGGATGGATTTCATGTTGAAGTTTTTGGAAGTGACCGATCCAGCCAGGTAATGCTGTGCTGCCCCACTCTATCTTCTTTTAGGTCATTCTAAAAGGCAATGCTTACTCTGCATTGCTTGGCTGTTTATGAAGTGAAAACAAGGTACTGCCTTCAAGTCAGAAAAGGTCTTCCTCTAACAAACAGCAGAGATTCAATGCCCCATTTATTGTCTTGACATTTTGTTTTAGCGTTCCAGTTTGCAGAGCAGTCTCCAGAGGTTTCTAAAGTATGCATGAATAAGAAAGAGAAATGCACTCCTATTTTCTTTTGGGAACGTTGGGGATTTTAGCTTGGAGACAGGCCTGGCTGTCTATCTAAACCCACCTCTCATTCCTGTTGGCATTGACAGCAATCCGGGTGGCATAGCACCCTTCTACCTCATCTTCTACTTTTCCTCGCATTTTGTCTCTATTCATACTTTCATTGCCCATGCCGTGCTCTTTGCTAACAAGTCCATGGCCTCCTCGGATGTCTTTTCCACTGGGTGACTTTTATTACCTTTATTCATATTCCAGTGTTGTCTACAAGCACCACTTAGTGATTGAAGCCAGATTTCTTGGTCTTTCTACATGCATAAACTGTGTGTGTGTAAGCAATAACAAAGGTCCCTTTTTGATTGGGAAAAAGGCAGATATAAGAAATGGACAGGAGGAGAAGAAATATATGTTAACCTTTATCCATTTATTGGTAGTATACTAAAAAGAGGTCAAATATGTCACCCTCTAATAATTCCCAAAGGTTGTGGGGTGACGGGGCTCTAAGCAGGTTTATGCAGCGCTGGTCTTAAAAAATGGGAATCTTCATCGCATATAGGAGAGAAGTTATGTTTATATCTCAGAATATAAATGAGATGCTAACTTGAACAGCTTTGTAGCGTGGAATGTCTCCCTTCATAGCTTTACATAGTTCAGTGCTTCCCCTTCTTCATGTCTTCATGCCCAAAGAATGCAGACGAATAGCTGAAAAAGGTTTGTCTCTAGTGCTGTTAGGTCATTAAGGTTCTTGGCCAAAAAATATCCCTGACCTCCCTGGTCAGAGGAAACCACATCAACAGCAATAGTTTTAAGGAGCTTATAGCTAGTGTGTCTCCGCTGTTGTGTATGAGGTCTAAGGTCCCTGCAGGGATAGAGCAAAACCTGCTGTAACTCTTGTTCTCATCCTTAAGCATGTGTCCAATGAAAACCTTTATGCTTCATTTCATGCAAGGATAATGCCTGCAGAAGATAGAGAGACATTCTTCCTGTGTCTGTGTTTTTGTAAAACTTTAGGACACTGCCCATCAAAATCCTGAGAATGGAGGGTCTGTTGGCTTCTCCAAGCTGAAGAAATTCAGCTCTTTGAAGGAGCTGGACATCAGTTATGAAACTGTGTAATTGGCACTGAACTGATTGTACCACAAATTTTTGCCTTTCAAATTTCAGGGCAAACTACTTGCAACAAATCCATGTATGTGGACATGAAGCATTTTCATTTCTCTATTGGGGAGCAGTCAGCACAGCTTTCTGCTATATGGCTAATACCTTCAGCAACTTTTCTCTGAACTGGAGCTGCCCTGTGGCCTTGCAGCGCAAATGTGAACCTTTGACAAGTGTGATCAGAGAGACACTGTTTATGACAGACACTGGAAATGTTGTCAAGCTGGCATCAGCGGAGCACCTGAAAAGCTAGTACTTGATCAAGGAGAAGCATCAAGAGCCAAATCCCAGGATCTTGAGTTCCAGCCAGCAAACAAGAATTCTGCTGGAAGCAATAGAAAAATCTTGTGGAATATTCTGTATTCTGCCTGCATTACAGCGGGCTGTTTTCTGTATTTCTGAATATAATCAAATACCCTAAATCACTAAGTTGATTGTGAAGAGGTTGATACGAAAACAGTGGTGGCATATGCCTTAACTCTCGGTTTCCTTGTAGTGGATGCTCCTGGTCCTTCACTGTTCTCACTGATCTTTTGGAGCTGCCTCTGCATTTGTAGCTCACTGGGGTCTGCCCAAGTCATGTTTTAACCTCTGGGACCCAAAGCTTCTAACATTGGATTTGATGGCAAGAGGGCTCTAGGGGAACATCTTTTGAGTTCTTAAAAATTCTTCCGTTTTCTTGGTTGTGACACTCCCCTTTGTATACAGACCTCTTCCAAACTGCTCCAGTTTGATTTTTTTTTTTAAAATTGTTTTTCCCTTGTGTTTTCTGTCATCTTTCTTTTTGCCTTTGCCATCACATTCCTCTGAAGAATACTTTTATTGTGTCTCCACATCCTCCCATTTCAGTTCCCTCATGCACCTGCCCTAGTTTTTCTTGTGTTGTACTGTGAGCTGTTGGATTTTTTTTTTTTTAATTTTATCAAGAAAGTACTTGAATCTTATTGCTTCATTAGAAAAGCTCACAGTAGAGCACTTGATCCTGTTTCCATATGGAAGGTGGAACATACTGACTGTGTATAAACTGAGCCCTTAGTGGAGATTCCTCTGACGATGGGAATCCTTTTCCATCGTCTCTCTGAGGAACCTGAGAAGAGATTACTCTACTTTGTACTCTAAGGTACAAAGAACATGTATCTTAAATCCAAATCAATGTGCAACTTGTATTATTTGAGAGTATAGTGCTTCACCCTTTCTGATAAAGAACCCATATATGGGGAGTTGACATAATCTTCCTCAAATGGTTAATACCTGATCAGTTTCAGATAAAGTTTATGTTCTTGCAGTTATTGTTGTTCCTAGTTCCAACCTTTCTTGTGTTGTGAACCTTGTGGGAAGGTTTGCTTGTGCGATAGGGCTGGGCTAATTTCACCACATCCAGAAACCTAATGATTTAAACTTCTGGATTCAGTTCCAAACAGCCTACGTTCCCTTGTGTTCATTGCTGAGCATTGTTTTATGTATTTTCTTTATTATGTTAAAAACCTTTTGAATGTGGTCACCATTATGTACAAGTATCTGCAGAACCTGGTATCCTTTGGGGAGACTGAGTTTTGGTTCTTTGAGCAAGCATGTAGTGTTGAAATGGAACAATGCAGACAGATGTTAGAGCCCCAAAAGTGTCCTCATGGAGGGAACATACAGGATCTCTCTTCTTCCTTCAGGTTTCCCTTCTGGTAACCTGGACTACCTGTGGCACTCTCAGGGCACCCATGCCAGCCCGCTTTTGCTCTTTATTATTATCTCTCGTATTGTCTTCACAAAGAACATGAGTGTGTCTTTTGTAGGCATGCGGACCAGAATGACCGCCAAAGCCTCGAGAGGCCAGTGTTGCTGAGCAAAGCCCCCTTTTTATCTTCTGGGGGGGAACCCCACGACCTATCCCTCCAAAACAGAATATGTAGACAACAACACTGCAAGAGCTTTTGCATGGCTATTTACAGAGACAACACATTTTGGAGGGAGGGGGGAATCAATGGTATACTTTACTGTGTACACTTTAGCCAGAAAATATAAAGTGTCCAGATTTATGAAGGAACAATAAAACTCCCTGGCGTCTCATGAAACCATTGTGTGTAATGACATGTAATACCTGAACACAGTGTTTGAGCTGAAGTCTGCTGAAGTAAGAGACTGTCATGCTAATGGTTTGAGTAAGTAGACTTTGGGTAAAGCTATTGGGAAACAGCAATACTGCCTGAGACTTGGAGTGTAGTTTGTTTTCTTTTAATGAACAAGGCTTTTCTCCATGGCCTTTCTTTTGGAAAAAGCAGTATTTGCTATGCAGAATATGAATCACCGCAGATGGACTGGTTCATTGATTTTAAAGGTGTTGCCTCTTTACTTCCGTAAGCAAGTAAGATGTTGCTACTAGCTGAGATTGTTACACGCCTAACATATTTAATGAGATAAGTCCATTTTTTTTAGCAGAGGGATATTCTAATTAAAAGGTAGAGTTTGGATTCTGCATGTGCATGCTACTGCCAAGCACAGGAAAAGTAGTGAGGTTAGTACTCGTGTACTTTGCTAAGAGGCATGGGCTTCACTGACTTTTGGGGGTATCCCTATCTGAATTGGAAAAGAGGAAGGAAGATAACTTCTTTCTTTCTTCTTGAAATATAACCTGAATCATTGTGTCAAATGAAATATATTTTTTTAGTTTTGAAATTAAAGTCCAACTAAATTTCAAAGTGCAATTTTTGTTTTGAAATGAAATCTCAATACGCTTCATTTTAGAATATGTTGCAGAAAAACACATCCTTAATTATTTACATACAAAATATTTCAGTGCAGATTTTGTACCACCAAATCTTACTTTTTGATGAACAAAGAGTTTAAAGCAATTCAACTTTCTTGAATATTCTTGTCCATTTTAACAGTCATGGAAACATCCAGATCATTTAGTCCCAATATCCTCTAGAACCTTCTGGCATAGTGATTTTTAAGGCAATCTCTGCTTTCTGAAAATTGAAACAAACAAAGAAACAATGCAAGTAGGTTATTTAAAAAGTAGAGAGCTGTATGTAAAATGGTACCTCTCCCAAACCAAAATTATCTATATCCAGAAACAGTATCTTCGTTTTCTGGTGGCATATAGTACAGGAAGCCACTATGTAGGTGCGTATGCAGTTTATATAATTTTGAAAAAAACCCGCAGATTTGAAACTCACATAGGTAGTTTCTCTGTTGACCATATACCCCATTTCTGGCTTCTATTAGTTTCGCATATCACTGCATCACTCTGCAGAACCTGCAATAACTTCTGAAAGTTCATACAGTGTACCCGATTATTGGTGTCTTTCTTTAGCAGAAATCAGCTCTCTGGATTTATTTGTCCTTTACCTATGAACAGAAAAGAAAGAAAAATATTTTTTTTTTCCCCTTTGTTTGAAAGGATGGTGTGTAAAAAGGAGGAGTGAATCTTCAAGACCAAAACAGCTCCAAAACTGGACTCCAGTTTTCTGCCAGTGCCTCCTGCCAGTTACAGGCAGAGTAACATGAGGCCAGATTGCTCATAAGGATCGCTGTGTATCCTGAGGAAAGCTCTCTGTTGTAGTTCTAGTTTTGCTGTGGGGCTGCAAAGAAGCTCCCTGCCATGTTGCATTTAGTGAAAATGGCAGAAGCTTTTGGTAATTTTTTTCCTCAGGGATAGCAAACTTAAAATAAGTTTTTGGTTTTACCCTCCGGTTAGCTAGGAAAATCTGCATAGCTGAGAATCTTGCTGGGTGTGAATAATTGAATTTATGCATCCACCCTTTCTGTGAGCAGGAAATTGTATGTTTCTGTGATGCAGTATTTCTGTTCAAAGGAAAGATGCTAGCTTGCAAAAGTGCCTTTCCTGTTCACTTACATCTGTAAGCAAGGATATTTTCAAGTCCACATGAACCAGATCGGTATCTTACCCTGGAATTAATCACCAGGAAAACCAGTGACCCAGTTCCCCAAGGCTGCTCTGATACCAGCATAGCTACTCCTTCTCAAGCTCCTCCATGGGTCAAAAGCAAGGTGCTGAATGCCTCTGGAAAAGATGTTCTGATACTTCTCCTTCCTCCAAAATTTACCTTTAATGCCAGCCCCCGCCCTGCTATCCTGTGATAGTTGTCCTAACCATGCTTCAGGGTTCATCAGGCTAGGGAGGATGACTAGCAAATGGAAGCAGTGTAGTGTGTATGGTACTGTCCGGGAGCAGAGAGCAAGGGCTGTCTGGTGAGGAGGATAAGCCAGGAGCTGAGGACAGGCAGGACAGTGCCTTTGCTGACCACGGCGCAGTCCCACAGCACCCGAGTGGGGCCAGGTTGGTGACAGTGACAGGTTTCACTGGCGGCCCAGTGATCGCTGGGCAGATGCAAAGGGAAGTAGCTGGGACCAAGTTCAATCCAGACAGCAAGTTGGGCCCAGCAAGGACAGGGCTGGGGGCGGGCGAACATGCAGCATGGCTCAGCCTGAGCTGAACCTGGGCTTCTGGGCCCTTGGGCAGCGGCTGTGTGGGTGCAGGTCCCAGGTCAGGCTGGGCAGGGCATTTAAGGGCTGTTGGTGCACTTGGGGCCCCGACTGCTGCTCTGATGTGGGCCGGACACTGACGTGCTGATGGCACGTGTTATTTACTACATAAGAAGTCCTCCTGGGCTCTGTGAGACAGCTCAGTGAATAAAGCGCTACTGAGTGCGAGTAAGGAGTGGTAGGGCTTCCTTTGTGGAAGCCAAATTGTGAGTTATGAGTGTACCCGAAGCCAAAGCAAGGGAGAGTCCAACATTTCACTTCCCGAGGGACAAACTGAGAAATGGGTTATGAGTCTTGATGGGCTGGAGTTGCTGTCTTCTGCCTGTTGGTGTCCCCTGCAGTCCCACAGTAAAGCTCTCTGCAGCTGCGGTGGGTGACCCCCTCCCTTCCTCCCTCATATGGTTCTCTGGGACTGGCAGTGCTCACCACTGTCTCTGCCCACTTGAGTGGGAAAGGATACGCTGAATCAGCGTAAACCAGTGTCTCCTCTAGGCTTCTCGTAAAGGCACAGCGGGGCAGGGAAGGGCACTGTGCATCTTTACCCGAGCAGCTGTTCCAGCTAGTCCTTGTAATAACACTTCACACGTGCCTAAGGTTAAATTGTAAACTCCTCTGCTGGCGTATAGTTGCCTGCTGAGTAATGGGGACCGCTCCCCTCTCGAGATGCTTACTAGTGCAGGATAGGCACACTTTGCCCTGCAGCTTCTTTCATTAAAGCTTTCCAAGCGTTGTTTCTGTCTGGTGAGATAAAATGAAGCTTTCCATTAAGGCAGCCTCCCTCTGTCCTGCCTCCTGTCCTGTGCTATTTTGGGGTATGGGTGGGATGATTCCCAAAGGGCCCAGAAGACTGTCCTTGGGTGTTGGCGCTGGTGAACTTTATTTGTTGAACCAAATACCACAAAGTGAAAAGCAGAGTTGTATTTGTATTTTCATGGCATCCTGCTGTCTTACCCTTTGTGCGCTAATTACATTTATGCATGCCAAAGAGTGGGACATTTCTGTGTTAATGAAGAGTTTGGGTGCATATAAATTTTGGAAAAGGGGAGAAAAATTGTTTTCCCTGAATCTGCTTCTTTAGGGCCTGTTGACATTCTGCCTACACACTAAAGGAGCATAAAAATAAATCTGGTTCAGTGTATGGTTTTGTTTTTGAATATTAACTAGAGCTGCTGAAAAGCCCAGGTGCAGAATCCATGTGAATGAGAAGGCTGGGGAGGGAGAAACATAATCTACTGGCATAAGCATCAGCCCTTAGGCAGCCTTTCCACTCTCTGATACCAGCTCCAACACTGACTTCGTTGGCATGTGGCAAATTCCCGAAGACAGGTATTTCCAAGCAACGTGAGCTCAGGAAACAGTGTCTCTTTCCAGTTTTCTCTTGTTGTGTGTTGGATACACAGTGCTCATGAGCTGTCCTGGCAGGAAGGGCTCAGGGTGTGGTGAAATCAGGTTCCTGCTGCGGGAAGGTTACCTGCCTGCCCTGCAGCAGTGCAGTGGTGCCTCAGGTGTCAACAGTCCTACAGTTGGGCAGTCAGAGCCAATGCCTTGCTATTGGGAGGTGGACGTATCCCTTTTAAATGATGCAGCAGGTACCCTTTTGACCCTGTGGTTCTGCTTGTTGGAAAGCTGTTCCAGTACTTTGCTAGTCCAGTAGTTAGAAACATTTTTGTAATTTCCAGCCTAGGATTATTCGTGGCTAGTTTCTGTCTAATTTGTTCTTGAGTCAATGAGAAGAAAACGAATGCCAAGTGCAGTGAATGAGGTCCGCCTTGATAGCTTGTGGAAAAGGCCTGCTGAGCAGGTCACTCTCCTGGTCTTGCAGCATTAGCCTGGTGACTCCACACTTGCCTGAAACTATTCAGTGCAGTTCTGGTGTCCTTTAAAATGAAGGAACATGGGTCTGGTCCTGAGCTTGGGGACGCCTGTGGAAAGGCCCATGTTGACTTCAGTGGTCTTGAGAATTAAGCCTTACAAGGTTTGCTTAGAGCTGGTGCCAGATGCGTCTCCCACCCACAGTTCAGGCAATGAACATGTGTGCACAAGGCTGGTGCAATTATAAGAGTTCAAAGGGAGCTATACAACCAAGGAGAAATATTCATGAGGCTGATCTGTGCCTCAACAGTATACTTTCACACAGCTGCCATCTGTAGCATGGGGCGTCTCCAGAGAAGGCAACATCAGACGTGCCCTGGTCCCCCAGGATTATGAGTTGTACACACATGTTCCCTGGGGACTGGGATGAAGTTACTGCATGCGGGGTTCCTGTGTGTTTATTTTGTGAAAGTCCTGATCAGGTTGTTTAGATCAGGAGCACACAGCAGCATGCTCTGGAGGAAGGGTCTGTGGTAGCATGCGTTTTCACAGTAAACACAGATATTTTTTGGGAGTGAAGCTGAAGTATAGGCAGAACATAATCATTCATGTGGAAACAGTAATTGCAAGAATGGCTATGGTGAGTTACAAGTAGAGATAGTGAATGGGAAGAAGATGTTCTCAAACACCATAACCTGTTGAGAAAAGCCTGATGTGCAGATGAATATGCTGATACTTTCTCCAAGAAGATACCAGAAGGTTTTGATGGTGTGAAACCTTATGCCCTGGGTTGGTGGATCCCTTCTAAGTTGTTCTTGTTTTTCATCTCCAGAAGTGCCATTTTTGGGGTATGAATTCCTCTGATTTCTCAAACACAGCAGGTGTGGGGCAGGAAGAGTTGACCCTCAGTAGGTAGGACGTGGTGTCAGAACAAGGGGTTCATCACATCCTGAATCCCTGTCTCCCTAGGGAGACTACAGCTGTGTCACTCCCCCAACATGGTGGTGGCATCCTGCAAGAGGTAGTTGTCAGCTTTCACTCAGGGGAGAAAACTATCACTGAAACTACAAATGGTCATTGACTATCTCTCATTTGTGTCATTAAATGTAGCACTGCAGACATTTGGGTCAGGGTGTGCCGGTCTGGCCTTCCAGTATTCAAATTCTAGTCTGATTGATTTCTCTTCACTCTTCTTCATCTTTATGCATCCTGTAAGGGCTGCCATGTTGTCATCCACATGCTGCTGTGTTTTGCTGACAAGTGAAGCAGTTGGTGTCTGCTCTGTGTACATTTACAGTGGCTAAAGACATTTAAAGTGAGAGCTAGGAGTGTTTTGTCACAGTGTAGTCTTACACAGTGTGATTGTGTGGCAGATGGTGGGTGACAAATGCAGAAGAAAAAACCCCAACTTTTCTTTCTTACTCTTCTCAACTCTACCAATTTTAATGTGGGAATTTTTTATATATTAGTTTGGCTTTTTTCTTCCTTCTTTTAAGGACCAGGTTCCTGGAGTTCAGTGATGATTAGAAATCTTGACCCTCTCTGGCTTTTATAGCTACATGGGAAAGCTTGGAAACATGAGTCCCAAAGGCTTGAAATCTGTGAAGCTAATAGAAGGAGTTCAACCTTTATTTATACCTAACATTTTGTGATTTGTTTAGGTCATCTCACAGCATCTCAGTGACCTGTCTCAAGGCATCGAAGTAATTAAACACAGTAGTACGAGTTTCTTTTTATTCTCACTGTCCACTTGCTGGTCTGGTGTTGGAGGGAAAGCAGGAGACGAGACTGTGGCTCAGCCTCTCTCCCAGCAAGCTGATAGGCACGACAGGAGAAATTGTGTCGACTTGGAGTGGTGAAGCAATTGCATTCACTGAACGGAAAGGAACTGGCATCTTGTCTTGGGGCAGGGGTGAAGTGATATCTTTCATTATCCTTAACACGGATGAGTATCTACAAGGGATGGTCAAACCCACACCTTTGTGTAACCATTATTATTTACAGCATAGTTACTTTCCTACTGATGTCACTGGAAATATATTTAATATTGCTACCACCTCTTAGCAGGGCCAAAGATCTTGCCAGAAGAGAACCTAGTAGTCCAGAATTCCAGCTCTATGTAAATAAACAAATACTTCAGTAAATCCCTGAGAATGGAAGCTGGGGGCCTTGGCATGACAAGCAAACCCATCAAAAATGGATTTTTTTGTTTGTTTGTTTTGCATTTGATTTTAATAACAGGAAAATTTTCAAAGCAGGAGGATTGCACATACTGTATGCAATTTGTCTAAAAAATACTTTCTCTAGAAGGAGAAATTAAAAAAAGAGGAGAAAAGGAATAACTTTTCAGAGACAATCCCCTACTGATTTGTCTTCCATTTAAAATGAGGTGCTAACTCATAAACTGGAAGCTTTCTCCGGCATCAGGGCAATACAGCCTGATGACCATGCTCTGCACTTTGCTCCTGTTCCAGTAACTGCACTGAAGTCTGCAGTGAAGATGAGCTGGGGTGTTTGACCAGGGCTGTTTGCTACCCAGGCACTCCTCTCCTTTAATGCCTCCTTTTCAGAGCAGAACTTTGCAGGAAATCAGATGTGATTGTGCATTGAGGCTCTTTTTTCCTGCCAGCCCCCCAGATGAGGCTAGTCTAATTTGCTTCTAACGGTTTTAATTGGGAACAAAGTGTTTTGAGGTTTCATTTTCAGACCCCTGAAGGTTTGATTGGTCCTTGGCACCTTTCAATGCCTATCCAGTTTTATTTGGTAGAATGCAAACAGGTTGAAAGCATTGAACTGTTTAAAAAAAAAAAAAAAAAAAACAAAAAAATCCATCCAACCCTCCCCCAACCCCGCTACCCCAAAAATCCCTTCCAGGATTTGAATGTTTCATAGAAACTTGCCTGTTGATTCAGACAGGAAGAAGGTCTCTGCATCAATACTGGCCAAATGAGTGGGGCGTAGGTAGTAGCTCTGCTGCATGGTTTTCAGGCAGCCTGTTATTTGACTGCATCGTTATAGCTTTAAAACTGGGCAGATTACCAGGGTGCTGTCTATATTTAAATGGCTGTATGCTCTGGGTCAGCTTTGGAGCCCAGCAGCTGGTATGGTGGTTTTGGTTTTGTGGACACGTTAATGATAGGAGCAATCTTTTGCCTTCAAGTGTCTGTGGATAGGGTTTCTTATCGGTCATTTCAGCACCTGATTAGCAGGTGCAAACAGGTACTTGGGCATCTAAAACTTTGGCTAATTGTAGGCAATTACAATTTGTGACTTCAAAACTAGATACCACCCACTTAATGAAGCAGCCTCTATTTGGCAGGTGCTGTACCTCTGTAGAGAGCTAGCATGGTTTACCTTGTATTACCTTAAGGTTACAAGATTAACTTTGTATTGCCTAATATGTGTTTGTTTTGTTTTAAAAAACTTTTACAGGGCATTAGTTGTTTCATCAATGGTCTCAGTCTGCAGGTAGTAGTCACAGCTTTAAGGGTATCAGAAGAGCATTAGTCATCTACAGACGGTAACAGTCTGGCTTATTAATAACTAAATCTTTATGATAACCCATGAATTAGGCAAACAAGTGTTATAATCCTGTACTGAGGCATTGAGATTTTGATGTAACTTTGCATAGGTTGGTGGTACAATGTTAAAATTGAAACTTGGGATTTGGAAGGTCTTACTCTGCTCGCGCTCTCACCAGCAGGCAACAGGCTGCACCTGCACTGTGTGGATGGACAGCGTAAGCTGGGTGAGAACGTGGATGGCAGTGCCTGGCTCCCGGCTCCAAGCTTGCCTCTAGCTGACCTTTCTTTCTAAGTGAGGATTGCAGAATCTTTTTCTTCTGACATCTACCACTCAATGATTTTGAGGAAAAGAGGCAGCAGATCAGGACAGTTAAAATAAGATAAATATAACATTGTTGGGAATCAGAATGGCTTTACTTTGCCAGAGAAGAGTCATGCTTCATATGTGAATGATCTTCCTTTGACCTAAACTTAAACCATGAGTTCAGGGAACAACCATTTATAGAATTGGTTAGGTCTGTAATTCACTGTGTGAATAACAGGATGGTCTGAAAGAGAAAACAAAGATCCTTGCTTCTCAGCAAAGACGCAGAATAAAGGCTATCAAATTCTCTTGGGTTTTCTTGTTGTTACTGGTGTTTTTTGGTTTTGGTGTGTGGTTTTGGGTTTTTTTTTTTTCCCTTGTGGAGCA
Organism: Pelecanus crispus; assembly: GCF_030463565.1. Classification (NCBI taxonomy): domain Eukaryota; kingdom Metazoa; phylum Chordata; class Aves; order Pelecaniformes; family Pelecanidae; genus Pelecanus; species Pelecanus crispus. Next base: position 13,855,708 of record NC_134648.1, read on the forward strand.
GAATTGGTGGGGTTTCAGAAATACTTGCAATCAGAGTAAACCATTTCCTATTGCGTCTGGCAGCTGTTCTCTCAGAGTTTGCAGATGAGGGGCACAATAACACTCCTTAAGAAACAATTGCTTGTGAAGAACAGATGAGTCTGAGGTTCTGGTTAAGGGAGAACACACCCCCATAAATTACTGCATTATTATATATCAAGAATACTTTTGCAGTCTGTCATTGGAGCAACCATTGAGTGGGATTCTGCATCCCACACTTAAAAATGGTCCCAGCTCAGCCAAATACTTGAGCATGTGCTTGAAAGCTAAGCATTGACTCCAGCAGCTTGCCTCAGGTTTCATGCTGATCTGGAAGGCTGCTATAGTTCTCACAACTGTTCTCACACGCTGTTTCCTCTGGTGAGAGTGGACAGCAATATTTGTGTGCTTCCAGTGCTTGTGAAATGCCACAATCACTCCTCCTCCCTAGCAGTGTTAAACTGTCTCTTTTGCAGCGTGAAGAAAAAAACTTATTACATGGCTGGATCACTGGGGAGGTGTTTGTGTGTGTGTGTGTGTGGGTGACATCCACTGATGCAGTGGAATTGATCTGGAGTGAGTTGGCCCAGATTCATGTTTGCTCTAAGTTCACTGATTGTGAATTACGGTGTTGCTGTGTGCATAGCACAGAGGACAAAGTTGACATGGAGCAAGAAAGTTGTGTTAACTAGAGTAGCTGCCTCCCCTTAAGGAAGGAGAGCCAAAAGATATGAAGATGATTATTCAGAATTGAATAATATTCTTGATTTTCCATGCCACCATCTGAGACTTGTAACATGTGACTAGTCCAAAGCCTGCTAGGCAGTCTGCTGCAAGGATGATGGGATTTACTCATGATGTCTCACCCTGCATGGGCTGAGATGTGGTATTACTGTGCTGGGTATGGATATTGCCATAATTATTTTTTTTTCCCCCACAATGTTGTTTTATAGTGTTTTTTTAAGAGGAAAGGCACTAAATCGGCCTCAACACGTTGGTGACTAATTGACATCCTAGAAAGTTAGTTACTGTAAAGGGTAGGAAGCTGGTGATGGTAGGGGTCTGTGCAGCTGTAGGGTAGGAGAGTGACTGCAACTTACTGAGCATGCTGACTCAGGTTTTCATACAGATTGCTGGGAGATCAGATTGACCATGCATGGTTGTTCCTTCTGTATTGATGCAGCGTGCTAAAGTGAAGACAGTTCAATACAGACATAAGAAAGAGAAAAAACAAGGGCTGACAGACATTTTGTCATTTTTGGCAAAAGTAAATGTACAGTATAAACCAGTTCGCAGAGCTGTACAGCCTTGCCTTTGTGCTTTGAGAGTGCACGTGATTTACTGCAGAAATCAGTTTGGCATAGCATAGCTGTGCAGTTCAGCAGGACCTACCATTATCTTGTCATGTTTTTTAGCAAATTGACTTTTACAAGGCAGCAATTCAAAAACATGAAAGATAAATGTGCTGAACAACCCGTCCCTTCTTGTCCCCCTATCCCGTGTGTGCTGGCAAATCTGCCACAGCTGAACCCATGGGCATGGTGGTGCTCGGCTCCCTCACTTGCAGGCTTTGGGCATTCTGTGTATGGAAGCTGGTGTGCAGCTTGGTTTTATTATTGCGCTCTCAAAGTCCCAAGTTGCTGACTTTTCAGCTAAGTACGGCAGTCCAGATATGGCTTTCTGTCATGTTTCACTTTACAGACTTAATAGGATTTCATTGGTACAACAAGAATAACAAATGCACCGCTAGCAAAATTTTGCAAATCTTGCTGCTTTTCAGCTCTGTTTAACCCAGTCTGCAGTCTCAGACTGAAAAGAAAAATGGCCAGAAAGCAGTTAGGTTCCTGGGCTTGCCCTGACTAGCAATTGCCTTTCACTGCCTCTGAGGGCAGAGGATTGAGCTAGATGCACTGCTGGTCTGACCCAGAAGGGCATTTTCTGTGGTTTTAAAGTATGTCTCTATTCCAGTGTCAGCACTGAAGTAGCCATGGATACAGTAATTCTGCATTCTCAGATGCTTGTCAAACATGCCTGGATTTTTGTTTATTTTCAAGGGGTTAATTTAAAATGTGTAAAAACTTTCCTGCCTTCTGGGAATTCAGGACATTCAGTCCATGTATGCCTCAGCAAATGGCTTCTATTTCATAACATCTTTGTACTTTACCATTAAGACATGGCTATTAATGAGAGCTAAGCTGTGGATGTGCCCAAGGGTGAGAAAAGAACAAAAAGTAAGACTGAGGGGAGAGGAGATGGGAGAAGGAAAGTTCTTTTTGTGCAATTTTTTTTCAATGGATACTGTGTGTGAAGGGTAGGGGTGGAGATGTGATAAGGAGCATTCGGAGATAACAAAATAGCTTGCTTAGCTAAACAGGGTGGATTAAAATGACAGCTCTACCCATCCTTCTCTCTCTGTCTTCAGTGAACTAGCCAGTGCTCAAGCGGCAGTGTTCATGTGTGGAGCAGGGCTGTGCACAGCTCCTTTTCCGCTGCCCTTGGGTTTTGAGATGAAACTGCAGGGCTAGTGGTGTTTTCCCTCCAGCTCCGTAGCTTAGCAGCTTTTGTATGAAGAAAGTTAATTGGACAATACCACTGCTTGCTCCTCGCGGTTTGACAGGTCCTCTGCCACCAGCATGTGCCTGTGTGTCACCACACTCCATGAACCTTCTCAGCAAAGCCTGTCTCAAGCCACAGTGGTCATTTTCTTGAAGACATGACTATTTCCTCAACAGAACTTTCCTCTGTAGAAAGTACTTGTTTCCTTTCCTTTCCTCTGCAGAAGCTATTTGTCACTCAAAAGACCCATCTGGTTTTGAAGATTAGTCAGGCAGACCAGAGATCCAGTGAGGGAGACCCATCCTGATGCAGCAGCTTTCAGATCCCCCTGCAGCCTGTCCCTTGTGTAGATTTGACTTCCTGTCACAAGTAATGTCTTAAAATCTTGTGAATGGCTCACCCAACAGAAAAAACTCTACTCTGTGTTAATGGTTAATGGGTCTTTCTAGCAGATGTAAAATCCAGTGAAACATATACAGTTTCTTTGGTTTTAACAGGAACAGATGATTTAATAAGCAGCTATAAATCTCTTGGGAATGTACAGACATAGTCAAACAGCACACTTCTGCCAGATTTTTCACTGACTAGACTTACAGCATATGAGTCATAGCGGTCTGCTCCACTCTCCACCTCAAATGCCTGTTGTTGTTTTGGCTTTTAGAGGTGCTCTGTGCTGCATATGGGAGTTTTTATCACCTTCTCCTGTTAATGGGCTTGCTCTTTCATCCAGCAGACAGCGTTCAAGCAGTTGACAGTGATTCTCTGTGTGTGCATGACAGTGCATGACATTTCTTTTCCATTCCATAGCCCAGCTTGTGATTTTAAAATTGTATAGTGAAAATGCTTCTGAGGATTATATTAATACAGCCTTCTCAATGGGCTTAGTAGTGGCAATCTGGTTAAATTAAAAGGTGTAGTCAGCCTCTTTCTTAATATAGCAGTCTGTGGCCACCTTATGAAGTTTAATAGATTTATACTGTTGTGATTTAACCCCAGCTGGCAACTAAGCACCACACAGCCACTCACTCACTCCTCCCCGGTGGGGTGGGGGAGAGAATTGGAAGGGTAAAAGTGAGAAAACTCGTGGGTTGAGATAAAGACAGTTTAATAGGTAAAGCAAAAGCTGTGCACACAAGTAAAGCAAAACAAGGAATTATTGACTACTTCTCGTCGGCAGGCAGGTGTTCAGCCATCTCCAGGAAAGCAGGGCTCCTGGTTACTTGGGAAGACAAATGCCATCACTCCAAATGTCCCCCCTGCTTCCTTCTTCTTCCCCCAGCTTTATATGCTGAGCATGACATCATATGGTCTGGGATATCCCTTTGGTCAGTTGGGGTCAGCTGTCCCAGCTGTGTCCCCTCACAGCTTCTCACGCACCCCCAGCCTGCTTGCTGGTGGGGTGGGGTGAGAAGCAGAAAAGGCCTTGACTGTGTGCAAGCACTGCTCAGCAGTAACTAAAACATCCCTGTGCTATCAACACTGTTTCCAGCACAAATCCAAAACATAGCCCCATATTAGCTACTATGAAGAAAATTAACTCTACCCCAGCCAAAACCAGCACATATACTAACACATATACTTTCCAGTAGATTGAGTTATTATCAGCTCTTCAGAGATAAGGAAACCAAGACAGAAAGCAGAAAGCTGTTTGTTACCTGTGGCTCATGCTGAATTGCAGGGGAGGGTTATGTTTCCTAAAGTATCGAAGTGCCATTCCAAATGGATGTAAATTGGCACTGTGTTCTACAGATGTCGTCTTTTATATTGTGTTGGTTTGCTGGCTTTCCATTAAGTGTCTTAGATGTCTAGGAACTGGGGCTGCAAGCTCCCATTTTATTTTATAGTTGGTTCACAAGCCATGTGAATTACACTTGGGAGCCACTCTAGAGGAGGTGAGGTATTAGAATTGCTAAGATTTGCTCCAGGTCACACCCTGGTAAACCAGAAATGAAACTAGTGATAAAACACAAGGCTTTGTATGGATTTTTAATTGTTGTGGAGGTTCTTGCAAGACAGGTGCACTGCAGCTTATTTTGAATGCAGCTAGATGGAGGGGATTTAAAAAATGGCCCACAACATAGGTTTGGTTTTTTTGTGGGGTTTTTTTTGTTTGTTTGTTTTAATCTTGCAGTGCAAGTATCTAATATTTTAGATTGTGACCAGATACAAAATCTTTGTCTAAGAAAAATGGTGCAAAGTTCTGTCTTTGTCATATGCAGGCAGGAAAAATCAGGCTAAATCTTTCACTGACTCAGGATTGCATTTGCTTTTGCTGTACTCTGGGACTCTGAATTGTGAGGAAACCTTCTTATTTCAGTAGTAGGAATGACAAAGAAACCCAGTTCATGTTTGGCCTTTTTCAGGCTGAAGGGAGTATCAGAAATGCATAGATGTGAAGCAGGTTAAGAAACTGGAAACCACCTTGGAGGTTGATTAATGTACCAAATTGTATAATGTGATCAAAGATACATATTGTTTGACATTTATGGTGAGATTGCAACTTGCTGCATCATTTCAATACAGCCTGCTTCTCAGTGCTTCAGAAAGCTGAATAGGTATTGTGTTACTAGGTGAAGAAAGCTATCCAAGGTCATATAACTGGATGATGTCAAAATCAAGAACAAGATTTGATTCTTCTGACTCCTTGTTAGGTCCCTTCACATGGTGCAGGAAGCGGAGTAGAGGGTTTCAATCCTACGTATATGCATAAAAAAACCCATTTCAGCTCTTTCTGGCAAACCGAGAGCGTTGTTTTATGCTTTCAGTAAGCACAGAACTCCTATGTTTACTGATGGGACTTTCACACATCAGGAAATTAGAAAACTGGAGTTGTAATCAGCAAGTCTGTTCTTGAATGGGGAATTTTCCCCAAAGCAAGTTGTGATGCACATTGTTGATGATTTGAATCTTACAGTTCAGACTTTCCATAAGCTGCTTCCAGCATTGTAGGCACTAACCTGTGTTTGCAGTGAACATACACACACCCAACTGCAAGGGTAACAGCCGTTAAGTTACATGTTTAAATCTTGGGAAAGTTAAATTAACTCTGTGTGATTAATTGGGAGTGGCCAGTGCCTTCAGAAGGCTGCTCCTACTGTGGCATTTAGCTGGAGATGTTGGTGCAGCATTCAGGGCTCATGCTGTTGAGGGCCAGGTTAGGGGTTAGCTTCTAGTGGAGATTTTGCTAGCACTTCTTCACTGGCAGCAAGGTCTTTTGCAAACTTTCTGGTGTGTGGTCTTTGCACACTAAATGGCTAACGCTCAGCTTGTGTTGTGGGATTTCACCATTTTTTTTAGTATGAACAGCAAGCAGCAGTGGTTCCAGGGAGTGAGTTGTCCATCCCCTTAAAGCAATGTACATAGCAATCGGGAACATCATGTGACTATATGGACCTTATCCAGTGTTTTAAAGGAAAAATATCTATAACAGTGTCCTGGCCTATATAAGCTGTACAGTTTTCCCAGACTTGGAAGAAAAGCACTGGATACTTTCCCAAGGTCCGCCCTTTTCAGTTTGATGTAAAAAAGAGTCAATTCTTGCTTTTCTTTTGTCTCTAAAATGGGAAATGCTTTAATTAAAAGAAGAAATAATGCTTTTTTGTGGCAAGAGGGAAAAATCTTATCTCTGAGCCATCTGTTTTGATAAGAGTAATGCCGAATGTGTACTTACTCCCCCCCCCCCCCCCCCCATATAATAGCCTCTACTGTTAGTGGTGAAGAGGAGACAGATATGTGAGTGATTCCTCAGCAGCCTAAAAGGGGATGTCGGGAGAATCCTTCCTGGGATGCGGAGCTGTTTTCAGAAGCTTCCCCCAGCTCTGTTTGGTAGAGTTCACAGAATTGGAGGAAGAGGAATGACCTTGCTTTTAAGGCATTCATCTGGAGCTCGGGCACTGGGAGCTGAATTCCCAGCACTGGGACTGGCTTCCTCTGTGGTCTGCACTATGTTGCTCGGGGGGTGGCTGTGCTGCACAATGGAGCTCGGCACAGAGAGCCCTGGAGCGGACTCCAGGAGGTCTGCATGGCCCCACAGTGCGGTGGGGCACTGTGTGGAGGCAGGACCTCCTTCCCGAAAAAATACTGCGCTAGTTCAAGCGCTGCCTTGTGCTGCTTCCAGTTCTGGAGTTACGATGGTTGCGACTCGTTTGGGCATCTCTATACCACACTCCATTGCTAAACCCAGGAAGCACTGAGGTACTGAGAAACTAACACATAGTTCACAAAATGTTTTTGAACTGTCTGCATGATTTGATTTTGGGTTTCTTTTGTTTTGCACAAGCTCGTCCTAGTCACTGCACTGTCACTGACTTTCATTTCCTCCCTGGCAGTGGAAACCGGCTAGAAGGAAAGCTGAATTTCAGCTGTTTCCCATGCCCAAGCAAATTGTTTTCCAGGAAGAAAAAAGTCCTGATATCCCTTGGAGTTCGGCTGACCCCAACTGCCTTCCAGGTCCTAACTATGACCTCGGGGGAGGCAGCAGAGCCTGGTGCTCAGAACCCTGTCAGTCACACACTGTTTCTGAGGGGCCACTGTGCAGTCTCACACACAAAGCCACTTAACTCCTTCGTTCCAAGCAGCCACGCAGAAATGACATTTTCCCGGCTTTATAAAGCACACCGAGGGGCCACAAAAGAAAGAATGAAAGGAGTTGTATATTCAAAGCAATATTTTGTTTATCTGCTCTATCCAAAATAGAGGCGAAAATAGCTTTATTGTCTCCAGCTTGAAAAATCTTCCTGCTATGATGATTATGGCAATATGAAAGACAAACTCATTATATGCCTAAGAAAACACATGCTGTTGCTGGCTTTGATTTCTATGGGGTGTAGGTGACAGGAGTAGTGCTGGGCTGGTGCTCGCAGTACCCTTCCTCCCCAGAGATGCTAAGCAGGGCTCCCAGGCATCTCCCCAGCACATGACCAGCAGTTCACAAGGTCTCCAGGCCAACTTGGAGGTTCAAGTCATGACTAGAATAAAGCGAGCCAACGGCAGAAGTTAGCCCACAGATAAGTCACTGCTTTTTGTCCAAAAGAACATCAGGCTGACACTTTCTTCTTAGAGTCTCTTGGCTAAAAGGTTTTGGAAGATAAGATCTATCCAGTCAGAGGGGGTTGCATAAACTTCCTGTGAACTTTCATAGCTGATGATCAAAAGGAATCACAAAACATGTTGTTGTTATTTATGTATCTATTTATTTATTTATTTAGAAGTTCAAAGAGTGCAAAGAAATATTGGTTGTGATTTTTTTCATGTAAACAAGGTGATATCATACTAGTTGCTCAGCCTCAGGCCCTCTTATTTTCCATTTTGAGTTTAAATTTAGAGATTTTTGAAGGGGGGAAAAATGCAAAAACCCAACCACCACCCATGTTCTGCTTCAGAAACCAGCACTGCATTATTGAATATACCTGTCCTTGTGTTCATTGCTTTGCTAAGAGATGCTCTTCCCTTGATTAATCTAAAAATAGAGATGGCTTCCAACAGCATCTTCTTCTTTCTCCCACTGCCTGAATGCAAGTACAGGAAGGGCTACCTTGACAGCAATTTGAAAAGTGCCTCTTTAGATGGGGATTTGGCTTAAAGGATCTGTCTTCCCATGATTTATGTGCTCTGAGAAGGATTCTGCCCCTCTGTTCCCATTAAGTCAAAGCTTTGCAGCACTTGCTCAGATGCACGCAACATTTAGTCCTCCCAGAGTTATATTCTTGAGTCCTGCTTGCATTGCAATTCCAGGTGTGAGGGGATCTGTTTTTTAAATTGCCTTCTAGTCCCATGTGTAGCATCTTGTGTCGCAGGATGTGCGCTGTGAGCGAAGGCAACAGAAACTTGTCCTTTGGCTTTTGCTTAAAAGAAACAGTAGTGAACTAAGACAAATTGAGATATCTCGCATCCATGTAGGGTCAAATCAGAATTCCTGTGGAACTTCAAGCAACTCATTGACATCTCTCCTGATACGGTTAGTTCCCAGAAGAAGCCTGCTTGTCTCATTTGCCCCTTTGCTTGGAATGTAAATCCACACTTGATGGGGATATATGCAGTAAAAAAAGGTGTAGGAAGAGACTAACACCTATAAAGGGCAAAATTTTCTTGTTTTGTCCAGACAGGACAAATAGTCTCCCCTCGGGGCCTTTACCCCTCCATCAGTTTTGGTCCTACAGCTTCCTGTCTTTCCTTTCCAGGCACGCCTGGGATACAGCACAGCCACGCGCAGGGAGGGGTGTTGACTGGAGTGCAGATGGGTTGCAGACAGGGCTGTCTCTGGGGAGTAAAGGAGCAGAAGGTCTTATTTACATGTGGTTCCCACCTTTTGGTTATCCCTATGGCTTGGCTTGCGACTTGGCCTGGTGCCATCTGACACAGTTTGCAGCGCTGGGATGTTGAGGGCTGGCTGAATTGGCTGCCTGGGCCCAGAGCCAGTTTGTATGGCTTGTTTGGCTTTGTACCACTTTCCTAGCAGGGTGAGCTGTAATATGTGTCTCCTGTCATGAATCAGACCATAGTATGGATAATTCTCAAACCAGGCATTTACATGAGTTAATTCCACACTGTTCAGGTTTAAAGTTGTTTTATTAAGGAAATATTCAGCTTATTGCTCAGCAGATTTTCAACCTCATTAGTAAGTTTAGCATGGCAAGCATGTCCCCATATCACCAAACAATGTCTTAAAGCTTTTAATTGCCAAATAAAAACTTTCTGTCTCTCTTTTCTAAAATATACAACATTACTAAAGCACCACTTTGGTAAAATACTGTAGCACGTGTTTGGCATATTTTTAAGTTCTTTTGAAGTCAATGTTTAAGTGCTTTGCTGAATCGGGGCCTAAAACAATAGCAGCCACAAAGTTAAGCCACTTTATTTCTGAATGAGTGTTTGCACAGGAGTTGAATGTGTGTCAGCTTCTTGTCATGAACCCCCAGGTACAGATATCCTCTTAGTTTCACTGAATCACTTAGCAACTTTTGCAAATTGCTGTCTTGCACCCAGTTGAGATGTCAGGGTCAGACCCAAGTATGGCAGGCTTTCATTTGCAGAATGAGATCAAACTGAAATGGGATATAGGGCCATAAAGGGATTGGCAGCATCTCAAAGAGTGCACAGCTATGATTAGTCATTTCCTATATACACATACCGTGTGTGTGTGTGTGTGGTTTTTTTTTTCCTGGGTTAGTGAAATCAGTACAGTGCTTCAAACATGATCCTCATTGGGCTATTAAAGAGGTCATGGAAATTTTTAATTCTCCTGCTGGAAGAGAGGGTTGTGGAAATACTATGGGTAATGGATCTGACACTGAAATGGGGGAAGCAAACAAGTTTGTAGCTGAGTGATCTTAGACCTACACCTATGCGGTCCCATTGCAATTGGGAGGCTCATATGTTGGGTCAACTCCTTTGCTTTATTGTTTGCAGAGCCGTGATATACTTCTGTACTATTTACTATGATACCACAGTCCTAGCAAAACATGATGCAGTGAGGCCAAATTGAAGTTAATGCGCCACTGAAATCGGTGGAAGTTTTATTCACTTCAGTAGAATGATGCTTTTGGGGTCAGAGGTGTTGTGCCACTTGCTCTATTGCTGTGCTCTTATGCCATTGTGTTGGAGTGTTAAAGGCCAGTGCTGTGGACTATTAATGCAAAGGAGAACTCAATGGTGTCGTGGGACTGCTCCAAAGAGTATGGTGGCTGCTGTCCTGGTTGTCATCTTCTTGTCCCACCTGGTAGTCACAGAATGCCCTATGCAAATGTATTGAGTGCTGGGCCTCTAAATAAAGTGCAAAGTGCACTCTTCCAAACAACTAAGTGTTGCAGTGCACGCATGACTTACATTATGAGCTGGTTGGGGCCTTTTCCCTTATTTCCATACCTCTACAAGTCACTGCCTGGTGATTAGGAAGTGCTGCCTGGCTCTCTGCCTCTCCCAGTGAGGTCAGCAGGAGCTGCAGGCACTTGCCTTTCCATGGTATTGGGTTAAAACCACGCTGGGACAGGGTACTTAACCTTCACTTTTTGCTGTTGAGTCTTCAGTTTATCTAAGTTCAAACAGATGCATATCCATTGAGGTCACTGAAAAGATGGTCAGTAACTGTGGTGTAGAGGTGACATGAGAGGAAGAGAAATAAGGTGGTCATCTTCTATGGGAAAGGGGCAGAAGCCCTTCTGAAGGGCAGAAAGTTTTTTGAGGAGGGGGATAAATTCATAGATCATTATACAAGAGTATTTTTATGTAGAACTTCATTTTCTTTAAAAAATGCAAAGGAAAATGTTACTGAATTTGGTGCAGTGATTAATCTCCATTTACACCTACCAGAGATTTGTGCTGTTGTTGTGGGCAGCTTAGTCTGTTGCTCATCTCTGGTTTCGTCTTTTTAAATCCCAGAGTTGATGTTGTGTTTTCACCTAGTGAAAGTGATAAAATTTCATGAGTCGTTTAGGAACAAATCTGATTTTTCTTTCCTTTCCTGTTGCTGCTGATGGCTGCTTGATTTGGAAAGTGTTCAGTAAAGAATCTCAGACCACGCAGCTTGTGTGGAGGGCGGCTCATATTTCCCTTTCCACTCTCAAGGGCAGAGGCGCCAGGTGTGCCCTGGTGAGGACTCTCTTGCTGCACACCCATCCTTTTCAGTGCATGTCTGCTCCTGCGTGCATCACGTGGCTTCTGCGTCCTGCGCTTGTGACTGCAGAGCATAGGAAGGAATGTGTTCAACCAGTCAGAAATGGGAAGTGTATCGGAAATAAGAAACTAAACATTAGCCGTGTGTGAGTAATGGATTGTCTGTCTCCTGCAGGGGATGAGAATACATATCCTAATGCTTTTTGATTGCAGTGTAGCCATGACACTAATTAACCTAATATCAGCTGTTCATCATATCCTCAGTTTGTGATACTAATCTTTGCCCTGATCCTAAATTTTGTTCTGAGGTGTTGATGTACTCACAGAAAAGCCCAACGAGAAAAAAGCAAAAGGTGGGAATGGTTCTTGTTTCACTGGGGCCAATTTGAGTAAAATATTTCACCTTTTGGCAAGGACTTGGTTGGGAGTGTATTCATGAAACTTAGAATAGAAATGTACTTGTCTGGGGTCTTCTGTGGTAGTCACTGAGCCAAGACCAAAGCTTGGGCCATAGTTCTACTACTGTGCTTTGTACCTACATATTTGTGCATGCATAATATATTTTAATAACTTCATTTGTTTTGTTTGGAACTTTAAACTGTAACTGAGTGTGTATGTAATAGAATGAACATTTTCAATTGTTTATAAAATGCTAGCTTGCATGCTCCCCTGAGATCCTTGCCATATATGCAGATGTGGTCAACTAGTGAAGTGCTACAGAACCTTGTGATAAACTCTGGAGTGGGACATGCTGCAGACGGTTGGTACATACTCCCGTGCTACCTGTAATGGGGTCTATAGAAAATCTGAGACTGATCAACCAGTTCACCTGTCCATTGATTAATTCCTAGGGTGGGTTTTTTATTACTTCATTGTCTTCGAGCACTCCCTTGGTGGTGATGTAGGTAAAACATTCCTTTCTTGGGAGGAGCTACCCGTTCTCCCTCTTTCCCCAGTTACACTGCTGAAACTGTGCCCACTTGCAGCATGCAACGAGTTTAACTCAGTCATACACCAAAGGGAACTTTTCAAGACAAAAACATGTCATAATTTCTTATATTTGGCTCCTATGGTTCTGCTGGGCTTCACTGGGGCATTCTTAAGGGAACTTAGCATGAACTTGCAAGCTTAGCATGTGGTGCTTTCATGTCTAGAAAAACTATTTCATGTGATGTCATTTCAGCGTCTTCTGGATTCTTGACAGCTGAAGTAACTCTCTTTTTATATTTGTCTATCTGTGAATAGTCTGCATGCAGTTTTTGGTAACAGTGTAAAATACGCCTCACTATATGTCTTTGGGTAGTGTTTTTGATAGAAAGAGAGGTGGTTTAAGTGTACAATCCACTGGGAGCTCCGTCATTCACAAAATGTAGAGTTTTCAGAAGTGTAGTCAATAATATGCTCCAGTGTAGTTTATATTTTATAATAGCTACATGGAGAGACAGGTGTTCCCATAAGACATCTCAGCTATCTCACTGTCTTTTTTTTTTTTAATCCCACCTTTGCTATCATGTTACAAACACAATCGGAAGAGTAACATGTTGGAACTTTCTTATATCTCCTTGTGTATAAACCTAGCAGTGTTATTAATGTAATGCATGCACACCTTGTGTTCAGCTCCCTAAATAACATATAAAGGGTTGCATATGCTAATTTTATTTTAAGTTTTTAATGCAGGTGTGGAATATTGTAACAGCATAATGAAGTGGTTGATAGAGAAAAAAGAAATTGATTTCCTACTTACTATGGCATAGTCAGCTTTGCAATTTTATGCCCACTAGAGGGACTGTTGCTTATACAACTCATTGCAGAAGTCAGTCATGCAATCCCTTTAGTATTTTTTACGAAGTTTTAAAACTTTGAATGACTGACTCTGGTTAAATCCTCTAAAGCGTAAGTCTCCAAGCTGTTTCTCAAAAGTGCAAAAACTTTGGGCACAGTGCTGTTCTTCTGAGTCCAAATACTTTTTACTGAATTTCCTTACTAAATGTTCTTTTTCTTTCTTTTTTTTTTTTAAAGTATTTTCTGTTCTCTTGATTTATCAGTCTGGGCTTTCCTATATGACATTGCTGGGGATTAATTTAGAATTATTTTTGTCAAGGAAAAAATGTTGTGTGTCTTTATGTTTGGAATAAGTTTTGTTTTGCAACCATGGTGCCAGTGAATATGGTAAATTAATCAGTTCTTGTATTTGCAAATGTCATTGAAATGGGTTTCTCCTTTAACTGGGAGATAGTGAGTTTTGGGCAAGAAGCATGTAAACTTACAGTCAGTATGAGAAAACTTCCAAATGTATCTGTTTTTTCTTGTTTGGCTGGGGGATTTTTTCTGTTTGTTTGAGTTGCACATTCCTGACCAGCATATTTTTTCTTTTTAATTACAGAAACATGAAAGAATACAGGAAGTCCTGCATGACCACGATGAATACCTGTGCTAATTAAGTCACTGGCTGGGTACTGGGAGAGCAGCAAGGTAAGGAGTCAGGCAATGCCAGCAGCATTTCGTGTAATCTGCATGATTGTATTTCAACAAAGGCTTAGTGCTTTCAGATATCAAATTCATAACAAGTTGGCTAAAGACAAATAGCCTGCAGGTTTGAACACAGTAGATTTACTTTTAGTTCAAAGCTTTGGTAAGCAAACATCTCTCTTTTCCTTCCTGGGGGAAAAAAAGTACAAGTTCTGCGGTGGTTTTCTTTTTTTGAAAGGCAATATCTCCAATTTCAACAATCGATTCATGACCAAAGCTCAGCTTCCTGGGCTGACTCTAGGGAGGGCTTGGAGGAGGGGTGGAATGCTTCAAAAACTTAGCTGATGAAAAGGCATGCTGTTTTGTGGATGCCTCCCAGAATTGTTTAAATCTGTATGTGTGTGTATGTGCGCGCGCGCGTATGAAAAGAGAGAGAGAGAGAGATCTCCATGACAACTGGCCTGGGCAGTCTGTGTTCTCTGCAATCATTTTAGCTGGAATCAGTGCTGCGAAAGGTCATATGAAGGAGTTGTGGGAAGCACAGCAGGTATTAGACGCTAAAGGACTGGTTTTCTGATTGCCTCAGATAATAAGACAGAGTTTTGTCTGGGAAATACAAATCTGAGGATGGAATGGAAAGGGAAATGCTCCAAATTTCAGGTAACAAAAATTGCCTTTTGAATGTTATTTCCTCCCATTTTAAAGTTTAGTGTGGTTTTTTTTCTGTATTGTTTACTCCCAGCCGAGTGTCTGAGCGCGCTTGGATTCCCTAGCTCTGGGGAATGATGTCATGCGGCAACAGTTGGATTCTATTAGCCAGGAAAAGAGGAAACATCCTGCATTTTTGAAAAAAGAAAAAGAAAAAGATACTTTGGCTCTTTGTTGAATCTTGTGCAAAGGCTGCAAGTAGTGTTTAAAAAAAAAAATGTTTCTAACAAATAAATTCCCAGAAAATGTCATTTAGGACCTAGACAGCACCAAACTTTAAAACTGCTGCAACAACTACTCCTATATGCAAGAAAATCATTATGGAAGTGTTACAGAATTCAGAAGACATTTCTTTCTTCTTGGATGGTCCTATATTAATCTTTAATGAGAAAATTAATTACACTGTAATTAAGCAGAGAATTTGGAACCTCCATGCACTTGGGATCCTTTAGCATTGTTTGGAGAATGTGCTGCTAAAGAGTTTCTTCTGGGTTGGGCTCTGTCTCAAACTGCTGCTTATGAATAGATGATGCTGTCAGCATTGTTCTTAATAAGGTTTTCAGTCCTGGACTGTGTTTTTCATAGCTTTAAACTAGCCTTTTTGGGAGAGGGTAGTGGGGGAAGAAAGCAGAAAACTAATAATTTTGGCAATTTGAAAGAGTCTTTTCCCCCCCTTTCCTCAGAGATGTTTGCTAAATGCTGTATTCAACACTCAACATTAGGGTAGCATGCATAGCATTTTAAGCAGAAAAATACTTAATGATTAATGTACAAATGCTGTGTCCTAATGAAAAGACTTAGAAAATTGATATAATCCCACTTGCTTGAACATCACAAAAATACGCTGTCCTGCTAACCGTGATGAAAAGATTAGGTCAGCCCTACGCTGTTTAAACTCCCCTCTAGCAGATGCTCGTTTCTGCTTCTATGCTGCTTTGCTCCCTTCTGTGCGTTTCAAGCATGATCCAAAGCGTGCTGGAGTCCATGGGAGTTTTCCCGTCAGCTTCAAAGGGCTTCAGATCAGCCTCTGCCTGAGAACTTCTCAGCCTGTTTCAGTCTTTTGACTGTAGGACCAGGCTCTCCGCTTGCTTTCGTGAACTTTCCGAACAGAAGGTCTTTTGTGTTCCTCCAAACAATGCCAGGCGCTGCTGACTGGCTTCAGCGTGGCTGCTAACACACGCTGGAGATAATGGTGATGCGTATTTCCGCTTTCTCCTAAAGTCGTCCTAGAGGGGGAAAGTGCAGCAGAATGGGAATCGGATCCTTCTATCTCACCTCCCCTCCTCACAAATGGCTGTTGTTTTTGAGTCTGTGAGTGTGTGCAAATTATTCCTTGATTAAAGGGCAGTATTGGCTTGTGCTTCAGGGAGGAGTTCGAGGAAGACTTTAGGGGGAAAAGAGAGTTATCGCTGTGATCTGCCGGTAGAGCACTCATGAGGGAGAAGCAGGCTGTCCTGGAGCAGGCTGTCTTTCTACAACATGTGTACACAACTGACAGCTGTCATCTGCAGACTGAGGGCTGATCAGCAGAGTCTGACACTTTGTGTTCCCCTCTTGCCTACCAGATTTGACCAGCTTGATTCTATAAAGAAAATACTGCTGTTAGTGAATATCAATTAATAACCTGGTTAAGTGATTGGAAAAAATAATAGTTTTTCATCTGTTTGATGGTTGGGAGCAGTTTAATAAGAAATCCTTGTGCAATTCTATAATATAATTCTTGACTAGGAATGAAGTATCTGTGGAGCTGGTGTGTTAATTCGAACCGTCCCCCTCCTTAAGAAGGAACACTGTGATGATTACTCAAGCTTAAGGCTCATTTGCAGGAAAATGCTATTAGTGCCTGAAATTTCTGAGGCAGAAAAAGATTGTGATTTTCAAAGTCAGAACCACTGCTTTTAAGTGCTTACATTTTACAGATGGTCAGCTTGAGACTCTTGAGAGATCTCTGCAAGGTGTTGCAAATTGGGCATTCCAAAGGCAACAGTTGCTTTTTGGCATTTATCTGTTGTGTGGTGTGATGCAGCGGGAAGCCTGGTGAGTTCTCTCCCAATGTTTCTGGCTGAGTGGCATTTCCCTTAATAGTCTGTGTTGTAGTATTTACATGTTACTTTGAAAAGTGATACAAAGCATCATTCCCATAGTCCTTTAATATAATTTCCATATGTCCTAGCTTTCTGAATGGTTCCAAATGAAGTTTGCATATGTTATATACTACGTATACCTTACCAGTAAGGAAAAAAAAAAAATCAATAAATCATAATATATTTATAACTACACTCATAACAAGATACCTTATAGCTGACCTGCTATGGTTGGGTGTAAATGTAACCAACAGCACATAGGCATTGGCACGCTATATTTTTTTCATCCATTAAGGGACTAAGCAACTCATGAAGGCTGCTGCTATAACTGGTAACGTGCGTGGAGTTCTTGCAGCAGTCATAGGCGTAGAGGCTCTGTGCTCAACACAGCTCCTGTGGACAGGTACTCTGTGGCTCTTAGCCCAGCATTTGCAGCCTGCTGTAGTTGTCACTTTATAAGTGCATTCATTTCTGTATCTTGAAGCGAGTTGCTTTATGTTGTTGTCCGGACATAAATCTCCTCGTTGGTCCCATGCATCCACCACGTTTCTGCCCGTGACTCTATGCCCACATTCTGTCTGTGGATAGTCAGTGGCTCTGAGTTTTCCAGAGAACTTGTTGTGGTTTTTTGATAGGATTAGTTGTGTCCTGTCTCATTGCACTTAGAAGGAAAGCGAAAGGACATCGTAGAAATCTTTTTTTCTTCTCTCTCCTTGCTTATCTAATGAGTAATTTTTATATTCTGAGTTATAATGTTTTAATTGCTTGTTTTATCTTGCATAAGATCATCTTTTGGGTAACTGCTTGTACTCCCTCTATCCATAGGATGACAGCTTATGTTTCCCTGTGGTCTGTTGCAGTGAGTTCCAGGTTAATTGCTATGTTGACATATTTGTCTTTATTACTTGGAAATACACTGCTTTGTGAAAGAGGTGAAGCTATCTAGAAGCCTAGGACTGACTTTGTCTGTATCATTCAATACTTGTTTTTGCTCTTATTCCCTTCTCTAAATAACTCAAGTCCCTTTGATTTTTCTTCTTAGGGAAAGTCTGTGAGACACTGGAAAAACACTAGTTGTCTCAGTTTCTGCTGTTTTCTTTGAAGGCCAGGTGATCTTCAGAGCACCTGGTGTTACAGTTGTGGACAGATGCACCATTAAATTCTTGGACATGAGATCAGTATTCTCTATCTGTAACTTCATGCTCACAATAGATGGAATTTATTGATTGAAAACAACAATGCTGCATATTTAGAAGATATGCTTATGAGGATGCTCAATCTTTCCTTATTTTCTGTAAGCTAATTTCAATTCCAGCAGTATGAACAACTAGTTCTCACAGTTGTTTCCTCTCATGTGCTGTTTTCTGGTCATGGTGACTCTGAGTGACTTTCTAAGGTGTAAAATGTGATGTGCAAAAGGATTTGTTCTGAGCAGCTCACACTGAATATGAGTGTGGCTACCTTATAATTACAGCAGGAACCTTGAAATGATTGCACTGTCATTCTGCTCTGCAATGCAGGCTCTCATTAGTGCTAATCAGTGGTCTCTGTTCTGCTTTTGCATCTTTGACCCAGTTACTTTGCTGAACTTAAAACAGTTGCTGGTGTGACACAAAGCAGACTCTTGGCACAGCCCTGATCACAGAGCAGGGAGAGATCTGGCAACTTTCACACAAATCCGTTATAATTAAGGCTTCCGGTTTGGGATTTAAACTTCTTCTTCCTCTTAAAAGCCTGAGAGGCTTTTAAAAATATTTTTCAGGCTGAAAATGAACCTACTGCTGGTAGACGACAAGTCCCCTGATGGTACTAGCTGCAGGCAGACCTGGAAGAGGCAGGTGCTGCTCTTGTTCCTTCATCAGGCTTTGCAAATGTGCTTCCACCCTGAGCACTTTTTGAACAGAGCCTCCCAGTTGTTCCTCAGTTTCACATGACAACAACAGAGTCCCCTAAGCAGTCAGAGGCGTGTTGCACAGTTGGCTTTCCTCCAGTGCCAGCTCTTATTCTGAGTTCAAGCCTCATGTAGCATTAATCCTCTCTGTCCACTTGGAGCCAAGCTGCTGTATGCAAGGGGCTCTTCAAAGGGGTCATTTCCCTATCCTGTCAGAGGCAGTGCTCCCCCCTTGAAACTTTTTTCCTCCGTCCTGCTGCAGTTTGATGACAAGAAGATGAATCAGAGGCTAAAACTTCTGCCAATGGCAAGAGCACAATTTGGCATCCCTTGTGCAGCTGGCATCCAAAGGATAAAAACCATCAAATTATCCTGTGCTCCTGATCCAGCTGAGCCTGTTGGTTTATGACCAGAACATCCCTTCCCTCTTTAAAGCGTGCTTGAAAGTTAAAAGGCATCACTAAGCATTTACCATGTTATGGACATACTGTGGACAGTTGGGCAATTTTGTTGGTAAAAAACCTGCTCGCTGCAATGCTATTTCATGCCTCCTTGGTAGAGAGCAAAAAGCAGTTTGAGAGCTGCAGCGGTATGGAAACATTTGCAGCTGCACCATTCACATTCCCATGTTTCAGTCTCTCACAGGCCCATGCAGACCTTCTATTATTAGTTTTAAAAGGAGAATAGCTGACAGCTGATTAATTTGAACAGTGTATTCCAGAGAGAGCTGTTTTATGACTGAGTCGTCAAGGGTGGCAAGCCAAGAAAGAATTGACTAAAGTTACACAGAAAAATCTCTGATGTAGAGCACAATCCTGTTTATCCAAAAGATTTGTAGGGGACAAAACCATCTTCATACCACTCTGCTGTCAACATGTTCAAACCTGTGCTGGGGGAGGTGAGAAGCTGAACAGCTCAGCCTGTTGCATTCGTCCCCTAGCAGTTTCTGAGAGAGTTCCCCGGGGGTTTCCTGGTACGTTGTTGCAGGGAAGAGGACATAGCGCAACTCAATCTTCAGAAACCTGCCTGAAAAGTAATTTCAAGTGACTCATTCTGGTGTTGGTTTTTGGAGAAGAGCCAAGTTGGTTTCAGAGGGAAGAATGAAAAAACCACTTTTGGACACTGGATATGCTTTGTGTAATCGGCTGATGCTCTGGATTAGAGCTGCTCCACTGTGAGCAGACTGGGTTTCACCACTGCACTGACCCCACTACACTCATGCTCGGGGCAGCAGATTGGCTTTTGGGAATGTATGAAGACCTAAGGGCAAACACTGTTTTTTCAGTGCTCTTTTATTAGCGGCAGCACATGACAGTAGGTTGCAAGTCGAGTGGCATCACCCAGGACATGCACAGGTGGCTGTCTGGCCACCCCTTTTGTTTTCTGTGGAAAGCACTGCCCTTGTGTGCCACCTGTAAGCAAGACCCTGCTCCTGGCCTGGGCAGCTGAAACATAGCTCTCTTTCCCTGATCTGAGGCTTTAGTGGGGAAGGAGAGCCAGTCCTGTCCCTGGAGCTGCATAAGATGATCCATTTAGGTCTTCCCTCTCTTACATGACACTGTAATGTCATGGGACTGTTCCCTCTGCCCCCCATTCCCTCTGGGATGCTGTCGTGAAAGGTGAGAGCAAAGAGCGGCACGAGGCGAGAAGGTTAAACTTCCCCCAGTCACTATGGGTTAGGAGGAGAATGCATGTTTTTCAGTGCAGAGAGCTTGCGTCCTTGATGGTGATCGGGTGATCAGCTGGGCAGGAGCACTGTTCCCTTGAGCCAGGCCAGGGCTGCTGTCAAGGCACGGAGGAGGTGGTTCCAAAACACGTGCAGAGCTGAGGTCCTTACAGACCCTGCCTGTTGCCATGTGGTGCTTCCGCCCTCCTCCTCCTCACTGTAGGGACCAGGGAGACAGGGGAAAGGGCAGCAATGAGAGCAGGGCTTTTTCACTTTCTATTCAGCAGTTGAGCCCAGGTTCCTTTTTCAACAGAAGTCTCCCTGGAAATGAGATTTGTTTCATGTAAAGGTTGGGTGCAGGCAGAGGTTGAACCTTACTGCATTTAGAAATGCTTACTTCATGTCCTCACGTTTGGAGCTCTGTGTGTGTGGTGAGGAGGCTGCTACACAAGCTGGTTGTACAGGGGACCCCATCAGCAGGTTATAATCTCTTCTGTGCCTGGCTCAGTGGATAGGGTAATATACTGTCAAATTTGGCATTTGCATTAAGATCTGCTTTCATCTCCTATGGAGACATTATCCAGTTTTCTGCTGAGACACATCAAGAGCTAAGGTCCCTGCTGTGTTTTATTTACTATTGGCTGACATGCATGGACAGTAGAAAACAAATGTAAACATGACTCGGTGCTGTGTACTACAATAGCACAGAATGCTGCCTGGGGATTTATGACTGTCTGGAAGAACAGGGGATCCAAGGGGCAGCCTGAGGTCATCAGCTGCAGCACCTTGTCAGCAGATCCCAGCGCAGTTCCTGTGCCTGTGGCACTGATGGCCCTGATAATGTGGGTGTACCTACCTATTCTAAAAGTATGGCTAGACCCTCAGGTGGAGGAAGATGAAGCCAGTGGCCTTATGCTGAAGGTTCCCGTAATTTTCCTGGAAAATCTATGCAGTTCGTGGTCTGGATATAGCAGACTGATTGCAAAGTGACTATTTATCCAGACATTTCAGGTGTCAGTCAATGGCTGCTCCAGCCAGGCTGTACGATGTCCTGAGATCCTGAACAAATGGCCACATTCCTCTTTCTCCACCTGAATAAAATTTGCGTGTGGAAAACCAGGCTTCATTAGGTGAAGCTCTCTTGTGCATCAGCCTCTTGCTGAGTTGTACCAGGTAAGTAATGTAATTTTTAGTGGTTGCGTTGCTGGTGCGGTGTATGGCTTTGCCTGCCGTAGCAGTGTATGTGGGCTTACTGTCTTCTGAGATCTGGCATCGTATGTGTCCCTTGGGGACATGGTGACAGGACAGACTCCAAAGTGAACCACCACTCTTTCTGAGAAGGATGAGTTCTTGCTGCCTGTATTGGTCCCAGATGATATGCTGGCTATGGAACTATTAAAATGTTCACTATTAAAAAATGATTTGTCATAAGCAAAGGAGAAATTTGTTGCTTGCAGTGAGGGAACAGTCTGGGTGGAACACTCCTGAGTCTGGGTGGAAAAGGGAGATCCTAGGAATAGGTTGGAGGAAGAGTGAGAAAAAGAGCCAGCTGGTTATCTGTGAAAGAGGAAAGAAAACTTCATTAAAAGGTGATAATTATTCTTGGATGAGTGGTTGGCTTCCCGCAAGGTGGGCAGAAGAGGACCAAAGTCAAGACCCAGACTTCTGGCTCAGCATAACACTTATCATTTCAACATTTGCTTACAATCTGATTTAAAAGCAAACCAACCAACCCATCATTGCAGACGGGGCATCTGTAAAATATTTTTTTGGTAACATGGACATACGGTGTTCCCAAAACAAAACAGTCCAGGACCCTTGCAGCGGCGGGGTGACTTTGAGCCTGCGGACTGTTTCACTGCTGCCCACTACTGAACAGGAGCAGCAAATCTGTTCGCTTGGACACATCGCCCTTGTGACAGTGGCTCATTAATGGTTCTCACATCAGTTATGTTTCCATAACAGCCTCAAGTCTGACAAATGTGACAAAACTGTATTTTATCAGCAAATCCCCCAGAAAATCCCCTGCTGGCCCTAGTCAGGAAAGCATATGGATAAGAAGAGAAAATTATTCTTCCTGCTCTTTGTTACTGACCAATTCTGCTCTTTGTATGTGAACCAGCCAGCTAGGACTAGCTGCATTCCTCTGTAATTTGCAGTACCTCCTGTATGGGACCGAACCAGTGATGCATTAATACCCTTTTCCATTTGTTAAGTTTTATTCATTGTTTCAGTGACCAAGGAAACTCTAAAGGTCAGATTGCAGTTTTGGGGAATGAAGCAGAAGCATTGGTGTTCTGACTATTACAGGGCAGGCTTGGGCACCCTTGAATCAAACTGGGTTTTTTTGCAGAAGGGGTATGGAGATTCAGATAGGTGTGTTGGCCAGGGTTGAACTGGTGGGGTAAGCAGTCAGACTTGTTCTGTTTCAGTTATTAAAATAAAATTAAAAAAAAAACAAAACAAAACCAGGAACATTTTATTTATATTCAACTAATATCTCCCTTTGAAATTCCTCATTGAACACTATAAGATGAAGCAATCTGCAACTGGTTGTTATCTGTAGGTTATCTATTAATATGCTGTATGCCAAATCACACTCATACATAAAATTGGGAAAAAAAGGGTAAAATAGACACACACAGATCTCTTTCTATCACAAATGTATCAGTCTTGAAATCTAACAGGATCTGTAATGTAAGTATTTGCCCCTCTTATGCAGGGAAGGTAAAAGAAGGGAAATACTAGTTGAATAAATCAGATAATATGACATAAATAGGAAAATGAGGAGGGCTCCAGAGCTTTGTGAAGTATAACGTTTGCCCTTTCCTGAATAGAATCAGATCTGCTTACAAGCATTCAGTTGATCTCTGCAGGGAATTGCAAACAGGATGCAGCTTTGCTAATATTGGCAGGTAATGCAGGTTTTTTTAACTGAGTTATAGACCCTGGGGCTCTGTATCAGAAGGTTGAATCGTGGTGCTACACACCGCTCTTGTGCAGTTTAGCTGATGGCTCTGTGCGTGTGCGCGTGTATAATGTATGTGTGTATGTATGAATTACTGCTCACCTCAGCTATCTGTATTAGCAGACTCCAAGTAGTAAAACTCTCATCAGGAACATTTTATCTCCAAACCAGGTAGAAGCTTTTGTTTGGGAGATCCTAACTGTGCCCAAGAGAGGTTTCCAAGAGAGTAAAGGCAAACCTACTTAGTTCAAGACTATATTCTGGGACTGACCATCTCATTTGACTGCAGGATGCCTGTGCACAGGCAGTACTGAGTAACTCCCTGGCTTGAGATTTCCAGTATTATCTCTGAGATAGGAAACAGCGTTGCTTCAGCTGCTCACTAGTGCACTGTTGTTTATAGTGCCACAGTTGTGTCATTCCAAACTCTAAGGTGATGACTTTGACTGAAACATACATAGGTGAATATATTTATTTTAAAACA
Source organism: Pelecanus crispus (assembly GCF_030463565.1). Classification (NCBI taxonomy): domain Eukaryota; kingdom Metazoa; phylum Chordata; class Aves; order Pelecaniformes; family Pelecanidae; genus Pelecanus; species Pelecanus crispus. The sequence goes on from NC_134648.1 coordinate 13,879,162, forward strand.
ATGAGTAATAAACCTAATTATTATTTATGTGGTTACTGCTATAAATTAAGTCAATGCTTTTTCAAGCATTGTTGGAAATTCTAGGCAAAGCTGCCAAGTGAAACATGTGAATCCTATTTTATACCTTGTGTCTGCTAGCTGCAGAGGGGGAAGCTGAATAAGAAGAAATCAGGATATGCCTCAGAAAGACAAAATTTGTCGTGTGCTAATGGCAAATGTCTACTCTCTTGATCTCCATGGGAGCAATGGCAGAGGGAACAGATCATCTTTATGACTGATCAAGCATAGTCAGTAGGAGAATGAAAGACAAGTGATAGAAAGGTGTTTGTTCTCAAAGAATGCCATGTACCTCAGCATAGCTGGGTATTTTGTGAGGGAATACCTTTTGTTTTACATTTTTAAGCAAAAGCAAATGTCTATTTTGAGAAAGAGGGAGAAGAGTTATTAAGAAGGGGAAGGCGATGCTTAACGGATGAAGTATCTCTCTGCAATATTTGAGATTCTATTGTGTCTGTGGCATTGAAAGTAGAAGAGGCATCGTTTGAGGACAGCCAATCAAAAGGAGTTGGCAACAATTTTGTACTGTGTGAACTTTGTGGGTAGCCTGACTGACATCAACATGACTGTTTCCAGAATTTCAGTCAGACTTCAGGGGAAAACCAGTCACCAGAGCAAGGACAGACCCAGCCATAGTGAGCCTTGCAAGGGGAAAATTTGCTGTGAGCTGAAGGGCAGCTGGTGGCAGTGGTATGCAGCATTATGAATCGTATTGTATGTTCTTTTTCAAAACTACAGCAAAATGAAACGTTAGTTGTCTCATGAAGTTTACTGCAAAGTTTTCTTCCTCTCCTAGTAACAATCAGTCCCAGCAAGTTACCTCTTCCATTGCACCTTTCTGAGATGCAGTGATGGTGTAAGAAGCTGTGTGAAAACATCATAGCAAACTCAGGTCGCCATAATGTTTGAAGAGAAACTACTTAGTGATACTAACATTTTGGTTTTTGTTCGTGTAGTGTTCAGTATGCTAAGTGCTAATCTGTGGCTAAGTTTGAGGTAATGGGAGTAATAATAACTGGGTTAATAAAAATCAGGCCTGATAAACATCACTATTGAATTGAGTAGAATACTGCCTTTTTCTAGCTGTAGCTCTCCAAAAGATACACACATTTTGATTTTGAAGAGTCATTAATTATCTTTTGGTTCAAAGGAAGGGGGAATGAACCAATGCATATCCATTTGCTCACTACTTTCTCCCAATCACGTCACAAATCTGTAGCTAAAAAAGCAGTACTTACAAAATCTTTTCATCCTGTATCTCAATGGGAACTTTGCATTTCTGTTGTGTTTCTGTAGCCAGCACATTCCTGCAGGCAGTGCAGGCGGGCAAGTGGAAAACCAGCTTCTTAGAACTGTGAAAAAGTGCTTCATCTCTTAGCTATCTGTATCCTAGTTTGGAATTTTTATTCTGCCTTTAAAATCTTCCCCCAGAAAAATGACTTTGAAGGCCAGGCAGTATTCCCATATAAGTGACTGAGTCATCTTCCTTGGGAACTGAGGGATCACTGTCATCACCTGGAGTTATGGTCTTAATGACTAAGATGAACAGATAGTTAGGAATTTGTTGTAAATTTATATTATACCATTCATTATTGTTTCTTTTGAGTGTAGTGATAAAGGCAGAAAACAGACATCATTATTCTGAGACAGGTTTTCTTTGTGTTGATGTAGTAGCAGCCAGAACAAAAAATGGTGGGACTTGCAAGGAATAAGATGGTAATATTCAGGCTGTTGTAATGCTAGGTCTCTTAGTCCCTGTAGTAACATATTCTGCAGTAGCCAGAGAAACAGCCTAAATGTGATGACCCAGTTTGGAGGCAAAATCATTCTTCAAATTCACAAGTGCCCTCTAAAGACACACAGGATCAGTCTTCTGCTATGTTTGAGCATTTGATTGCACAAGGAAATTTTAAAATTCTAAGAAGTAGTTTGAAGTCCCATTAAAATAAAAATTAATTTGGTTTGTTGATGGATGTGGCAATTCCCCTAAACAGTCAGATACCCAGAAATCTCCTCTAACTGCACTTTTGGAGTCCATGGACAATGTTCTCAAAAGCCCTGAGGTCCCACTGACTTCAAGAAATGTTGGAGTCCTGAGTGCTCTGAAAGCAGAACTCAAATCCTGTAAGCACCTTTGCAAGGTATTCCTGTATGCATACTCTGTGTCCCCCTGTGGGCTAAAATACTGTAACTTCAAACTGTTTCTAAAGCCATTGGTCAATCAGAAATTGTATTCACTTTTTTCAGATAGAAAAGTTTATTTTCAAGTTAGCAACTGTGTAGCCATTTCACTACAGTGAGAAATGTAAACAGTTTGCATTTTAGATGGAAAGAGAAATTGAAACCAAGTTGTCCTGAGCTGTGCAGAAGCTGGCTCGGCAAAAGCAAAGTGGAACCATTTGGGAGTTGTGGGGATTTGAACAGCATTCCTTCACAGTTGTGAAACTGAAGAGCAGTGAGAAGAAAACAATGAGAGATGGAAAAAAAAAAAGTGAAGAAAGCAAAAGGGTAAGGGGGGAGTGTCTGCACCATACAAATTAAGAGGGATGTTCAGTAGAATGATAATTGAGAGAGATTTTCTCTTTCCCCATCATCAAATCCTTCAAATTAATACACTTTTTGAAGCTGTTCATGTTTTCAGTTAAATTTCAAGTTCCCGCTACTTCAAACATAGCTAGGTGGATCATGTAGGCCTGGGGAAGAGTAGCTGGAAAGCTGCCAGGTGGAAAAGGACCTGGGGGTGTTGGTTGACAGCTGGCTGAACATGAGCCAGCAGTGTGCCCAGGTGGCCAAGAGGGCCAACAGCATCCTGGCTTGTATCAGGAACAGTGTGGCCAGCAGGAGCAGGGAGGTGATTGTCCCCCTGTACTCGGCGCTGGTGAGGCCGTACCTCGAATACTGTGTCCAGTTTTGGGCCCCTCAATACAAGAAAGACATTGAGGTGCTGGAGCATGTCCAGAGAAGGGCAACGAAGCTGGTGAAGGGTCTGGAGCACAGGCCTTATGAGGAGCGGCTGAGGGAACTGGGGTTGTTTAGTCTGGAGAAGAGGAGGCTGAGGGGAGACCTTATCGCTCTCTACAACTACCTGAAAGGAGGTTGTAGTGAGGTGGGTGTTGGGCTCTTCTCCTGAGTAACAAGCGATAGGGCAAGAGGAAGCGGCCTCAAGTTGCACCAGGGGAGGTTTAGATTGGATATTAGGAAAAATTTCTTCACTGAAAGGGTTGTCAAGCATTGGAAGAGGCTGCCCAGGGAAGTGGTTGAGTCCCCATCCCTGGAGGTATTTTAAAAGACATGTAGATGTGGTGCTTAGCACCATGGTTTAGTGGTGGACTTTGCAGTGCTAGGTTAATGGTTGGACTCAATGATCTTAAAGGTCTTTTCCAACCTAAATGATTCTATGATTCTGTATATTTGCAGTTTCATAACTGAGGCTATATTAATAATCCTAGATATTTAGGTAAAAGTAAATGTGACAAATATCTTTGTGAGGGAGTTAACTTGCCCCTAGATTAGGGGCAATAGTTCTGTGATGTACGCAAAGGCACAGATCAGGTCTCAGAAAATTGTGTCTATGAATAAGTGACTATATAGATTTTTCTTCCTGTCTCCCTAGGTAAAAAGCAGTATATCCAAAGGGGCTGTACAGGATATTGTATTCAGTTCTCTTCTCAATCTGAAAGATGTTAATGAGTGGGAAAGAAATTGCCTGCACTTCCAGTTGTGGGAAAGACGTGAGGACAAATGCCCTGAAGGGTAAGAGGTGTGTAAGGCTGTGAAGAAATAAGGAAAAGAAAGGCTTTAAAAATAATTGAATAATTAGGTCTCATTCAAGTGATGATTCACAGAACTTGGTCTTGGCTGTCTTTGGACAGAAACTTTGGAAGCAGTAGCCAAGAGGTGAATGAAAATGCACCACAGTTCTTTCGGCATATTGCCTTCCAAAATAGATGGTGAAGCTTCTTCTGATGGAGCTATAGCTGCTGTGCTAAAAATATTTCTTACCTTAGCCACAAACAAAGCCACTCAGAGCTGAGTTTAAAAAAGATATTCTACAGCAACTGTAGTCAAAGCAGGGTTCATTTTAAATTGTCATCCATCCTGTAAAACAATTGCCCAGTGTCAATCAAAGAGAGTTTGAAGACTTGAAGGGATCTAGACTGATTCACTGTACATGTTATTAGGTGACCAAGTAGATAAAATGCAAGAATGCTATGCAAAGGAGATGTGGTGGACATTTTACACTGGGCAAAACATATTCTTTTAACTTATCAAATGGAAAGCTTTCTACTGGCATGTGAAAATTTGGTTAATAGTTAACAAATTAATAAATTTTACTGTAGAAGAATTCTGTACCTGATGGCTGTCATAACTTCCTTTGACTTCATTTAAGGCTTTAAGTTAACTTGAGTCTGGTTTCTGCTTCTACATGTACTGTGGAAATCTGATTTGTGGTGTGGTATGAGTATATACTGATCAAGTTAGAGATTTCTAGTGCAATAAGCTTTGTGAGAAAAATGACTATTTAGAAATGACATGTTAAATCACAGATTGGATTGCTGGGTTTCATCCTTGGGCTGAAGGGCCATGTTACCAATTTTAAAGGGTTTGTGCCTCTTCCCCACCCCCCCTTTTCTTCATTTCCCCCTCCAAAAGGTGGAGATTGTGCTAGCCCAGGAGTTAATGGGGTCTTTGTTATAGTTATTTAAATTGCTTTTATTTTGTGGTATCCTGGCATCAGATGTTTCTTTCATCTTGCTGTATGCAGAGAACTATTGATGAAAATTTTGTCAGCTGTGTTGCAATTTTTGGTGTGGTCTTTTTACCAGAGAAATATTTCAAGACACTGTGGAAAACTGTAGACAAACGCTGCAAAAAGCAGTGAGCCTACAGATTGAAATTGGTCATACTGACTGGTGTTGTTGGATCCCAGTTTCCCTTGAATTTGAACATCAAAGGACTGTGACTCCCTAGAGAGCCTAGGAAGGCTCCTGAGACAGATCTGGAAATGTAACTTGTGTAAATAACCCTGTACCTTTGTGACATATCTCAGCTGCAGAATATGCAATGAATGGGAAGCTCTGGTTATTTATTTTGGGGTTTGAAGTTGTCAGGGAGCATTACTGTGATATTACACAGGAGTAATACAGCTAGCCTGCTGTATAGAGAATCTAGTGGTGAGTTAGAGGCAGAGCTGAAGAAAGTACATGTGAGATCCTGCTTATGCTGTTACTAACAAAATGACCTTTCTGATGCCTTTCCAGCTTAAACAGTTGGAGCTGTGTATACACAGTAGGTTTCCTTTTCTTAGTCATGTGGTACATAACTGGACTTGCTTCTTTGTGTCCCCGGGCAGTTGGATTCTGCTGCATCCCTCAACCTTCCTGGTTGAGAAGTCTGCTAATCTCCATTGGACTTGACAGGGAAAAATATTAGGGATATGGTTTTGAAACTGAAAAGTGCAGCACTATAATAAATTGTGGCGCTCTGGTTGAACATGAGGGTAAAATTCATTCCAGACCCTGTGTTCGAATGGAACAGTTTATGAATGGAAGCACAGCCCCTGGATTGTATTTCAGCATTAGTCTCTGATTTGGAATTGTGCTATTTCCAACGTAGACAAGGACATTTATTTTATAAGCTTTCATTCTTCCACTGTTCGGATTGCTCAAATATAAAATCTCTTGCGCTGGAGGTGGCTGTGGAGTATATGCCATAGGAAAAACATTTTATTTTTGAAAAGAAACATGTTAGTAACTTTTGTCTGCAGTTTATGTATCAGGTGAAGTCCCTGGTGACTGGAAGAAAGGGAATGTTGTGCCCATTTTTAAAAAGGGAGAAAAGGAGGACGCTGGGAACTACCGACCTGTCAGCCTCACCTCTGTGCCTGGGAAGATCATGGAACAAATTCTCCTAGAAGCTATGCTCAAGCACATGGAATACAGGGAGGTGATTCGAGACAACCAGCATGGATTCACCAATGGCAAGTCCTGCCTGACCAACCTAGTGGCTTTCTATGAAGGAGTGACTGCATCAGTGGACAAGGGAAAAGCAACGGATGTCATCTATTTGGACTTCCATAAAGTCTTCGACACAGTCCCCCACAGACAGTGGGATTGAGTGCACCCTCAGCAAGTTTGCAGGTGACACCAAGCTGAGTGGTGCGGTTGACATGCCAGAAGGATGAGACGTCATCCAAGGGCACCTGGACAAGCTGGAGAGGTGGGCCGGTGTGAACCTCATGAGGTTCAACAAGGCCAAGTGCAAGGTCCTGCACCTGGGACGGGGCAACCCCCAATATAAATACAGGCTGGGAGATGAAGGGATTGAGAGCAGCCCTGTGGAGAAGGACTTGGGAGTACTGGTGGGTGAAAAGCTGGTCATGAGCCAACAATGTGCGCTTGCAGCCCAGAAAGCCAACCGTGTCCTGGGCTGCATCAAAAGCAGCGTGGCCAGCAGGTCGAGGGAGGGGATTCTGCCCCTCTACTCTGCTCTGGTGAGACCTCACCTGGAGTACTGCGTCCAGCTCTGGGGCCCTCAGCACAAGAAGGACATGGAACTGTGGGAGCGGGTCCAGAGGAGGGCCACCAAAATGATCTGAGGGCTGGAGCACCTCTCCTATGAGGCCAGGCTGAGAGAGTTGGGGTTGTTCAGCCTGGAGAAGAGAAGGCTGTGAGGAGACCTTATTGCAGCCTTCCAGTACTTAAAGGGGGCCTACAGGAAGGAAGGGGGCAATCTTTTTAGCAAGGCCTGTTGTGACAGGACAAGGAATAATGGATTTAAACTAAAGAAGAATAGATTTAGACTGGCTATAAGGAAGAAATTTTTTACAGTGAGGGTGGTGAAGCACTGGAACAGGTTGCCCACAGAGGCAGTGGAGGCCCCATCCCTGGAAACATTCAAGGTCAGGTTGGACGGGGCTCTGAGCAACCTGATCTGGTTAAAGCTGTCCCTGCTCACTGTGGGAGGGTTGGGCTAGATGACCTCTAAAGGTCCCTTCCAACCCAAAGCATTCTGTGATTCTATGAAAATAGCTTTGTATTTGGCTGAAGGAGAACTCGCTAATGCTCAGAGGTATCACAATTGTATTTCTGCTTTGCCTCCACTATCCATGTCTTGTTTTATGGTCATCACCTGTGCATCAGCTCTGTCACCTGTCAGATGGGGATAACTGCTAGATGGCATCACAGCCATATGCGTTGCTTACTATCATCTGATACAATCAGTTGTTTAGAGAAAAGCCCCTAGCTGTAGTAAATGTGAATATATTCAGATGGACAAGCTGGAAGACAATAATGTTGTAGTTATCAAAGAAACAAACACATTAAAAGAAAACATGCTTAAGCAGCATGTATTAGGCAATTAGGAGTCTTGGACTGAAGTCTACAAACTTTCTAGCCCCTGCTGCAGAGAAACAGCAGCTGAGAAATAGATGCTTAAAGATGAAGGAGCCAAAACCTCCTGTCAGTTAATATACTGTGGTTTCACCCACTGCTTAAAACTGTTTAGTTTTAAACCTCTCAGATGGATTATGTTATAATGTTGACAGAAACAAAAATGAGATGCAAAAAAGAAAAGAAAAGCTTAGGCAAAAAGTTTGAGGTATGATTTTACATCTGTTAACTGGAAACTTAAATTTTTTTTATTTATTCTTTCTCACTGTGATATTTAAAGATGATGTGCTCCTGTAACTCTGGCTGAGAAAAGGTAAATTCTGTTTTAAGGATGTATTTATGTCTATCTTCATTCTTGCTGGTTTTGCTAGGTCATAGTTTTAAAGCATAGAAATGTCAGATTTTTTCTTTAAGCTAATACAAATTATTTTCTGTGGAGTTGGAATAAAAGCTGAGACATGGGCAAGATTTTCAAAAGCAGCTGTTTGAGTTGCACCTGGGAGAATTGGAAAGATAGGGACGATACAAGCAGCTCATTTTGACCAGTTTGCTAACAGTGTCTTTATGCACATTTGGCAAGCAGAGGTAAGTGACTGCTTGTATATTGGACTCTGTTGAAGTATACTGGCTTATGTCTGCAGAGAATTTCCCATTTTCCTGTTGTTCTGCAAGAGGCACTGTTGCCCATCACACCAAAAGCCCAGGAGTGAAGTGTTTCGTCTTGTCTCACCAACTGGGTTCAATCTACCTGTACTGAAATCAGCTGAGTTAGTCTGCATTTAGTTCAGGCAGCTGGAAACAGAAATTGCCTCTTTGATTTTCAGTTAATACTAAACTTATGAGCACAGATTATGATATTGTTGAGAAAGATTCTTTGGAAAATGCTAATTTATTGTGGTCTGTCCATCACCTTTGCAGCAAAATAGGAGAAAAATACTGCTAATAATAGAGGGTCCACATGTTTATCGATGTCTAGGAATTTCTTCATCACTTAACTGACAAGAGAGAGTTTTGGTTTTACTTTGGTTTTAGTAATTAATAAGGAGATGTAGGAGCTTTGGTCAAATAGAATCCTCAACAGTCTTAAAACATCAATTACTCTTTTAAAATAAATAGGAAGAATTAAAAATGGCTCTGTAACAAGGTTTCTTATTTCAAAGAGCTAACTGTGATAGAGCTATAGCAACTAGTTAGTAGCATGAGCTGGGCTGAATAGGACAGGTACCTAAATATGAAGTAGGCCTGGAATTTCCTGAAGTTAGGGACTCCAGAGCCACCAGGAATCGGTGTCTCTGGAAGGGAGTCCCAGGCAATAGCCACAAAGAAGAAATAGGAAACGAAAGGAAAGAAAAACTCATGGGGAAATAAAGGTGCATTTTTGAGGTCAAGAAGGAAAGTGAAGACCGCCAGAGGTGAAGTTGGATTAGACACTGCTAAGGATATTAAACCAAAACAAACTAGTTTTCCACGCAATATTTATGAAAACAGAAGCAGGAAAGAGGCATGGGCTAGGTGGGATAGTTAACATGAGAAGAATAGGTTAGTGACTAGTGACTGTACAGAATATGCAGAAACTAAACTATTCTCTGTTTCCATTCCCAAGGGAGGGAAAGGGAGTGATGAATAATGTCAACCTGATGGATAGGATTGACCATGGAAGCAAAGAAGAAATACTAGAATAAAAGGCACATGAAAACAGCTGGTCCAGCAACAAACCATTAAGGGCAGGACTTCTACCATGTGCTTAGAAATTGCAAATACAGTATCTGTGTTGCAGAAGAGGAAAAATGCAGGCCAGTGATTCTGATCATGATAAACCAAACTTGGAAGGAAAGGCTGTATGGAGTCTTGGATTTTAAAAGTAAAAGGTAGATTGTGCTGACTGATGTGATAGCTCCCTCTGACAGCCCTATTCCAGAGGCAGGAAAGTGGCAGATTTGTTCTCTTTGGATTTCTGCTTGATAGCAGAACCACAGTGGAAACTACTAAGGGAGAGAAATTTGGAATCCGTAAAGTAACTGAGAAGTGACTTGATAAGGATGAAAAGATAAGGCTAATGTTGAGAGAGCAGTATCATGTTGTAGGGAGGTTAGTAATGAACTGCTACAGGAGCATCTTGAGACTGGTTTCATCCATTATCTCCATTAAAACATTCATTAAAAGGAATATGCTAGTTAAATCTCCTCCAGAGATGAGTTGGTGATTTTTCAGACTGAAGTAACTGAAACGGCATGGCAGTGCCATTACCTGAAGATGAGGACAAGAACCTGGCTGTGCTGATTAGTGACAAAATGCGGTGAAAATGACACACCTGATCTAATGTGCATATTTTTGGTGGAGAGGCACAGAGGCGGTTGCCTCTGGCATGCTGTGGGCAATTCTGGTCATCCATGATCAAACAGGTCATGTTTGACCTGGAACAAGCACAGAGAATGGCTGTCAGATGCACAACATCATGGAGGACCAAAAAGTGAACAGAGGAGTGGAGCTTTGCAAAAACAAAGCAAAATGAAGGCTGGGAGGGGCTTTGATATCTCTGTATAAATGAACTGAGGAAAAGAAGAGGGACAAGAATCAGCAGACAAACAAATGGCAATTTAGGCTGAAAACAATGTTGTCACAAGAACTAGGGACTATCTGAAGTGGCAGAGGGAGCTAGGATTACTCCACTGGCAGACCTTTTGGGTTCCTTACTTTCTTTGTAGAATGGTTACTTACACCTTTGTCTTTTGACTGTTGATTATGATTTTAAATTTTATCTGTTTTCTGCTTTAGTTCAGGTTCCCTTAACACCCTTCACTGGTAAGGAGGTGTGCAGGCAGCAAAGTGGGAAAGGGTGTTGCAGGTTTTTTACTGAAGCTTTGAAAATTGTTACACAGTTGAGGGAAATTATGAGAACCAACATGCTTGTGAATTGTTCTCAAGAATGTTCTTTTAAAACAGAGGGTAGGAGTCTGGATCAAATCCATTTGCTAAGTGGTGTTTTAAAATTCTTCTATTGCCAAAGCATTAGTTTAAATAGTTATTTGTCCATACATTTATATTTTTGGTTTCTTAATGGAAGTACCAACATAGATATTTTTTAATGCTTTTCTGTCCATAAGCCATAAATTGATTATTTTCCAAAGAAAATTTTTAATCATAGAGTAGCTTCCTCTGAAACTAGTTCTTAAGGTCTCACTGTCTGAGAAAGGAGGTGTGGGGGTTTTTTGTTTTTTACAGCACCCAAAGAGAACTTTAGTTTTCACACCCCCTCAACCCTACCAAACCCCAAACCCCATGTTTTGCCCATGTTCTAAGGGATTACTGGGGTAATCACTTTGGTGAGAACAACAAGAAGCAACTGAGACTAAATGTGCTGATTAGCTTTCAAAGAGATCTGTACAGAAAGTAGGAGCTTGTTTTAGATTCAGTCACATTTGAGTGTTTCTGTCACATCCTTTGGACTGTAAACCTGATGAACTGCCTGCCTGTCTGTCCACTGTGTCCGTACAAAGCAGGCAGGCTGATGTTTCTACAGCCATACCTATCTTCTTTCATAACGTATGCTTAGGAAGACCTACCTCACCTCCCTGCCTCCCCATGTCTTTGTGGAACCTTTCATCTCCCCACAGCCCTGAATGAGGACATATAATAAAATCCCACTTGTCAGCTAAGACAAAGACTCAAATTACTTGGCCAGTCCGAACAGGGCCTTTGGATCCCTTTGTTCAAAGTCAACATTTCTTTTCCCCTCCCCAGTTCCTGTGATTGTTTTTTTTTGAGCTTGTAGAACTCACTGGTGCTATTTAAAGTAAGCCTTGGAAATAAGATTCAGACTAAAATACAGTGGCCCTTGGCCTTAGCTCCAGTTGCCTGAACTCCATTTGATGCCTTCTGGAAGCTATAGGGGCCCTTAATCATTCATTCAAAACTGTTGATTTCAGGAATAAAAGTACTTCAGGATTGAACCTGTTGGCACAAAAAGTATATTCTGTGAGCACGTTACTGTCAAATAGACAGGTGTTAAAACAGTGCACCTTTCCTACTTGTGAGCTGCTACTGTTCACAGAAAAACTAATAGAAATGCTGCTTCCAACTGCAAGTGTACTGAGCAAGCAGACTAAAATGCTTGATTTTTGAGTAAGCTGATTTCACTGAGCTTTTGGGCTGACCGCTTTATCAGTAGGGACAATTCTCTAGGCTAAAAAGCAAGTAGTTCCCAACTCTCTGGGCATGGTGTTTTTCTAGAATCCTGGCCATGCCCTTTCCCCATCTTCATGTCTGTGTAGTGATTGATTTCTGAAACATGAACCTGTAATCTTAAACTCAATAACTGATTAAGAAGCAAGGTGCCCTCTGTACAGCCCATTTATAGACAAGAGTATTTCTGATTTAGTCTTTGTTTCTCCTTAGACGGTTGAGTTTCCAGGTGACTGGACAAGTAAGGCAGTAGTAATAACAGAAGGTGGAGGTTTTGCAGTATGTAGTGCTAGATAAAATAAAATAACAATCAGAAGTTGATAAACTTCTTGGGTTTATGTGAAACAAAGCTCATGACTAAATTAAAACTGAGTAAACACTTTTTACCTTGGTTTACCCTTGACCTTACCACTGAATTTTTCAGATTACTGTGTTAAATATTCTGTATGATCCACTGAGATCAAAGCAATCTTGTTGTCTAACAGCACAACGAATAACGGGGCTTGGTTGAAGCAGGGTAGCTTTGAAAGAAAAGATTTAGCTGCCAAATAGTTTTTTTTTTTTCCACAAGAAAAAGAAAAGTTTTTATTGAAATAGATGTGCTTGTCCTTAGCATAGGTAAAGTACCTTGTTGACTGTTTTGAAAGATTTCTGTAATACATTTGAAGAGGTTACTAAGGTGTTTTCTCATGTGGAATTTCGGCTCTGTGTTTTCTGTCTATTTTCATTGGGCATTCACTTGTGGAATTACTCTGAAAAGATGCTGTATTGAACAACATACACTTGAAGTCTCCCTCACACTCCCAAGAACTGTCATTCCTTCTTGATGCCTGAAAGCCTCATTCTGCAAGGCAGGAGTGAAAAATATCTTCCGAGAAATGTGCAGCTTAGCGATGCTCCCTCTAAGGTGCCTATGCACATATGCCCTAGGCTGACTGCCTAGCTTAATACTTTTGCATTGAATGAATTGCCTGCTTAAAGCAGGTAACATCTAGTTTATATTAGCTGTGTTGAGGGTGATTCACCTTTTCAAAAGCACCTAAATGATTCACACAGTTACATTCTATTGACTTTCAATGATGCTTTGGCTCCTGAGTACACAAACCATTGCTGGGCATGGGAATAAGTCTTCTGTTAAGCATTTCTGAGAACTGTATGAAGGCAGTGTTTGGTACTTGCCTGGAGCAGTGGTGTCTGGTGGAAGTCTGTTTTGTTTCAGCAGGAGAAGAAGGGATGTTATGCGCCAAATCAAATGAGTGGGGAGGAGATAAAAGCAGGAGCAGTGAGAGGTTTGAACAAGTAGAAGCCTGGCTCTACTTCACCTGTAGGCAGATACATGCCCATATGTGTTCCCTTGATGCCAAGCTGCTGTACTTACCTCTGGGACGTTCAGTTGCCCATGCTGTAGTTCCTGCATGGAAGGTTCATTTGGTGCTTTGCAAAACTGCCTTTGAATGGTCTTATGTGCATCCACATAGATGTTGTACCGTATGTGTCAGCATGTTAAAGGCTTCCAAGTAGTGTGTACTTCCTTTCGGGGGCACAGGTATACTATAACTCTCACATAGGACTGAGAACAAATGCTCATTCTATCACTTGTATAGCACTATTAAGTACACAAAATGCAGAAGAAACTACTCTCTCTTCCCTAAAAATTATGTGTAGGGAAAGGATGGACTGATTAATCTCAGCATAGTAAAACAGAAAATGATGTTTGTGCACATCATTGTGCATTAAATCTTCTTAAGTTATAGATTTAAGTGTTGTACTGTCATGTAAGAGTGTAGTCATAGTTAGCATCTGAAAGAACTCACTGTCAACAGTCTGTTCAGTTTCAGCTATGTTATTTTTAAGAGTCATTCCTCCCTCCAGCTGTTTCCACAAACTGAAAGACTTTATTTCAGTTTATAAATGCTATTTACCCATTGTTCATGCCCACAGCTATTTTCCATGCCCAAATATCTATCCCCCAAGAAAAGAATTCCCGACCCTATGAAAGAAGGGAGTGGAGTGATCCTTTGAGGAGAAAGTCCAAAATGGCACAATGTTGGAGTTGTCATCTGCAAAGCTTCAACAGCTGGTATTTCTCTGTTGTGTATCTGTGGCTTGGTGGGGATATTGGGCACAGAGCAGAATACGCGTGGGGTGTGGTTGCATTACCAAAGGGTTCTCAATTTTTGTGTTGTGGCTCCAGTTTTCTCATTAAAACTGGAAGGGCCAAAACTTGCTTCTGTGAGAACTGAGTGGAACAGTTGCTTGACATTTTGGTGGTATAGCTACAGTATGAGGAGAATTTGTCACTCACAGAAACTTGAACTGTATTGTCTTTTTAATAGGAAGACTGGTCAAATGGTTAAGAAAATACAGATGTCTGGAACAGCAGAGATAGTACCTTGAAACTGTGCCATAAAATTAAGCTGCAGTTTGAAAAAAAGCCGTCAAACTTCAAACCATCTTCATACATGTATTTTCTTTATAGCCCCACCTGGACTATAGCTGCTGTGAAGATTCAGCCAAACTGAATTTCATGTTTTTCACACCCTTAGACTTCTAGGATCAGAAAAAGGATCCTTAGCATGACTCTTGCACCTAAAACATAGAATAAAGAAAACCCCTTGTATATGGATGTCCCACTGTACATTCTTCCTTCAGATTAAACAGGAAAAGGTTTGTCTGGTGAAAATGAGGTAGGAGTTCAGATTGTCACAGATATTAGGCACACACCAGAAAAGAGATGCAGTTATTCCATCAAGAAACTTCAGGAATTTGTGCTCTGTAGGAACCTGTGAATCCTGGTGCATTTATAATGCCTGCAAATTTTAAGGCAAATTATAAGTTAAAATACCCCATCTCCAAATCATCAGATAAATAGATAGTCACAAAAGATATTTGAAGAGTAGTCATCATCTCATAATTCATTGACTTTTGGAGTCACAAAGGCATTTATTTTGTTCTAGCAGGATGAAATCTGCTGTTAGTCAGCTTTTGCCTGCTTGTGCTAGGCACAGGTATGATTCTATCTGCCTCTGTAATACAAATCACCGTCCCAGCATCATAAAGATTTTCACAGGTATTTACCTACCTTTTGGAGGACTAGGACTGAGTTTTGAATGAACTGTGGCCAAGTCTGTGGTATCAGCTGGAAACCATGTGGAATTTGGTAATGCAGACTTTATGCCAGACAAAACTGATTCATTTCTGTCTTCCATGTTTACATTTGTTCATTAACCAAATGCAGGAAAAAATATATTCACATGAAGTTGAAACTGAAGAGTTTTCGTGTAATAGATTTTATAAGCCTCACAGGCCTTTTTTGTTTTATGATGATGGAATTTTTAGTAGGAAAGCATTATTTATACTCTGTGTGTATACTTTATTCTAGCTAATTTACTTGCTGGAAGACAAGTTTTGTTTGTGAAGTTTATTAACAAATTGTGTGTGCAGTATTGTGCATATATAACTGTGCATAACTGCACAAACCTATGTATCTGTAATAATTTGTCTACTTGTAGATGCACATTTTCAATTCTCTGCTTACTGGTTTAGAAAGATCAGCATGCATATAAATGAACTGAAGGAGAAACAGTGAAGGAGTAGGAGAAGAGAGAAGTGTGGGATACAATTTCATTTCTGGTATCATCCTCTATGAACACTAGCAAAGGAGCGTCTGAAACTAGAATTTAGCTGACAACTGCGTAAGCATAAACTCTATGAAAGCAGAGTAGAATTCAGGTTTGCCCTTTCACTAGGTGAACTATATGTTATGATTGATCATAACAAAATCTGTTTTGACATTTTTGTTTGTTGATGAGTTGTGTTGGAAGTAGACAAGTATAATTCTGAAGGTCAGGTTGATGCAGAGTTACTTTTCTGTAATAACCACACTTGAAAAGAGATGATAAAAATATATTGGTATAGGGAGCAGATCCACATTAGACCTCTGCTGTGTTCAGCTTAAATCTATAAGAAAGAAGAAAAGGAAGATGAACGCCAGCTTCAGTGCTGGGGTGTACAACACTACCATTCAAAGCTTTGCTCAAATATGGACTCCCATGAGATGGGGAAAGTTTGAGACAAACTTTGCTGTAGGCTCATTCACTTTTGGAGTGAGAGAGCACATGTGTTCAGATAATAGTTTTTACACCCTGGCCTTGTCTTGAAGAAGATATTTCCATATGGGTGCTATACTGAATTTACCCTACTGCGTGTGGAATGCTCTCTGCTTGGCGAGAGGCCAAAACATTCCCTGCAAGGGAGAAGGGGCTGAAATTGTATCTGATCTGAGTGTTAATCTGTGTCCCTCAGGCTTACCCTGTGGCCGTTTCTGTGTTGCAAAGGCAATGCTGGATATGCCTTTTCAATGAGATCATTGCAAAACCAAGTTGCTATTAAATTATATTTTACTCACAGTTTTGAATTGAGTTAAAGTAGGAGCACCAGTGCTAAAACTTTGGGTAGAATGCTGGTGCTGGAGTGACACTCCAAATGCTGTCTGGATAAAATTAATCATTTCATGCAAATATTTCAAGTTCATGTTACATGTTTTAATATTGTTAAACATAAGCGATAGCACATTACTGCACTGTAGCCAATCTGAAAACAAGGAAGAGGACCCTATTCCTGAATGCACTGGCTACTTGTTCTTCCTGGACACATCCAGCTGAATGGAAGGGAGTGGAACCACACTTTCTTCTTGACACGTTTTTGAGGCTGCGTACTCTCATGCCCTCCCTGGCAAAACAGCTGTTGAGGCGTGCAATGCGAGCAGAGTGGGATTTGGGAGGTCTGAATCGCCCATGCAAGATGCAGCATGGGAGCAGTCTGCACGCGGCTATGTTCAGGGCTCAGGGGTGGTGGTGCTCGTCTGACCGCTGCTGCAGGTCTTGGTCCTCTCCGATGAAAGAATGAAACGGTTAAGTCTGTAATGCTGCTCTGCATCAGGTTTACTCCTGCTCTGCAGACTGTGAAGAAAGATTGTTCCCTCAGCAGAACTCACCAGCACAGTAGGTCTATTCAAGTCTGCATCTGGGAAGATAGTGCCTTCATTTATGAAATTCCTATCATAGAAGTGTAAGTTCTTTGGAACAGCAGCCGGTCTCTTGAGAGGTCTCTAACATGTCATGTACACAGCAGTACGTAAATCACGTTCATAAAAGGAAAGAGGAGAAGTTCTTTCAAATTGTCAAATACCATCTCACAGCCTGGAAAGGTTCAAAAGATATTTGATATCGTTCATGGTTTGTTTGTGGGTTTGTTTTTGTTTTGCCTCTGTCTAAACCCCCCTCGCTCCCTTCTGCCACTCTGAATGCCGTGTACACGGTAACAGAGCTAGCGTGCCTGCGGCCGCTGCCCGGCTCCCTTGCTCTACTGGGAATGGCTGTTGCTCCGGGAAGCCTCAACAGAAACCCGCTGTTGGCCGGAGCCGCAGTCCACAGCGGTTAGGTGGCTGCAATCAGCTTGGGTGGGTGGGTGTTTCGCTGCCTCCTACTACAAGGAATGTTAAAACACGTTTAAGTGTTTCCAGTTGTTTCGCTGTCTAGTGTTTGGAGGCCTGATGAAAGAAGGTTTGTAACACTTAGGCTTGCGGTAGCTTGTCGAAACTTTCCTTTCATGCAGATGACAAACGTCAGTGCTGCGGGAGCTGAACACTTTTCTGGAGAAAGGTGCCTCTTCTTCTGATGGCTGCATACACCTGTGACTGAGCGATAGCTGGGAAGATGCTCTCTACAGATTCACAAACCAGCTTGTAGTAGTAAAAGAAGAAAGCTTATTTACACAGTAGTTATGAAAAACCAGAGGATATAACTGAGGATCATGGTACCACTTCCTTTGCAATAGATTCAGTTCTTCATCATATTAGCTTATAAAAATATGCCTTCTAGGAAGAAACAGCTCCTTCTCTATTGGGTCTTATTGGTGTTTTTTACATTTGTGAAGGGCAACTCTTGAAATTCCTTATGTTTCTTCTAATAGCTTTTCAGTGTTGATTCACACTTTCCTTTTTTGTTTTAGTGTGGAAGAGTGAAATTCCAGAAAAGCTGACTTAGTGAAAACTGAATTAGTGTTGATGGCTGGAGAGAAATGTAACTTGATCTTCTGTCTCCAGCGCTTGAATCAGGAACTGAAATAATTGTTCTAAGACCCTGGTTGAGTTGCCAGAAAATGGAGCAGTGCTTCTGCCAGATAGTCACCGCAGAAGTGCCAGACATTCCTCCCCTCTTTGAGCTTGCAAATGTGTGTATTTGAGAAGGAAAATACACACAGGCAGCAGGGGACCAAAATACTTTTCTCTCTGAGATGCTTGCTGAGTGTGCAGTGCCGTGCCGCGGGCAGCGCCCATAGGGGTATCAGTGTGTGACGGCTGGCAAGGAGTTTATACACAGGACTTGAGCACAGGAGTTTTTTTTTCCCTGACTTTCTCTGTTGAGCAGTGGCGTTAGTCACTCAGTCACAAGGTTTGACAGAGTCTATGAGGTAAAGCCACCAGAAATGGGACTGAAGGGCACATCACACAGCAAGAGAAGTTAGTTCAGTCCCTCAAGAGTAGTGGCTGACTAGAAGAGATGATGTTGTCTGCCAACTACTAAGCCCAGCTGCACTGGTTAATGATTCGTGCTTTTAATTGAAACCATTGTGCACTACTATAGCTCTGCCTTGTGGGAGCTGCTGGCGCAATAAATCTTGATTTTTCCATATTAGAAAGCTCTGTTCTTTGGGGATTTTAAAAAGTCTTGGGGTTATTTGCCCTCCCCTTTTCTGTTGCTATAGCTACTATAATTTTTGTTAACAAAGGCAATAAGAAGTAGTTTGCTGCACTTAGTTTATGTTATTGTGATTCTGGTATAGCTGCCAATAGTCTCTGTGTCCTTACTCCTCTCCTCTCTTCCCCCCGCCCCAAGCAAATTCTCTAAAGAAACTGCAGGAGTCTGGGAACTGCTAGTCTCCTGCAGTCACTACAGGGTTGTATGTGTGTGGGGCATGAGGCTTCTACCCATGAATTAGGGACTCAGAAACTTGAGTTTGGATTTGAGTTTGGGCTTGTATATTGAATGAGCAGCTACCCAGAGTTTGGGTACTTCCCACACTCATGGAGTCACACCTGCTTTGCAGGACAGCAGGAGTTTCTGTTTCTTTCAGTAAAGTCTCACGTCAGGTTATCACAGTATCGCAGATCCATTTTTCTTGAAGTATCTTTGGGAAAATTCAATGTTTATTCCATAAGGAAAATTTTAGCCATGGAATGAAAACATCCCTGAGCATGAGGAAAGATGGGCGGCTTTCTCTGAGGGATGCAGGGTGCCTTCCCAGTGTGGAGAGGAAGAAGGGGAGCATATTTCTCTTCCCTCCTGGTGTTTTTTTCTAAAAATCTTTTAACTTCCTTGTTTCCCACCTGTGCTTTTTCTGACACAGTATGTTAGCTATCCTTCATCTCACCCTTGTTTTACTAGTCTTCAACTCTTCTGACGTTTGTCTGGTCCTCACCCCTCCTCCCCTTTTCTTCTTTTGTGTGCTTCCTCTGTTTCAGTGGCACGGCTAGGAGGAAGGTTAAGGTTCACTCATTTTGCTGGCACCACACTTCTCTCCCATGTTTCTGTCTGTTCAGTCATCTGAGGTGGGAGAAGGAGCTTAGGCAGGCAGGGCATGGACCGCACCCTCTCAGTCAGCCAGCTCACACCCTGCTGTGGTTTATCATCCTGGGAGCACAGGGGGCTTGATTTTATTTGTTTTGGCTTAGAATGTGCAGAGTTTGAAGGAGAGGGAGGCAGTAGCCAAGAGGTTCATAAACATGAAGGGAATCTGAATCAGAAAACCACTGTGCCCAAAACAGGTGCTCATTGCTCCAAGAGATGCCAGTTTGCAGGAAGGCAGCCGCAGCAGACAGGAGAGGGTGGTTTCGGTGACCACGGAAGCTGGTGAGGAATGGCTTGTGTCTGTTACTGATGTGTTTACCATTTGTGACAGCCACATGTCTGGGCCCCACCATGTTTCTGGAGAACTTGAACTTACTAAAGAACATGTCCTCACTGCTTGTGTGTGAGCTAAGTCATAAAGTTACTCCTGGTTCATTGGTAGAGCAACGATATTTGGAGAGATCAAACCATAGATTTCTGAAGTAGAGTTGGAAAAATAGGAGCAGCTCTGGGAAAATGGGCCACTCAAACAGATGCCAGAATGTGGGCAATGGGTTTTTCTTTCTGGCATGGAATTTGAGGATCTCACCTCTAAGCAGCTTTCATAAGACTACAGAAGAAATCCAGGTCAAAGCTCAAACACAGCTCAGAATTCCTGCATCCTGCAGACGTTGCTTTAAGTGCAAGAACATAATTTCTAAATTGTCCTGGTTTCAGCTGGGATAGAGTTAATTTTCTTCCTAGTAGCAGGCATAGTGCTGTGTTTTGGATTTAGTAGAAGAATGTTGATAACACACTGATGTTTTTAGTTGTTGCTAAGTGCTGCTTATGCCAGTCAAGGACTTTTCAGCTTCCCATGCTCTGCCAGGTGCACAAGAAACTGGGAGGGGGCACAGCCGGAATAGTTGATCCAAACTGCCCAAAGGGCTATTCCATACCATATGATGTTATGCTCAGTATATAAACTGGGGGGGGGGGGGGTTTGACCAGGGAGCAGCGATCGCTGCTCGGGAACTGGCTGGGTATCAGTTGGCAGGTGGTGAGCAATTGCATTGTGCATCACTTGCTTTGTATATTATTATTATTATTATCATTATTATATTGTTATTATTATCATTACTATTTTACTTTATTTCAATTATTAAACTGTTCTTATCTCAACCCAGGAGTGTTTCTCACTCTTACTCCTCGGATTCTCTCCCCCATCCCATTGGGGTAGGAGGAGTGAGCGAGCGGCTGCGTGGTGCTTAGTTGCTGGCTGGGGCTAAACCACGACATAAATGTAAACAGATACCTCTCCTGAAGGTTCTTGCACAAATCCCTAATACAAACAACAGACTTGCGTGCCATCCCATTTGCTGCTGCTAATACCTGTGTCCAGGGTCACTTCTGGATGTACTTTAGATACAGGGGAATTAAGATCTTCTCTGTGCCTTTTCTACAGATTCCCTGGGTTATTGCCAAGAGCAAAAGAGACAGACCCAAGCTTGTTCTCATCCCTTTGTACAAGCCAAGACAGTTTTGGCTAATCTTTTCTACTTACATCCATGAGGTCTCCAGCCAGTTCCTCATCCTCCCAGGATGCTTTTATATCATCATATTGAGACAGTCCATCCAAATGAATAGTTGCTTCACTAGAAGTGTTAGCATTGGCAGCTTAGGTATCATGGACAGGACCTGCTTCTTGGAGATACCAGCTCAGAACAGTAACACAATTGCTAGGACATAGTGATCTAAACAGCAGGAGATTCATAGTAACACCAATTATCAGTTCTTGACCTTACTGAGGCACCAGTATCAAAGATCTTCCACTGCTGCTTGAAACTTAAACCAACACTTTATGACAATGTCAGCTTGCCTTCTGCTTATACTGATGGATTTAGTTTTATTTTCCTGCATGGTATTTAGAGAAAAGTTGAAGGACTTTGCACAGGACAGCATCAGGAGTTGCCATCAGTTACTTCTTCTGAAGACCTCTATTTTTCAATCCTCCTGACACTCATGAAGCGTCCATTCCACATCCTTCTCCAGATGCTCCTTGCCACCTTCCTCTGAAGTTAGTTTTCCTGGTGACATCTGCATTGGCCAGGAGAGTTGGTTATCCTCAGACAGTCCTTCGCTGTATGCTCCTTACAGCCTTCTCTGGGAGCAAAACACTGGCTCTCTGCACAAACTTGGTCCTTAAGTGGTCTCAGATTTTCTTCTACTCCTGTTAGCCGTCTTGCCTGTTCTCTTCTGCTTAGCATCGGGGAAAGGCAGTTACATACACACTGGATGCTGATCCAGGGCTTTTGCTTTATTGCTCTGACTCGAACAATACAACCACTTTGTTTCTCTCTTTATTTACAGCCAGGGTCAGCATACTGAAGGTCACCTAATCTCCTAGCAAAGCATGCCTGAACCTGAATACTCAGTGTGGCAAATGACCTAACCTGCCTCACTGGATTTGGAAGTGACATTTTCATCAATCCTTGTTTTATTTCTCATTTTGCTACTTTGTTTGCTTTTTTGCTAAGACACCCCCCAACCCTGCACATCTATTTTCCCTTTTTCCTTTCTTTTCCAGACCATTTCCTTTTTTTGCTGCTTATTCTGTCAGGGGAGGAGAGTCAGGATGAGGTACAAATCTGTTTGTCCCTCTTCCCTCCCTGCCATCACTGACCATTTGTCTGTGTGGAGGTTGGAAGCAAAGTGTCTCCCTGGCCATCCTTGCCTTTTGTAGGTCTCTTTCCCCTTCTCTGCTCTCAGGAAGGGCTCTAGAGAAGGAGTCTGAGGCAAACATGCTAAAAGAAGTCTCATGGCCTTCTAAAAATAGATGAAAATAGTGCCACCAGCTGCAGTGGCCAAGCTGGACATTTAAATCCTTTGATCTCCATGCTTTTCTCAGTGGCACTGTTTCCCATATTGTCAGAAATAGTCAGTTGCAGAATGAAAGACCATTTCCAGGCTTTTCAAGCTTTGTGAGTGTCAACCTCACTGCTGCCTCTCAGGGTATGGGAGAAGAAGCTCAATGGTCTGTTTGCGCAGGCAGTGGGAAGCCAACTTATTAATTTACAGCTCAGTGCCTGCTCTGAGATAATTCACTGGTTATATTCTTACTCCTAAGCATGCCCTTATACGAGGTAATTTGGAAAGCATGTTACCCACCCTGAACATGTACTAAGAACATCTGCATGGAGAGTTCATGTGGAGTGTTTAGGATGCTGTAAATTCTCCTCTGAGTACAGACAAGTTCTGACTTTTCTGCTTTATAGAGTACAAATTGAGAAATGAAAATTAAGGTAATTTGTCTACACTGGAAAGTTAATTCAGGTTTAAAGTACAATATAATAGAAATCTTGTTAAGCCACCCTCTGTATGGCTGAGTGTACTTCAGACATTCCTGGGTAGCACAGCTTCCTTCTAGAAAAGAAGTCTGTACACAGAAGTAGTCAGGAAATAGCTCAACTAGCATTAACTCAAGCCATTTACCCAGTGACTCATAAGAAATGTATGGCAAAATGAAGACTGCATCCCTCTTTCTGATGTCTCTGTACAGCTGCATCGAGATCCTCCTTCCTCCCATCATGTATTACTAAAACCTTGTACGAGGCATATAACTGCTATTAATTTTGCAGTTTGCACTCCAGTGGTGCTTGGAGTGGGAGCCATGTGTGTCTGGCAGGAAGGAAGGGAGGTGTGCTAACAACACTGGGGACAGCAGCTTGCTCTGTATTATAGCTGTGACCCGTGTTTTGCCTCGCATGATGCTCTAATGAATCAGAACCTACAGTAGTCGCAAAGTCAGGATGCTTCTCAGCTGTCTGCCAGGCTTTGTCAGTCAGCCTTGGGGTAAGGAAGGGTCAGTCATCAGCATCACTCTAAAAGGGAAGTTCCTTTTAAGACTTATTAAGACTTTCAGCTTGGTTTGTTCACTTTGTGTCTCCCCTGCAGCCTGTACTCCCAGGCAGTCGGTACTAAGCAGTGAACTGTGCTTTGAATTGTATTGTGATGTTTTTAGGGACTGGTGACACTCTGTGTGAAATACCAAAAGGACAGTCTATTTTCTCATAGTCTTTGTGATGCAAAAAATATTAACGAAAAAGCATCTTCATTCCTTAAAGCTAATCTACTCTCATTCCTTAGTAACATTTTAATTTCTTTTTTGTGTCACAAGAAACAATTCATTATTGTGCAAATGATATTGATGTTGCAATTAGAGGACTATGACTTCATTGAGGAATAAGGGACAGGAGCAGGCGAGCTCCTGAGACTTGAACTGGTGTTTTCATGCAAATATCCTGAGGATGAAGGGAAAGGATAAAGGAAGAATAATACTGAGGAACTGTGATATATGTTAGGCACAATTTGTAAATAGGCTGTTTTCATAGTGATGTCTGGTTATCATGGAAATATTTGTGTTGCAAAGGCCAAAATATGTATGCCTCTGATTATTTTGTACTAAGCCTTTATTGCAAAATGTGATGACTGAGGGTTTTCAACAAATCAGTGTTCGTTAAGTTTATTACAGGGCTTGTTGAAAGGACTTACCAGATTGTGACTGACACTCAAGTACCGCAGAAGGAAACAAGTCACTTTCCTGTAGCAAATCCTGATCCAGATCTGAGGTGCACACGTATTTTGCTCGCTGAAGCCACATGAGTAAAGTGGATGCTTTGCACCTAAAACCAAATTTTAGTGTATGAAATCTAAA
This sequence comes from Pelecanus crispus, assembly GCF_030463565.1. Taxonomy (NCBI): domain Eukaryota; kingdom Metazoa; phylum Chordata; class Aves; order Pelecaniformes; family Pelecanidae; genus Pelecanus; species Pelecanus crispus. The sequence goes on from NC_134648.1 coordinate 13,903,116, forward strand.
AGTTTTTGTTACATCAAATACATGATGAATTTTTGCTGCATCCATGTCAGAGGGAAAATGTGTTGATGAATGTTTTTATCCTTTTTGTCTCTTTTTGTTCTCAAAAAATTAAAAGCAAATATAGCCTGCATGTTTGCAAGGCCAAAATTATATTTTATACGCTGTAGGAACATATTTATAACATTCAGAGTGCTGTCCACAATCAAAAAGATTTCTGTCTTAAAGAGAAAGCATGCAAATTCAGTTTTAAGTAACACATATTTTGAAGGCACTTTTAAGGAGTGTTGTCCTGACAGTCCAGAAGAACCCAAATGAATGTCTGAAAAATCAGCCTCACCAAAACAAAAAAAAACTCAAATGGTTGGTTTTCAGATGAATCAGTTCCCTGAACCAGATAGCTGTACCAGTGTGATGGGGTGAGAATATGTGGCTAGCGTAGGCATGAGAAAATAAAGACCATAGCATTTCAGATTGACATCAGTTTTAAGGGCAGCATGAAGGTGTGTTTCATGACTGGCTAAAGCCATGTGAGTTCACACCGCCACCAAAATGTATAGTTAAGGTCCCTCTGAGCTTATAATAGTACTAGCTAATTGTACTGCTAAGTAGTGTAAACTCTCTCTACCCTGGTGTCTCAAATCAAGATAGTTAAGCTTGAACTAGTCAATGTATTATTAAAATACAAACCTTTTCTTCAACCTACACAGGGAAATACTAACTTCTGATTCAATAGCAGCCATATATTTTTTGTTAATGTCTCCTCCTCGCTTCCCTGGGGAGCAGTCACTTTTAAAGGAACCTTCAGTTTATTCTAGTTTGATTTGTCAATAAATGTGAACTTGTTATATCCAGTGAGAGCTCTTTAAGCACTCATTTAGCACAAACAAGTCAGAAGAAGTCATGGTGAAGTTACTTCCCTGCTGGTACAACAATAACTGTAATATATCTAAATTGGATCTTGTATAGGCTACCAGGTAGATAAGAGTGGCTATCAGAGACTGTACTAGATGTGGCACAAATCAATACATCTTTCCCTTATGCAGAAAGGAAGAAAGATTCAGTCCAAAGGCTAGATTCAGTCCAGCTTCAGCTGAGATACAATTCCAGTGATGTAAAAGAGCAAAGCACAAACAAAACCTTATTGGTCCTTTTTAATACTGAAGCAAGCAAGATAAAGCAAATACCCTAAGCATCAGAGAATTCCCATAATGATATTAAAAAGTTTTTCAAATACAATGTGCCCTCCATAGTCTGAGAAGCATGGTCACCCAGGTATTAGTGAAAATTCCTTCATAAAAGACAAGCCAGTATGCATGGTAGCACTGGTCTCTGTTTTTCATGTTTTCCTTCCATTTCGAAGCTGTGATTGCCCTAGCAGTGATGAAAGTAGTAGAAGAGCTTAGCGCTGGATTCTTACATTTGCACACAAGTTTTGGACTGCAATGTGTTTCAGGTGAGGTTTGTTCCCTCCACCAAGTATTGCCCGTTTTCAATTCAAGGGAAAGAACAGCTTGAGGGAAGATAAATGAAGTAATAAGAAGGTAAAGAAGGGTGAGGGGGACAGAATGAGGAAGGCACGAAATAGGCAAGTGCAAGAATATCGGAAGAATGGGAAGGCATTTTAGGTGGTAGAAAAATAGGAAAGGAGGATGAAGGGTGGGTGGAGAGCTGTCCTTGCTCTAGGCAGCGTGCCTGCTTTTCACCTGCCTGGTTCTGCAGCTGCCCTGGTCTACTGACCTACACTGAGGGGAGGTAACTTCTTTCCCCTGCGATACATGCCAAAACATCAGTTTCCTAATATTATCAGTTTCAGTTCAGTGGGGGCTTGACTGGTGAGAAGGTGGGTTGGCATTGCAAGGTTGCAATGACAACCAAGTCCACCGCCACTGTTGATTGTACTAGCATGTTTGTGCTGGAAGTAAACTTGTCACTGAGCTGTGAAAGCCTAGCAGAGAGACCATTTGTTGACTTGATTGGAAACAGGCTGTCTGTGGATTGTAGGGAGGGAAACTTTGGATGACACTGTGGAGATAATACCAGTTAAAATCTGTGCCTTTTGCAGCGTCATAAAGATGAGAAGTTTGACAAACCGTCTTCCTTTGGCTCTGTTATCCACAAACATTGTCACTTGTTCTCAATCAGGGACTTGGATATATGCAGTTGTGTGAATGGTTTGATCTTGTTTTCTCACTTAGAGATTATGCTAGAGCATAATATGGCTCAGGCATGTACACATTACTGATAGCACAAGGTCTGTTTCTCCAGTCTTTAGGAGTAGCCTTGAAGGCAGTTAATTCTTGTGTCTTGCAAGAAGCCTATTGATGTGATCATAGTTAGGCTATCTATGTGTTGTAAAGACTAAACTTGGGATCAGATAGTTGTTAATACTTTGTGAATATCTCCATGCCAAGTCCCTGCTGAGCTGGTCATTTAGCTCTTTATGTTACTTTTTATGGACTTGTGTGGCTAAACTTACAGTGGCCCAGCTTAGAGAACAGGTGTACCTGATAAAAGCATGTAGTTCTTATAAAAACATTCTTTGGAGTCTCTACAGAAGCCCTCTCAGGGCAGAAATCTTTAAAGATTGTATTGGACTTTCCAGTTCATCAGAACTGATGTTGTTCTGAGAAGACATAATTATCTGTTTTACTGGAAGGGAATAGGCAAATTGCCACAAAGCTAAGCTATGACTCTTAAACAAAAGTTTAGCTATACAACACCTCTTGAAATGTGAGCAGGATTTCCTTAAAGCACTCAGAAAAGCATATTAATACTTTAAACTAACTTCTCAATGCCTAGAGATATTCTGCTGCAGCTACTGTTAAGAGAAAATTAAGTAGACCAGATCAGTTATTATTAAGAATATATTTCTGAGAGTTTTGTCTTTATTACAAGGTACTTTTTCAAAAGCAGGTGTTTGTCTTAGCAGCCTGTAGTTCTTCCCTGTAATGCCTTCCTGTTATGTCTCCAGGTGTCTGCCCTGTGGGGCAGACCAAAGAAGTAATATTTCCCCATATTTTCCAGATCCCAGATCAGTGGAATTTGAGGAGGAAAATCATCTGCCTTAAAAGGCTTCAGAACATATGCAGATCTCAAGAATTCAGACTATACCTTATAAATTATATTGATTGCAGTACAGATTGGTTCAGTCTAGGACGGTTAAGTGGAGGTTAATCTTTGCAACACGTGAGACAACAAGGACTTTACATCCAGTGAACTGTCACTGACAAACGTCTCTCAAAAATAGCAGCAGAAATCGGAGCAGAGCAGTCTTATGAACACACTTGATGTCCTTGCTGGACATACATATTTTCCTTGTAGAATTTGCACCTGTGTTAGTGATAATGCCAGGAGAGAACTTGGGAGCCTACATTCAAAGGCTCCCTTCTCAAGTCATTAGAAACCCTGCATGTATTCTTCTTTGCAACCTTCCTAACTTCATCTGCTCTGTGCTGCAGCCTGGGTCCCAGCGAATGCCTGGCTGAGGGGGCTGGAGCCACGTACGTGTTGTCTTCTACTTGTGTGAGCTTCATTAAGCTGCCAGAGAAACAGTGCTAGAGTTCCTGATGCTCAGAAAACTGGCTTTGAAGCATTGCAGCATACTCTAAGGACTTTCTATTGGAACTGGATATTTAATGGAAAATATGCTTTAGAAATGAATGCAGAAAATGGAGTGCAATGAATCTGTTTTAAGTCTAAGTAGGGAAAAGGACCATATGGATAGGAAGACAGTATTGAGCATAGCATTAAAAACAACACAAACCATGCATGTCTGTTGAGCTGAAGAAATTTCAAATGAAAAGTCCTCTTCTGCTCCCATTATACTAACAGAATGGAAGATGGAATGATTCAAAGTATGAAGACGTTTTCTCTAAGACATCTGTTGATCAAATACATGTATAAGACATCTAAACCTAGACGTGAATAACTACGCTCAATGTTATTCATCTTACACAGGAGGAGAGGAGGGAATCAGTTCTTGCAATGCAGGAACTGGTGGATACATTGCATGTAAAAAAACAGAAGGTTTTCTTGAGACCTCAAGAGGCTCTCAGTACAAATAAAGCACTCTTGTTTGCTGTGACTTTTCAGGTGTTTGTTCCAAGGCTAGCTCTGGCCCTGAACCACTTGTGAATGGGAGTGGCCTGAGAAACAACTTGCGTTGTAGTGGGACTGGGAGTGGTGCTTGCAAAGCGTAGGGATGCTTTAGGAAATTAAGAATAATTTTAAACTGCAAGGGGCAGGAGCGTAGGATTTACACCTCCCCTGCTAATACCTGTTAATGGAATTAAAAATTCAGTGATGCCTTAAGGTTCACTATCACAAAGTGTGATGGTTTTCAGTGCCCCATCTGTCTGTAAAAAAGCTCCAGGCCACACTTCCATTTGTACCATTTTGGAATCATAGAATCACAGAATGCTTTGGGTTGGAAGGGACCTTTAGAGGTCATCTAGCCCCACCCCCCTGCAGTGAGCAGGGACAGCTTTAACCAGATCAGGTTGCTCAGAGCCCCGTCCAACCTGACCTTGAATGTTGCCAGGGATGGGGCCTCCACTGCCTCTCTGGGCAACCTGTTCCAGTGGAGCAGTGGAAGGAGAAGTGGAAGGAAACCTTTAAGAGGGGGATATATGGTCCATAAGGAATATTCTGTCATCGGGGCTTCCTGCAATAATGAAAATCTGTTAGGAAATACCTGCATTGCAGCAGCCATTTTCAGTCAGGATGATGACCCTTGCCTGGCACTAGCAGCAGATCCCATGTTGCCATCGCACCATTTGTTTGTATTTGTCTGTCATCTTTACTCTTTGATCCTGCCAAATGGTTTGTGGAGGTTTTAGACAAAATGGATGTAATAATGAAGGCGGCCCAGATTCTACCATCTGGGCTCATTAAATTACACATTTGAGAGTTGTCCTTGTGAAATTAGTGAGACCACGCCTGGAGTAAAGCACAAATTATGGCTAAACAAGGGTTTCAGAGTAATTATTTACATTTACAAATAAAACAGAATTCTGCATTTTTAGGCAAAGTGTAGTTAGATGGTTAACTAGGCAATGCAGAATCTGTGTAACATGACTATTTTTGGTTTTGTTTTTAACAGTATGTCACAATACTTGAGAGATTTTGGTTTTCATTGCTTTGTGAAGAATAATTTGCAAATACTGTGGTGGAGAATGCTCTCACACAGGCCCAAGGGATGTGGTTCTTACCATCCAATGACTTATATAAACTTACAGGGCTGTCAGACTCGTTTGAAAGCTCTGAAATAACTTGCTACATGACCATAAAATTTAGTTTATTTTTTTTAATCTGTCTCTGTTTTGGTTTTGGGGTTGGTTTTTTTTTTTCCCCTTTGGTATTAAGCCCTTGCTTCCAGGCACCTCTGTAAATTGTTGATTGGCCATTTTTCTGCCATGTTCAAGTTATTTGGATTTTCTCTGCCTATGCTGGGATGATACCAGCATCAGCTGCAGTAAAATATTCATGCAAAATAAGCATTAAAGAAAAATTGCATAGAAAAGTCAGTTGATATCACCATATATGTCAGAGCCTCAACTGCATGGGAAGAAACACACTTATGTCACTAAATTTAACATATCTTGTGAAATTTTCTTTTAGAACTCAATTCCTCTTTTGCTTGAAAACAAACTAGTTTGGCCTATTTGTCGTTTAAGGTGGCTTTGAATTGTGGGTTTTAAATAATCACCTTTTATTTTTTATATTGACCACAATGATTTTTATCAAGCTTTTGGGAAGCTGAAATTTGAGAATGGCAAACCTCCCCTGAAGAGCAAACACTCTGATGCATATGTATGCATACTTTTTTTTCCATCGGATTTTGGGTATGGGAAAAGTGGACTCTTAGTGTGCTTTTATGTTGCTGTTTTCTATGTTGGTTTTTTTTTTTTTTTTACGTGCCAAGTCAGTATCTCATCTTTTTGCGGGTTCATTCAGCTTCTTTTGGTCTTGAACAGAAAAGCAAATCTTGGAAAAAGAATGTAACACATGCATGCTAACAGTTGTTATTCACCTTATGCCACACTTGTATCTCTTCTTTTTCTCACCTTAATTGCTAATAAGTGATTCAGATTTAACACAGTAAAGGCATTGAACTGGGGAGTGGAAAACATTAAAAAAGCTGCTTGGTCCCTGTGGAATGCACAGTCCTAGAAAGCTTGGCCAGCATCAGCGGGTTTCCTTTCTTGTCCCAAGCAAGCCCTTTTCCAGTTGGAACAGGCAGTTCTTTACAGTCCTGTTATCTTGATAATGTAACACTAACAACACTGAGACACTGGAGGAATTTGGGGAGCTTCAGTGTAGAAAAAATTTTACCAACTGGGACAAAAAATCTCCACTTAATCTGGGAAAATCAATACACACAAGACAATTGGAGAAGGACAAGTAGACCTGGAGTCTGTGGTCAGCGTGATTGACTCTGCCTCTGGAGCTGCAATCCGTGGGAGATTTTCTGACCTTATTTGTGGCAGAACAGTTTGGAATAAAGTGGTTTAGAGAATGTCCTCCTCACCACGATGGGTCTGTTTGTACAAGGATTTTCTATGTTGTCAGTACCCAGCTTGCTTTTAGCATCACATTACAGTTGGCTTCTCAAGCAGTCTGGACTTACTGTGGGTTTGAGTAAACAAGAAGTTTTGTAATACTCCTTATTTTTGCATTAACTATGCCATTAATGGTTGTAAAAATTGGTAGTTCTGGTCAGATTCCGGGTGGCAGTGCTGCAAATCATGGTAGATATTTTAGCCTATAAACTAAGGAGCATCTCAGAAACCACCCAGAGAGCATGCCAGCAGAGGTTAACACTTTTACATCCTTGGGATTACATCCTGGCCCGTATCCATATCATCATATTCTCCCTTCAGTCACAGCACGGTGTTCCTATTAAGATAGAGTGATGAGGACAAAATAAATCATGGTACTGGGCTGTTTCTTTGCTGTTATGCGGCAACATTACAGAAGTAAGGCCCATCTTTTGGGCACTTAACTGGTATATAGGAGTTTTACCATGGCTGAAATGAAATTTACAGCTTTTGGGTTGCTACCAAATTGGTAGGAAGTAACTAGGAATTAGTAATGATTCTTTATATTATCCAAGGCCTTAAAAGTGTCCTGAGACAGTGTTACTTAAAGTATCATGGGGCCAATAGAGAAAACCATTTGTAGATATTTTCATATCACAAGCAGATTTGAAAATTATATTCAACATATTTGCTATTGAATATATTTCACTATTAGAAAATATTTCCATAATAGAGCTGCACTTTAAAACTGGGAAAAGTTTCTTCGTTCCTTTCAGCTTTTGTGTGGCCAAAATGCCAGTCATAGCTATAGTATTTGCAAGTATCACACAGTGCAGTCACTGGATTCTCCGTGTATACTGATGGGTGGAAGAACTGCACCAAACCTGTGATATTTTGTGAACTCAGTATCAAGCTCTATTCATCAGACATGTCAGAACCTGAAGCATGCACCTAATTCCCATAAGATGTCTCCCTTTATAGCACTGGGCTCTGATAAACTTGGCAGTGGATGTGAAAGAGCGGCAGTAGAGAGGTAGGGTTTAGTTTTTCAGGATCGTTACTAGACTGATTGCATTTTATAGAATGAAAGGCAGCCTGGGGTTCTGCCTTTACACAGCATAGTGCTTCTAGCAGTCTTGAAGGTTGTTAATTGTCATTTAGGCTTGTTGAAGCTTAATTGACTTTTCTTCTCACAGATACCCACATTTCTAGAAAGCAGAAATGACCATGACTGCCAACAAGAATGCCAGTGTCAACAGCAGAGCTGGAGGGAGTAAAGTGCCTCAGGATTCTCTGGATAGGTAAGTGGTGAACTGCAGGCTTTGTAGATTCTCAGAAAGGTTTGTCTATGTTTGGAACAAAAATCTCTGTTCAAAGGTAAGCGACCTCTGTTCTGACATAGAGAGTGAGCTTTGCTGGGCTGAGAGGTTTTTGGTAGGGATTGGAGAAACTGAGGTATGAAAAAAGGTCTGCTTCCGGCATATTTCTGGGGCTATTGCTGCTTGCTGGCTGGTTATGATGAAAGTGATTGCAAGGAAGGACCTGTGTGGAAGGCACTGTGTGGGCCTCAGGAGGTTTGAACTAAATTTCTTGGCCATATGACTGCATGTCAACTTGTCTGCATTGCCAATCTCCAGTTTGTATTTTGTATTGGTTTCTGTCACATTTTCTTTGCTGTATCTGCCTTGACAGATGGTGGGCAGAGACTGCCTCCTGTGGCAGGTCAGGCAGTGCGTGTGAAAGGGCTGATTGTAAAGTACGGGGCTCATCTCTGTTGCTTTGCTTACTTGTCCTCCTTTCTGTAGCGTTAAGTCATTTACAGAGTAAGTAGATCAACTTAATCATTCACAGCTAGGGCAAAACTGTAGCCAGGGACACCTTAAGTCCCCAAGCCTGGCAATCCTGAGGGAATCAGTCTGTTTAGGCTAGACCAGAAAACAAAGTGTGCTTGCCACTTTGTGCATGTTTACTTGTTGCTAAGAAACGCTATCCTAATAAAGTTCCAGCCCATCACAAGGCTGTGATGTGACTTCATGCAGTGATGCAGATGCCTGTAAATAACAGATACCTTTCACTCATGAATTAGTATAGTGAAATAGCAAGAAGGGTAGAGTCAGTTACTGCTCCCTTGTCCTTTATTTTACACTGATCAAAGGCAGTGTTTTGAGGACAAGAAGTTTTCTTTGGGCAACTCTGCTTTGGAATATTCCTTTGGTATGCAAGTAAACAACTCACCTGCAGCCAACAAGTTCACATATCTGTGTCAGGAGTCCTGTTCTCAGCCACAGCCTTTACAAAGTAATGCTGACTGATTCAGCCTGTGGCCTTCACACAGGACAAGCCCACCAGCTCCACATTCTGGGACTGACAGTTGAAAAACCCTCACTTAAATCTGCAGTCCCACTAGGGCAGCCTTGGTATGCTTTGACTGGGAAAGTTTAGACAACCATCGAATTAAAGCACCTTTATGAATTAACTGTTTGAACACAGGAGCAAAGCTCTAGACTTTGGATGTCATCTTAGTCAGGTGAGCAGAAAGCCACACAAACTCTGCAGGGTCTGTCTTGAAATGCATGAAGTGTCTGTTGACATACCTCTCTGTCTTTGCTGCAGCATTTTATCCAGCTCCCCGGGGGATTCTTGCATGGGTATATTGTCCTATATGTGAGGGGCTGTTCTACACTACCTTACACAATAATAGTGTCTTCTTTTTCCCTTGTATTTTGGCTCAAAGCAAGACTTTAACCCCATTATGAACAGCATAGAGTAGGAATGTGCAAATAACTTGCACTAATCTTGTCGGGTCTCTGTACTGTAGTAATACCTTTATGCTAGGTATTGGATACAGAAAGAAGGAATATACTCCTTGCCGTAAAAAGTTCAACATGTAAGGCATTAAGTAAGCTGCAGTAAAATGGGTCTGTGCCCAGAAATGAATGTTGTAGAGGAAAAAAGCAGCGGAGGTCCTATTTATTTGTTGGACACTTTGGGATAGGAGCGTGGGTTGTACCAATGTCAACGAAATGCTCTGATCGCTTTGGCCAGGCCAGGCAGCATCTGTTGTAGCCAGGTAGCATCTGTTCTAGCCATACCTGACTGAGGGTACCACACCTCATAGGCTGTACCAGGGTTACTCCTAGCTGACAGCAGTACAGTATGTGCATAGGAGGGTTATACTGGGAGAACTTTGCTGTTTCAAATACATTAGTAAATTCAGGTGAGTAAATCACAGAACTACAGTTTGATTTTATCCACTTGGAATTGAAATGCTAGAGGCAAAAAATCCCTGTATTGGCAGCTGCCAGGTAGAATAGCTGGCATAGATGGAGAAGTTCAGACGGAGAAATTGAGGAGAGTTGGCTTTGATCCTAGCAGGGAGCTGTGGGGCAACTTGAAAGTGATGTTGAATACTGGCTTGGTTTGGCTATACCTACCATTGTATTCTGAACTTTTCCAACTACAAACAATGGAAAAGGAAAAATATAAACTAAATTCTGAGATTTTCAGGTTGGAAGCAATGGAAGAGATTATTTTTTTTCAACAATTAATTTATTTTCTGTTTTTATTTAAAGGAAAACCTCTTTTTAATGACACATCTCTGGTTTGCATTTAAACACTCTGGCTTTGTTCTCAGTTTTGGATGTCTTTCCATATTTCCATGCACATATGGCTGCCTCTGCATTGCCTTCTGTATCTAACAACTTATTTCTCTCTTTCTGATCTCTGCCACACCTTCCCATTTATCTACACATATTGTTGAATTGCAATACTTCCAGGCAAATTTCATGAGTTGGATGAAATGGCCTCATCGTGATTGCCAAGGGATAGGTTGGCCTACAAAATAGTGGTGAATTAATAATCAAGAGCCTTAGGTAGAACCCTGACCCTGGTCCTGTCTCTGCTAGTGACCTCCTTTGTGGCATTGTCACACCCTTTCCATGTCTAAATCTTTCATTAGGTTGATTTGCCTTTCTTCCTCCTGGTGCTGTGCTCCTTTCACTTTTTAAATTGTGCAGCTGACTAAAGATATAGATAACCATTATCCATTCTAGTGTCTCTTACTAGGCACATCATGCTGTGTTAAAGCTCAGCAGAAATGGACTCAATATCCTTGTACACTTCCCAGCTTGTTAGTTTGTGCGTTTGGCATCTCTTAGTGCAAAACAGTAAAAACAAAACAAGGAGGGGAGGAGCTCAGCTAGAGGAATTTCTAGATATATATTCATATGTGGGTATTGAAAACAGATCCCTAATGATATCTGCATTCTTGAATTGTTTGCTATCCTTCCATCAGTGCAGACAGATTGGTGCTGGGAACTTGGGTCTAGACTTGAGTAAACTTTGGACCTACTCCTTTGTTTTAAAATCTTTTCCATTCCGAACAGCTTAGAAAGTGCTGTGGGATACTAAGTTATTGGATGATAACTGTCAAATAAACTGTCTTTCCTTATCATCACCATCTGTTTTGATTAGAATTTGTCAGGAAAATATTTTCTAAGTACGAGTATGGACCTGAAGCTAAGAATAATCTTTGAGTTGCACTTGCGTGACAAGTGAGGAGACGAATAGGTTGTCATGCACCAGTTCTCCATCCATTATTTTGCATTATGTAATCTTCTTCACCTGTCTTTGTGAAACCCTGTAAGAGGATGTCATTTGAGTCAACCATGAGGATTCTTCATTTTAGTCAGATTGTAAATCAATGGAGTAAGTGCTGGCATAATAAAAGTTTAAAGCTTGCGGGATTTATTGCAAACATGTTCAAAGATCCGTTTAAACTGAACAGTCATTGTCTCTGTGTAGTATGGGATTTGACTGGAGATTTGGAAATCTGCAAATGTGCTCTCTCTATAATTTGTGGGGGTAGAGTTTCAGTAAGTGCTGATACTGGCATAACACAGGTGTATTAGTCTCCTGGTGGCTAAGACATCTTTTTAGTGTTCTTTTCTTGTCAGTCCTAGTTTTGGTGTGGTTTGTTGTTGCAAGATGCAAGGTGTGTTTCAGTGATACAGTGTCACCATCTGGTTCAACCTTTTGTGATTCCTTATGGGTCAGAAGCAAAGGTCAGTAAATCTGTAGAAGTCTTTCTAATTACTTTGGCCATGCATCAGACCCTCGTAGATCATGGATTTAAATTTTAATCATAAAAATATTCAGTGGAAAGGAAGTGCCTACAAGTAAACATCTATACAACTGCCTGCTTTGCAAGCATCAAGATTCTTGCGGTAACTAAGATTCCCTTGGCCCTCACTGGAGTGTGGATCCATTGGCATGAGGCACCACAGCCATTTTTCCATCAGAGCCGTGCTAATGGCAGTTTAGGAAATGAGGGAAAGACAGAGAGCAGAGTGAGGACATTATTTGGGAGCATAACCGTGAGTCTCACCTGAGAAACTGGTTGTGGGATTCACAAGTTTCTGCTGTGAGCACAGGAGGGGAAAACTTCTGGATCTCAAGAAAGTGAGGTGATTCAAATAGCCATCCTCACAAATTCATTCTTTCTGAAGTTATCTGAAGTTCATTCACCACTTGTTACAAATAGACATTCTTTTGTGTCTTGGGTGAGACAGACTTGACTGTGCTCTGAATAGGAAAATATTGTCAAAAGATGACAAGGGTGATCGAAGGTGTGGAACGTTTTCACTACAAGGCAAGAATAGATTAACTGGGACTCTTCACCCTGGAAAGGAAAGGAGTGGAGGGGAAGAAGGGGTAACAGAAGTCTCTGAAATGATACATGGAACAGAAATGGTAAATAGGGCAAAAAACCTCTTTCCACTCTTTCCATTTAAGAACTAATATGAATCAAATGAAACTAGAAGATGACAGGTTGAAAATAAGTTGAAAACAAGGTACTTCTCTGCAGCATGTCTTTAAACTGTGGAACTTACTGCTGCAGGATGTTGCAATCAGATGAATTCATGGAAGAAAAATCCACCAAAGGCTTTTAGTCATGGAAGCAAAATCTGTGAGTCAACTGTTAAACTGGTTAAGTAGCACTGTGTGCTTGTCTTGCTCTTTCTCTCTTCTCTAGGCACTTGCTAACCATCACGGTCAGTGACAGAGCCTGGACTAGGAACGCTCTTTGGTCCAAGCCAGTGGGGACATTCTGATATTGTTTGGAACAAGAGTCAGTTATAGGAAGTGAATATTAGAGAGTTTGCAAAAGGATTGTTATACTTACAAAATGAGACTTTCTGATTTTCAGTGAACTTCAAGGACACAACTTTAATCCTTCCTTGTGAGTCACTGATATGAATGCCAAGGAACAGGAGGTTAGGAAAGCACCTTACGTGCACCTGAAAGTGACTTCTTAGCAATTCTGGCAGGAAGCAGTTCTGCGAAATCTTATTAACTCTTCAACAGGAGACAAAGGAGCCCATAGCATGCTCGCAACTGGTGCGTGACCCTTTTGCATCAAATGACTACTTGGTTTGATTATACTTAAGAGGATCAGTGTAACTGAGGAAACCTTAACAGAACAGAAGTCAAAGAAAAGGCATAGCGATGTTTGTAGCTCTCTCCCCACAACATTGCTTGCTTTCCCTTAGCAAATGATTTAATATTTATCTGGAGTCTTTGTGTTTTATGCAGAAACTTTATTTGAATTAATGAATTAATTTATAAAGTATTTGTCCTAATCTTATGTTTGCTCCAGTACAAAGGTAAATGTAGAAATGGCACTACTAGCTCTGACTTAAAAATCACCCCCACACTATACTGTATTAGAACAGGCCTATAGTTATCTTTATGAGGTTATGCTCTACTTAACAAAATATAGGTTTAAAAATTGTAGTCTGTTTGCTCTAACAGAGGCAATGAGAAAAAAATTCTGTACAAAATAATTATACATTAATGTGTCAGATCTTAAAATTGCAACTCAGTTTGAGATGCTAGATGTGACAAGCACCAGTCCAGAGCTGAAAATGTTTAGAACAAGTATGGCTACATAACTTCTGTAAATTATTCCTAATATCTTCACCTCTGGCTAATATGTCATCTCTTAACTTGGAATCTCAAGGCATTTTTTATACACTTAACTTGAGCCTTGTCACCTGCTGCAGTATACTACTGGAGTACAGGAAGTGTTTGTTTTTAGAGGAGCCCATTGATTTACACTTTTTTATCTGAGGGTATTGCATGAGGTGCAAGTAGTTTCAGAATTTGGAGATACAGACTTGCTTGGGTTGGTTACTCGGAGAAGTATTGTTTTGGGTTGGTTACCTGTCCCCATCATGCACATAAGTCTACGCTCAGCTACTTCACATGCACATCAAGGTCTTGTGCTTTATAACTGCGTTTCTCTGACGAAGGCAGAAACAATAACAGCTTGAAGGAAAATCTTAGTTAAATGAAGACTTCATGTCTGTGTTTCAGCCTTAAAAAACTGAGATGTACAATCACTTCCAAAATCAATCCTAGTCAAGCCAAATTCATTCAGTTTTACAGCAAATATATACATATATTTATTTTAAAGTAAACCTAATTCTTGGTCCACATTAATAAACCCAACTGAAATACTTAATTTCCTTTGAAGAAAGGATTATGTGGCTGTGGCCTGGGCAGAGGACTAGAAATATTTTGCATTAGGAATTGAGACCTCAAGAAATCTTAAATAAAGGAATATGCAGATATGTCTGGCGTTGGGATTAAGCAGTGCTCCACTGCTGTCAGTGCTAGAGTGTGGATGGCAGGGGCAGTTGTTTGCTCTGCTGGCTTGTCCTGGGAGTGCTCTATTTTCTTCTGTTTCCACAGTAAATTATTCATTTCAAAGGTGATCTTGTGTCAGGAGAAAAACCCGTCTGTCTAGGGAGAACTGTTGTCTTCAGAGAGGCAATGCCTGTGCAGTACTTTTCTCTCATTTAGAGAGATCAGTTCATGGATGCAACTCTAGTGCCTTTTGCTTGCTGTTACCTGATATATAACAATATGATTTGAATGTAATTTGTGTAATTTTAACCTTTCTGCTATTGTAACTCCCCACCCCTAATCAAACAAAAAACCCCAAACCAAACCAGTGCCCTTCAGCTCTGTGTTAAACTGTAGACACTGTCCAAATTTATTGTCAGGTCACTCATCCAGATGCGGTCCAGTCTGCCTGCACTGAGAAATGAATTATCTCATGACTAATGCAGAAGAGCTGTGTGCACGTCCAGGGCTGGGTGCCTTGGGGGGCAGACAAGGCAGGCCCACGCAGAACAGCTCCCTCACCATTACCGCGACAGTGTGGTGAGGGAGATAATTCTGTATCCACCATGACGGAGCCCTGATCCTCGTGTAAGAAAAATATTAATGGAATTGTAAGATAAAATTGATTTTTTTTTGTATTTACATATTTCATGTAAATATAAATTTAAAGACTATGATATTTAGTACGTGTCCTGAGTTTTCTAAATGGAGAGCATCATGAAGAAAGCAGTAACTTGGAAGTCAAAGGATGCATCTTCAGCTCCCTGTGTAGTTCTAAAACAGTGAGGTTTTGGGTGTATTTGAAACTCTAATGCGTACAATTTTTCCATTAATTATTATGTGTGATTGCCATTGTCTTAGCATAATTATGATAAAGTATTCACTCATCTCTTATTCTTTCTTTGCTAAGTACGTGGACAGTGTTGCTGTGAGTGATAGAAAAGCTGCTGCTTTCCCTTTTGTGGATGGCTGCATTGCAATTACAGGTGACAGGCTGTCTCTGCCTGGGCTCTGCAGTTAATTGCATGGTTTAAAGGAGTCCCCATAAAACACTGGTTATAGATAGCTGTCCTATTCTTCACACTTGGATAGAATTTTCTGTGTGGATGATGTTCCCATCCATGCTTAAGAAAAAGTTTAGTGGGATGTTTGGATGCCAGTTTGATTTGTGTTATGATGATATACCGTGGGGAAAAAGCCTGGTGTGTTTGCTGCTGCCTCAGCTGTGTGCTGAAACGCTTACCAAAACAACCAACCAAGAGCAGTGTGTCTCAGTGAAAACTTTTCTCTGGAGGGGACGTGCAGGCGTAGGTGCAGAAAACAGTGATGGAGAAGGCAGCAGGTCTAGAAGTGGCTGACAGTTTTGCACAGCTTTAGGGAGATTTGTGCCTGGTTTGGTAGGTTAGAGGTTGCCGTTACATGCATATTTTGGTGTACAAGTTCTTGTTTTCAAGGGACTCTGGTGGGGGAGGAGTGAAACCAGCGTGGAAAGGAGAGTGAGCTAGGTATGCCTTAAGCAGGGAGCCAAGTCTTCATTTTGTATGTTTTAGAATAAAAGCTGCTTTTGCTCCATCAGTGGTGGGGTAGCCTGGGCTAAAACAGCACCCAGTTTTCCCAGTCAGAGCAGCCCTCAGGGACTTTGTTACAGCATCAGGAGGCCAGCGGTGTGAGTTCAGCTAATGTGCTCTCGATGTGCCCCTGCCTCTCCCTGCCGCCTGTGCCGGGCAGCAGATGAGGCAGGGCTGGGACCGCTTGCTTCCGCTGCGCCAGAGCTCCTGGCAGCTGAGCGTGGCTTAAGGCAACGAGATGCTCTGTGCTGAACTGCTGAGATGTGTTTTCCTGCCAAAAGTATTTGCCTACTGCTCAGAAATACTAGTGAGAATCTTTTAAGCGCTTTATGAATTTGTGAAAGAAACCCTGTAGAAAATGTTTGTTACTTTAAAAAATAATCGAGTTTTAATATTTTGATAGTGGGCTTGAGAATAGGAGGAACAGTGGTTCAATAAAATTCTGCTAAGAGTAAGCAATATGCTAAGTTACTGGCATTTAGCCATGCAGAGAAATTAGATTCTGTCTGAGAGCCGAAGAGGTAGGGCAAGGAGGGGAAGAGAGGGGCTGTAAAAACGAGTTTCGGTCCCACCAAGTCCCTTGTCCTATAGCAGACCTGCACACTCTGGAAACTAAAGCTACTCCTATTCACCAGGTAGTCTTGTGTACAGAAACTGGGAATTAGCTATGTGCTTGATTCAGTCTCCACATTGAGTGTCACCCTTATATTAGCACTTGAGGAACATTAACAGCAAATGGTCTTTAAAAGCAAGTGAAAATGTAAGCATTTTCCTGCAAGCAGAAAAATGGGAGCTAATGGAAATACACAGGTGCCGTTATTACAATACATACATGCAAAAATGCCCATAGTGCCTGGGAGACTTGGAGCAAGAGATGTGTCAGTGAGAGCCCTCCGTAGCAGAGCAATAGGTCTTGATTATTCTAGCATCACTATCAGCACAGAGCCAAAGACTTGCAAAACTGTGCCTATAGACTTCAGCTATGCGTAGGACTTTTGGGTCATCCATCTTTATCTTTTGCATTCGATGTGGCTTTTTGAAAACTTTTGTCATGATTCACATCACACACTCAGATTATTTCCATTTTGGCCAGCTCCTGTATACAGAGAACTGGCCCTAAAACGAGGTCTTAAAATAGGGGTGTGCCACAAGGGAATGTCTTAGACATCCACCCACTGGAGCTGTTGAACAACAGGCAGCAAGATGCAGGCATCTTGTAGGATGAACTTTAGTATTGAAAGCACAACTAAATATAACAATCGTAAAAGGTATGATGTTCCTAATAGTAAAATGTCACTCTCTTTTTTTATCATTCAATTATTGAGCCAATTCATAAAATTCTATTTTAGTCAATGGAAATGTCAGTTCTGTGACAACCTGACTGCTTTTTTGGGGAGCCTAAATATCTTGCAAATTTGTTATAATCCAGATATGGGAATTTTGTCCAGAGTGCCCAAATGTTACTCTTGAAGCACTTTCTTAAAGCAATATAGAAATGAGTTAAATAAAGGGGAAAAAACCAAAATATTTTATGATTGTTGTATTAAAGATGAGCTTTAATGCATATGTGTGTTAATATTTTATTATGAGGGAGCTGTAGAAAAACCCTGGAGCAAATAAAAAAAAATAATTTGTTTTCTTCTCTCCCTAGCTATAGAAATAAAATCTTAGGATTGCAAAGCAAGGCAACTTCTTCAGTGTAGGCTGCCCACAATACTGTGGCTGTACAACAAGTACATCTTTATGACAAACAATTAACAGCAGCTAATAGATGGAAAGGGTATTTTGCATTTTGGATTCACAGAATAAGCCCATTTTGCATCAGAATTTCTCAGAAGTAATCTTTTTCCAGGTAACAATGTAACTATTTGAACTGTGAAAACAGAATTGATTGCAGTAGCAGTAGCATAGAAATGCCTTGTGTTTCAAATTCTGCTAGCAAAATATCAGTAGGTCTTCTTCCAGCTAATGCTGGCAGGCAGGTGGACTGCTGATACAGAGGACGTCTGTGGATTGGGATGAGGTAGTATTGACGATGTTCAGGTATGGGTAGTGTTGGTTAATCCTCCTGTTATCACAGCGTAGGTAACTTCAGCTGACTCACCTTTTTTTCTGTGCAGCAGGACGCTTACCTGGCGAAGCAGCTGTATGGCTGTGCAGCAGCTGAGGCCATAAGAGGACTTGTCAGTACAGACAATTGAACAAATAAATGCCCAGTAATCAGACTGCTCTCACATGAAACCTCTACCCCCTTGCTTTGCTGCTGATTTGGGAAACCTCTTTACGTCAACATAGGCAAATAGGGGAGATGCACATAGCCTGTGTCTGTTTGAAACTGTTGGCAGAGACCTGAAAGCATTTTAATGTGGATTTTTAACCTCTCCCTTTCCTGTCAAACAGTGCTGTCACCCATGTGGACTTCAAGATACGTGTTGAGTCTGGCGGGCTTGTTCACTGTGTCTGCGTGCATGTGGTTTGGTACCTGATACAGTTTCTATGATTTCTTCAGTAACAGGCAGCTGGATTGCTTCAGTTCAGAGGTTCAGGAATGAATTATAGACTGTTGCTCTCTGCAACTTTAAAATCAAAACCCAAACAAAACAAGATTTTTTCCAAGCCATGGGCAACCAGGAGGAAACTTCTGGCTTGCCAGATTTCTCACGCACCTGTCTCTTCAAAGTCAGCCTGTCAGATTGCAGAGAAAGGCTTTGCTGCTGTTAGTTTTGTTAAACATTAATGCTGGTTTCCTCCCTTTAAGCATACAAAGGGACAGAGGTTTGACAAACACACTCAGACCATGTGTCATTTGTTGCTTGACAAGTGAAGCAGGCAGCGTTCAGGAAGCACAGAAGCTACGGCAGGGCGCGAAGGACTGAGAGCAGAATTCCTCTGTCTCCATTCCGCATCTTTCCAGGAGGGAAGACCTTCTGAGTAAGTCTGGGACTGGTCAGCTGAAGCGATCACAGTGTGTGCTTGTCAGAGGCATGAGAGGAAGAAATGAAATAAAGCAGAAGTGAAGAGCATGAAGTGCCATAGCAGTGAACTCTTCAATGTCCTTTCCTATAACCAGTTTTGCAGTATTTGGGTTTTCTACTCATAGGCAGGAACTCGACACCAGCCTTCCCTTACTAAAGACAGCGATAGTAGCTTTAGTTTCCAGAGTGTGCAGGTCTGCTATAGGACAAGGGACTTGGTGGGACTGAAACTCATTTTTACAGCCCCTCTCTTCCCCTCCTTGCCCTACCTCTTCGGCTCTCAGACAGAACCTGATTTCTCTGTGTGGCTAAATGCACGTTTCTTGTCTAGTCTGATGAGATTCCATTTTTTCCTCTTTAATTCTTAAAGGTGATTTTTAAGTTACGCAGCAGTATTCATACCCATGCATTCTGCCGCTGCTCTCCGTGACCCACCCCACCCCTCCACGCCCCCCGCCGATATGCCCCTGGATGACAGTGTGTATGAGGAATGACAGCCTTTTTTTCTGGCATACTTGGAGTGCATACTTTGGACATACTAAGCTAAATTTGCTTTTGTTGTACAGAAAGGGTTAGTCCATTAGGGAGAGGCCATACTTATTTATACATAGGCTGAATATGGCTTACAATGACTGTGCTTTTCTAAATGTTGGCCGACTGCTGAGATTGAAACCCAGTGTTAAATGCAGTGCTGCTGGCGCACTTTTGTGTGTTGTGTTGATTTTGATGCCTGGTTTCAGTGGTTTTTTTAATACATTTTCTGAGAAACTTACTTTCTGTGGTATGAGACGGCTTGAGGTTTTTTGCCACTGAATAAATAGCAGAAGTCTTACAGGTTTGTGCTTTTCAAGAAAAAATCAGAATTGCGGGCCAAACTCTGCAAGGCTCTGAGGGATGTAACTTGGGGTCAGAATCTAGACTACAAGTTGTTGCTTCAGATATTCATTAGTTGAGAGCCCATGGGTTACTGCAAGGAGATTGTTGTTAATTTTTGTAGTCTTTAGAGAGCAAATATTTTCACAGCTGATGAGCTTATAAACATTGCTAGTTGCTTTTTCTTGCTGCCTTATACACAGACGTTGGTAATGCCTCATTTGCTCTGTAACATTTTCATTTTCTTGATGCCTTGCCTGATGCTATCTATGTATCTTCCTGTAGGGACATGAGGTTTACTTTTGGCTCTGTCCTGAAAAGAAAGGATGGGTGACAGAAGTAATGCCTACTTGCTTTTGGTTGCTCTAAGTTAAAGTTTAGTTGCTCTAAGTTAAGTAAAACTTGCAGTTCCTTATTACTGTGCAGCATCCCTGTTGCATGTCAATGGTAGCAAAACGTTTTTGTCCTCCAGGTTATAATACATGCAAATGCCCACATAAGATATGAAAAGTAAAAATGTATTGGCCAGCTCCTTATAAAACCTAATAGGCCAACAGAAGAGCATAAAACTAAATCCACAGTTCCATAAGAGGCCAAGACCTTGTGAGAATGAAATCTTTATAAAAGGATATATAAATCCCCCAGATATTATTCTGGGCTTGAGATCCCACAGCTCTTGTAGGTGTGGTGATGAAATGTGGTCTGGGAGGCTCATTTCAGCTGGGTGAGTAATGTACACATTTATGTTACCCTTGATCATGGTGAAGAAAGTGATGGGGAGTGTCTTTCCCTGACCTAACTCTGCTCCTGTTGACAGTTATGGTCAGTGAAAAGCAGAGAGAAGCCAATGCCTGAATCTTTCGGAAAGTTTCCTTTAGATCACGTTTTTGAATATTGATGTGTGTGCAGTGCTCGAGCACTGGCTGATCGTTCTTTTGTTAATATTCCATGAAACTGAATTAGGGCCAGATGTAGCTTTTGGTCAAGTTAAATTTGGCCTTGTCTGGACTCTTAGGTAAATAAGTATGATAGCAACAAGCATTGCAAGTCATAGCTTGGTGGGTTTTTTTTCCCCCTTTTTTTCTTTTTCTTTTTTCTTTTTCAGTTTATGTGTGTCTGCCAACAGATTGGGGAATAAATAGATCAAAGATTTTTTCAAAGCTGTGTTCAACTAAAAAAAACCCCAACAACTCTTGGCTGGCAAAATCTTTCATATGACACTCAGTTGTTGGTATGCCCAACACATTTCCTTATTTTCCTGGCTTGTTTAGCTAAACAAAGTAGAATGAAGCATACAGTAACCAGTCAGATATAATAACCTAATTTAATTTTCAGTGCAAATGTTATCTAGACTGAAACTTTGTTTTTCATAAGTGTGCATTTGTGTCAGGTCAATGCCTTAAATCTTCCTATAACAAGTTTTGTATCAGTTTGCATCTTTAGGAACTTCTCTTTAGTAACTCTTGATTTGTGCTGAAAGCCAGAAGGAAATCAAACCCCGATTCATAGATATTTAAAGAAAGTGAATGAAAAAGGGCCATCAGTGAAACCGAAAGAAAATTCCCTCTTAAATTCAAGCAAAGTATTCAATTTCTTCTTAATCTGTAAAAATCTATGCACACTGTAACATGTATCAAGGGTCATGTTTGTCTGTCATAGCTGGAATTTATTTTGCATTCCATAAGGTCAGAGCCACTAAAGAAAATTATGATGATAACAGAGGCCAGGGTTGTAAACCTTCAAACCTTTCCTCCTTCAGAGGCAGGATGCAGCCTCCAAAGGTGACATGAGTTGTATACTCAATGAACACGTACAGAGTAGGCTCTTAATGTGTAATTTATGTTATTTCACCTGTAGTTACGTTCCTTTGCTCCTCTCACCATAGCGTCTGTAAAACATAGAGTGTATCTGCGAATGTCAGGCAGTGCAGCTGTGGTCCGTTGTATAGGTTTGGATGGGTTGTATATGATGATATGAGGGATGTCAGATCACAATTTACAGGTCAGTATAAGTCATGGTAGGCAGTGGCCCCTTCTGAAATGCTGTTTGTACCCTCAGTCTGTCCTGATACCAAAACCGTGCTGCAAGTCTGTACTAGCTGTTTCTTCTGAACATATGAAGTATTACATATCACTTGAGCATGTATTTCTGGTGTTTGAGAAAGCAGCAAATGTCCATGTGTTTCCTTCCCTCTCCCTTGCTTCAGCACCTCCACGAGTCATATTTCACTTGTCAGCTGGTTCTTCTCTGCTTTTTCAGGTGCTGAAAAAAAATCCAGCGTCTAATTTTGTTCTTGCAGTTTTTCACATAAAAGTCATGTGTTGTGAGAGATATTACTACTACTCCCCTCTACAAAGTCTGTTACAAATGCTGGACTTGTTCTTTAAAAAAAAAAAAAAAAAAAAAAAAAAAAAAAAAAAAAAAGTGTAACTTTTGTTGGGAAGATCATTTTGGCTGTCTTCTAGGGTTGCAATGAATATCAACATATGGGTGAGAGACAACTGTCAGGGTGCAGTAGCGTAACTAAGTGACTGGGAAGTTCACAGAGGACGGTAATACCCTTTATTATGTTGGAAAAATAGTCCAAGTTTTAGGCACAGAGATCTTTGGAGATCTAGGCAGGTGGAAATCCACTTTTCTAATGGACAAAGGAGAGAGGGTAAAACTTACAAAACGAAGCTAAAGACGAAGAACAAGGGTGCATTTCTCTAGTCTTATCATTGCAAGAGTAATACAGTAGCAAACAAAAAGCTGTCAGACTGCTTCATCCATATTATAGAAACAGGTACAGAAAGTGCCCTTCAGAGGACAAACAAGCTTTCTTAGCATCATGTAACCTGGGGTGTGCTGATTGTATGCCATTGCTTCAGCTTTTTGCTTACAGAGGACAAGTTTGCAGAAAGTTGAACTGAGTTGCTGCAGTTGTCTTGACAACAGGATGGCACCCAGCTGCTGGTCCGAGATGACACCCCTCAGAGGCCTGAGCGCGTTTTAGACAAAGTTTAAATTCAGAATTACTCCCTCTTTTCACCTGCCTCAGTCCCTGTTACTTGTGAACTACCTTCACAAAACATGAGCTTCAGGTGTGTGGCTGTCAGATAGAGTTGGGTCGGATAGGCAGTATTCAGACAGGGCTGATGTTGAGGTTGTTATGGATTCACAGAGATAATGCAGGAGCTTCCATTCTGCTGGGATTTCTTAATCTATTTTATTTATTTTTATTTTATTGTATTTTATTTTAATTTAATTTTTATTTTATTCTGATGTTTATTTGATTTTATTTCCTATGCAGTACAGTTACTCCAAAAGCAGCACAGACATTTTGAGATTTTTTTCAAATCACTTTGGTGTTATGCTATTGTGACATAATGTATTTTCTCCAGATGTCTCAGGCCTCAAACTTGCTGGACTGTGATATTAGTAGCTGAAATGATGACAGAAATTAAGAATGCCTGTTTCATAGCAGACAGATGAATAATGGCTTTCAGTTTTATAACCTGCTCTTCTAGGATGCTTTCTCACTGTGTTAAATAAACCGCTTTACAAAACCAGAAAACTGGAAAAAGCAAATCTCTACAGAAAGACCTCACTGGACATTGGCAGCACGCTGGGGACCAGAGCTAAGGGGGTGAGTCTGGAAGGAAAATGCGGATACTGGTAGGAGAGGCAAAGAATAGAATTTGTATTTATTCTGAAAACAACTTCTCTGAGGGGATGAGATTGAGAATGGTTGTTAAAGATGGGATGGAGTCCTGAATTCCCATTCTTTTTCTGTCCCTATCAGATACTTCTTCTTAAGTCTATTTGATGAGGTTTTTCTGTGACCTAGAAGTTGATTTGTATGTAAAGCAGGGAAAGCAGGCTTGGCTGTATTCTGGATTAGTGTGCAGCCAGGACTCATGACTTTTTGGCTTCCAGTTCAGTTCTTTTCCCTCTGGGTACAGAGTATCTCAGTGAAGTATACAGTGACCTCGTAGGTTTTCTGACTTGTCAGAGCAGAAAAGGGATGAACCTATTTTACAACAGCTTTTCCAAACCAGAATTCCAGACTTGGAGATCACCAAACCCAGAATGGCCTCAGATATGTTAAAAACTAAGCACCACAATTCATAAAAATAATTTTTAACCCTTCCCAAATTGTGTGCATGTAAGCGTAGAAAACTTGCAAAGCTCTGGCAGAATTACTTCCACAGAGTTTATTGCTTTGAGATTCCAGGGCAGATAAGCAAGCATGTTGAAAAATCACCTGTGCTTTGAAAAAGCAAAGCTGAGAGCTTCCATGTGCACTGGGATTTTGAACAGTCATGTTTAGGCATGCTGCTAAAGAACAAATTTCAAGGACTGGCAGTTCTTTAATAGACTAATAAGAGCTTGTGCCTTCTTCCTGATTTAAGAAAATGCTATAATTTGCTGTGTTGCTACTCTCTCTCCAACAAAACTCCCAAGATCTTAAGAAAGCAGGTGAGACTTAAACAGTTGAACCATTTCCAGAACATAATAAAAATAAGTAACAGTGGAAATATCTATTGCATAAATTATTATTCAAAACATGTTATGGGAAAAGAGTAACTGTGAGGGAGACTTCCGTTTTTCAACTTCAAATCATATTATTTTTCTGATGAGAAAATGAGAGATGGTCCTATGAAACCAGTGCACTGTACTTCAGTGGAAAAGAGAGAATGTCACTCTGATATTTTGGTTCTTCCTTTTGATTTCTTTTCCATGTGCAGTCAGCTTCTGATCACTGTGATAGAAGGTACAGTGCAGGCTAGTCAATATTCTGTGCTTTGGGTAGTCATTTATATCTGAACAGAGGGGGTGAAAAAGGCTTAAACATGGCATTGTTTAAAAGCCATCCTGCACTTGCCTGGTAACAGAGCAGAAGACTGCCATAAATCTAGAGCAGCAGGGAATCTAGCCCTCTCAGTCTAGATAATTTCACAATTTCCTGTTACCTTCTTCACCCTTAGAAATTTCTTGGCAAAGGCATGTACCTAGTACGCGTAGATTGATCACATTTTATTTTACAGTCATTTGTCATTGTCAGATTTTCTTGCTGTCTTTGCTTTACAGATCCAGTCTAATTTGAGTATTTAGAATCTGACTCTCCAGCTTTGATTTATTTGCCCTTTTTTTGTACAGTTGTAGAGCATAGTTGCCACTTCATGTAATTTACTTTGGTGGAATGACTCCTGAATTTCACTGGTGTAAATCAGATGTTTTGCTTCTAAGCCGTAAAAACACAGTTCAGCTGCAGTCAGCTGAGTTTCTGTGTACTTCTCTTCATGAAACAACTGCAAAGACCCAGAGGTCTCAAGGGGTTTTATACACAGGGATTCACCACAGCACTCTCGTGAATGAGTCCCACAATTGTTATTAACTCAGTACTTCTTGGGAGCACAGAAACTAGAGCTTTTAAAAGCAGCACACAGAGCTTCATCTTTTTTTTGTTTCACAGTCCTAGTGGCCTATCATTTTGTAACTAGTTCTGATATGATGTCAATTTTTATTTAAATGGAAAGTATCAAAATTCCTTGGGGGACAAAAAAATCAGAAGTACAAACAGAAAAATAATTGGTGTTTCTATTTTTGTTCTATCTTTAAACATTTTGTGATATTCATCCACTTAGATTTTATTGCCTCATTCTCTCTAAATGCTGGGACTTTTCCATCACTAGCACATGTTCATGAGAGTGAGCCTATTTCAAACAGTATTTTAATGCAAATTTACTTTCAAGTTTGGAAAGTATTTTTTGTCTTGTTTTTGTCACAATCCCAAAGTCAACAATAAAGGGAGGAGGTTATCTGGAATGCAAATTTTTGGGGGATTTTGAGCCATGCTCCTGGTAAGAGCTCGAAAGTCATAAAGGGTCTGGTGGAAGAGGGGTTGTTCTCTTGCCACTTACATCATTTTCCCATCCAAGTGAGAGGCAAGATATGACAAGTTGTACTATTTGCTTCATTACCAAGTTGAATCGGCTCAAAAACCACCTTACTACTGTGTGCCCAGCACTGAGTGTGAAAAGTTCACCTCCTTTACTCACCATAAGCTCTTATTTAGATTTAAGATGATAAAATATCACCTGCAGTTATCTACTTGAGTTATGTAGAAAATTACAATACTGTATGCTATGCCAGAGTGCAGAATATATTGTTATAGAAAGGTTTACTGCTGAACAAAATTGGATTTAAATACAGTAGTGCAGGAGGTCCCTTTTGTCTGATCTTAACGTTCTCATAATCCCTAGTTACAAGGAGTAACAATACCATTGATTTTAAAGTCCTTTTCTACTCCTGGTACAATTAATACAATGAAAGAGTCAATTAATCTTCTTTGATGTAGTATACAAGTGTCCTGGTTTCGGCTGGGATAGAGTTAATTTTCTTCCTAGTAGCAGGCATAGTGCTGTGTTTTGGATTTAGTAGGAGAAGAATGTTGATAACACACTGATGTTTTAGTTGTTGCTAAGTAGTGCTTATGCTAGTCAAGGACTTTTCAGCTTCCCATGCTCTGCCAGGTGCACGAGAAACTGGGAGGGGGCACAGCCAGAAGAGTTGATCCAAACTGCCCAAAGGGCTATTCCATACCATATGATGTCATGCTCAGTATATAAACTGGGGGGGGTTGGCCGGGGAGCAGCGATCGCTGCTCGGGGAC
The DNA here is from genome assembly GCF_030463565.1 of Pelecanus crispus. NCBI lineage: Eukaryota > Metazoa > Chordata > Aves > Pelecaniformes > Pelecanidae > Pelecanus > Pelecanus crispus. The sequence continues at coordinate 13,929,418 of NC_134648.1, forward strand.
TGGCTGGGTACCGGTCGGCGGGTGGTGAGCAATTGCATTGTGCATCACTTGCTTTGTATATTATTATTATTATTATTATCGTTATTATATTGTTATTATTATCATTACTATTTTACTTTATTTCAATTATTAAACTGTTCTTATCTCAACCCAGGAGTGTTTCTCACTCCTTGGATTCTCCCCCATCCCATCGGGGTAGGAGGAGTGAGCGAGCGGCTGCGTGGTGCTTAGTTGCTGGCTGGGGCTAAACCACGGCAACAAGGCAGTTGTCCAAGCCTAGATGCTCATTTATATTTGAAAATAAAATTTCAAAACTGAAGGTATCATCAATACATGGGATCCTCTTGGGCCATCTCAGCTAAGCAACAAATCCCTTTCATACCATGTATTTTGGTGATGGTTGTACCTTTGGCCTTCATGCTAACCACCTACTAACCCAGTTAGACCAGTCTGACTACCTGCATTTGTCGCCCGAACATTCGCTGTTGCTGCCTTGCTGAGTGCTTTGCAGCAATCACTGTTACTGCCTTTCTGTCCCCACTGGTGAGGACGTAACTAGGGCTGAGGAAATGAAAGGAAATGGCACAGTGTCACAAGCAAATGATGCTGAATCTTTACTTCTCTCTTCGGTGGTTAGATTCATAACTCATCTCAAAATGTAACCAAACCAGTAACCAAACCACTAACTGGTAGTGTTTGATAGCGAGAAGCGGACTTCTCATAGCTGTTGGAGAAAAGCGTAGAGGAAAAATTATTCCTAGTTGCTCCATAGAGAGAGGAAGAGGGAATTTTTTGGGAAGTGTCCCTCAACATTGCTTCAATCAAAGTCATTAAGGTTTTTTGGCCTTCTTTGAATTACTCTGCTTTTTTGCACCTGAAGAGGCATGACTGAAAGATTACTGTACTGCAGTAGTGTGTTCAGTTTTTATTTGTGCAGAGGTATTGATTCATACCAGGAGCTTTCAGAAGCATGTGTCTGACAGAGGCAGAAGAGTGCTTTTCTGTTTGTTTGCTGGGTGATTTCCTGGCAGCAGCACCCTTAGGGTGGTGTGAAACTGTGCCAGTTACAAGGAGCTGTTGGTACTGAACATTTTTAAAAGTGTTTGTTTTGTCCACGTCACAGAAGTCATGACACAGAAATACAGTTTGAATTTGAGCTTCTGTTGGTCTCTACGCATTTTCTCTTGTCTGCCTGCAGTGTCAAATGAAGTGGAAGTTCAGTGGAAATGAATGCCATAGCAAGCCATTACATCTGTTCTCAGTAGTGGTGCATCAAAATGTGCATGGTACACTTGGTTCCAGTTAACAGATGAGCAGGGCGTGCTTCTCTCTCACTTTGCCTTGCTCTGCGGGGGGATGGATCCCAGTATTCGCACTCACACTGACCTGCACCAAGTAGGAGCTGTTCCTAACTCAAGGGACCTTTCTGTGCTGCTGAACCACTCTGTTACGGTCTGACAACGCAAGGCTCTGCTTTCAGGTGGACATTGTCATGCCTCTTGCTCAGTTCAAAAAATGTGCATCCTCATTTTTGTTTCTGCATCCTGAATTATGGGTAGAAGTCGGGTCTGAACCCATAATAGAGTCCATTTTTAGTCTGAACACAAAAATGCAAGTACAGCTTTTTAATATGGTGAGACGTTACACTTGCATGGGAGACCAGTCAGGTTAGCTCAGTTGGTTAGAACACGGTGCTAAAATGCCCTTTTTAAAATCCAAGGATCCAATAAGTTACATCTTTTTCTCTGAGTTTCTTATTTCACTTGCCTTTCAACTATTTGGAGGCTTATACTGGTTGAAGATCTGGACATAGATAAGCTCATCTGGGCACACAATAAAATCCCCAGGATTTAGGGTTGTTTCAACATTCAGTTATAAAGGTAATTTCAGTTTTTCATCCTGAACTCTGAACAAATCAATTTTTTTCCTCAGTAGCCAAAAACACTAACAAGATGCCAGAAAGGTGTGGGCTTTACCATTATTTCCAAGGGAACGTTAACAATGGATACCTGAATTAGTGTTTCAAATGATCATTTTTGTGCAATCTTTTGCTTGAGAGAGAGGTTCTTTATTTAAAGAAATGATGATTATCATTAATCATAAAATATTATTAATTTGTAGTGTCATATGAATAATTTGAAAGTTGGTAGCTGAGCATTTCCTAGCATTATCTCTTACAAATTTCCTGAGAATTTTGTAGTTACATCCTCAATTACCTGAAATCAGGGCAGCTTTAGTGTCCATACTGGAGCCCTGCTGATCTCAGGATCCAGCTGAAGATGGATATTCCAACAATATAGTGACTGAAAATGTGTTTCTTCACAATTTTCTTGGGAAACATTCTGTATACTCAATTACTGAGAAAATTATGTTTTTTTAAAAAAAATTAGTTTTGCTGCTCTTGCAAGGAGAAATTTCTTTTGCTTTTGTTTCAGACCTCTTTAAGTGCTGGCTAGAGCAACAAGAAGTCTCTAGTCTTGTCTGCCAGGCCAAATCTGCTCAATACACAAACTGAGACGCTTACGGTCACTGCTGATTCTGGTGTTATTATGATTACTCTGAAACAGGTTAGGTTGTCCTGATGAAATGGCACAATGCCCTGAGAAAAATCAGGGATAAGCAGAAAACCTAAATAAAATACTAAGAAAGCAATATTTTCCTAGCAACAGGGGGAAGGAAGTCCTAAGGAATAAAGACAGTGCTGCGTGACTTTGCATGATCTCACCAAATATCAGTGTTACTGTGAAATGATGGGATCTCATCAACAGGAGCCTGGAAAGACCCAGTACCTGTTTGTCAACATGTTTCTTGCTCTTTTTTCAGTAAATGGGCTCCCAAGCATGAGCATGTTGAAGTGGGAAATTCCCTGGATCAGGGAGCCAAGAACTGTCTTATTATTCTGTAAGTATTGGTTTAAGCAGGGCAGATGGGATTTGCAAAACCGAGAGGTCACCGAGCAGCTTCTGCCAGCTTGTCTTTCCTCAGCACAGGATGATTTGTGGAGTCACTCCTAACGCTTCAGGAGAGCTAAAACAGTGCTGTGACGTCTGAGCTGCCTAGCTCAGAAAGCAGAGCAGGGCAGTGGGAATTAGTAGTAGCCCTCTAACTCCTTCAAGGCAAGACACTTATCCACCCTTCAGTCACCTTTAATACCTAGCCTGAAATGCGACTTAATATTGTTATTAGTGTTTGTAAAAAGTGTGTGGATCATGGATGCAAACTCCTCAGTAAATGCACGTTCTTATTATCCACCGTACTTCCAAAAGACATATAAAGGCAGCTCTTTGGCCACCATTCTGGCTGCCTCCTCTTGTTGAAAACTATCTCATGAAGTTGTGCGAGTGGTCTGCACTCTGTCTGGCATTCATTTCTCCTCTTTTCTGGAGCTAGTGTTTGGCAATGGAAGCAGGCAGGAGCTGTGTATCAGCTGGATCAAAAGGCCAGGCTCGCTGCTTTTGGTACTGCTTTTGTAATGCCCACTTTCAGAGTCGTCTCCAAGAATTAAATTCTCCTTCTACACACAGCCAAGTGTTATTACCCACGTTTTGCAGGTAGGAAAAGATCGGTGTCCTGTCCAAAATCGGAGACTTTCTGACTTTTGGGTCAGATACAGGGTGAGAGCTCAGGCATTTATGGCACCAAGAAGCAGCCCTTCTCTGTCACCATAGATTTTTAGTACACATCTGCCTTGCTAAAGGCCTCACAAAGAGGGCAGGAATTCAGTTTTTGCATCTTCTGCAGTGTGATGAGTAGGGTGCAAATTATCTCAAAGCAATGTGACAAGTGATTCTGTTCTTGGTGCAGATGAGATACACCTCCACTATTATCCATGGATGCTCATTGCTACTGGTGAAAGGAGATGCCTGTTGATACTATCCTTTATTAGAGAAAATGATATGAATACATACATTGATCCATGGAAACCATAATTTTATTTGAGAGCTGGCCTGGAGAATTACAATTTTTGTAAATTAAACACTGTTTCTATGTTTGGGTGAGAAAAAGAGAAACCGGAGAGAAGAGATTCAATCAGAATTTAAAACTCAGTTGTATCTAGAGTTCAAAATCCTACAAAATGTCACTGATATTATCAGTTTTCTCCTGCTGTGGGTAATTTTGCTGATTTCTCAAGGAACAACTCACAGCACCAAAGCTAAGCATGGTCTAGAGGGCTGGAAACCACCTCTCAGATTCTGCCTACTCCCTTTACTGTGCTGCAAGGAGTCCCACCAGGAAGGTAGTTTCAGGGTCTTGACCCATTTACAAGACATTGTGGGCTCCTTGGCAGGCAATTTGCCTTTAAGACTGCAATTCACTGCTGACTTGCCAGTGTTTTTAGAGCTGCTCACCTAAAGGCTGTGTGTTGAAAGAATACCCTTATCAGATAGGGAATCGGAGCAATTTATTCCATTGTGATCTGTGAAATGCTGATATTTGCAAAGAAATGTCAGTGCCCAGAAAGAAGGTGCTGTTCAAGTGAACTTGTTAAGAAATCTAAATCTGATTCCATAATTTTTATTTATGCTTTTTGTACGTAATATCTTGAAGGTGTATGTAATGATGTGCTTTGTAAGGTGCTGCATGTATCATTGTGTATGTAGAAAACGTCAATAAAAACATTTTGCTTTACAATCTTTGTATGGAGGATTGCAAGTTATTTAATTATTTGTGTCTGTCCAATAATGCTAGTTTTAAAGTCTGTGGAACTATTATGCCTTAAAGAGAATATTCTTCTAATGGAAGTAGGTTTCTTGGGGAAGGGCCATTTTATTATCCACAGATCAGCTTTTGGACTTTTTTTTTTGTTGTTTTTTCATTCTGTTACTTGCTACTGTCTTTTAGAGAACATGTGCCTGAAGCCATACAGACAAAGCTTTGTTTCTCTTCCTTGTTGAATTAGTCCTATATCTTCTATATGGATTAAATTTACAGCATAATGCAATGTGAAACAGAATCTTTTTCTTAACTGTGGTATCTCAAGTACTCAACAGCATAAACCTTCAGAAGGCCTGTTGCTCTGCAGCCCCGATCTTGCACCGTGGAAGTGAGTGGGAATTTTTTGTAACTGAATTCAGGGGTTTCAAGATCAAGCCTTAAGTGTAGTTACCTTACCGGGGACCTGGGATTTAAAAGAATGGCTCCTATTGCTAAGAAGAAATATTTTGCAACTTCTGCAGGTTATGCAAATCATGCTTTTCCCCTTTTCCTGCTCTCCTGATGAGTCAACAAACCTTTTCCTGACAGTGAAAACAACTGAAAAGGTGTTTCTTAGAGTGTAAGGAGATGAGGGACTATGCCTCCAGTATTTTCTATATAGTGAGTCAAAGGCAGAGAGAGGATTGTCAGCACGTCCTTCACCTCTGCTGTCCCATTACTGGCATTACTTCAGTCATTTTGTATTTTATTCTTGCTATTGTCAATATGGATTATCATTTAGAATCTAATAAATAAATTTTAACATGCTAAAGCATTCCCCATGGCCTCTTCGCAGGGTCTGTCCCTATCCCCTAGCTGAATCCTGACAGTGGATTTAGCTAACATGTAGCTTCAAAGGCTGCAGTGGAGGCTGTAGTCTTTATATGTAAAATACACTTCCACCAGGTGATACCTGTTTCATCGAGAGAAATGTCAGTGCAGCTCTGGAGCAGGCCTGCATGACATACAGGAATCAGGAGACTGGGATCTCAAGTTTAAGCTAAAGGAGGGTTAAGAATAATATAAAATTTTGACTTTGTGGTATTAAACTGAAGAGATCGAGATGAGACATACAGAAATAATGAAGAATCAGGGCACCCCACCAAGTCTGAGGAGGCTGATTTAGGTTGCATCTTCAGGCACTGTAAAGGTATGTAGACCAAGATAAGTCTAGGTAATTCACTACAAACTATCCCGCAACAACCAGCCAAAACCACTCATCACCTGTCACCTGCTTTTGATCTTCTGAGATCTCTTTAGACACCTGTCTAAAGCTGTATGGAATAGCAGGAAACTTAACTTCTAGGATGAAAAGAGTGCATTCTGATATTGCATCCTTTCTGTCCTGAAATGAGGAAGCTTTAAGCAGTTGGTGGTGGAGTATTTGCCGTTGTCTTTGGTGTGAGATCTCTCTTTTCCCATGGGCACGTTTATTTTTCAAAACGATGAAGAAACAGAAGTCACCAAGCAGTGCAACTTCTGTGCCAAAAAAGCTTGATTATCACAGGACTCTGAAAAAGATGTAAGTTCCCTTTTGTGATAATTTGATCATTGTCCTTTTCTGACCAGAACTTTCCTCTTTCGTGATACTTCTGAGCTTTGCTTGCAAAGTATCCGCTGTAGGAAACCAGGATGAAATCTAATAATTTTGTTTGGGGATGTGTTTGAAGGAGAAGAAAATATCACCTGTGTCAAAGTCAATTTTTCAGGAATTGCCTCAGTGCTCTCGACTTTCAGATTAATGCACAGAACTTGGCACCTGTGCCTGTAGGTATTGGCTGGCTGTTGGGGAGAAAACCGTATAGCAGCAGGGATCTTCTGAATCTTTTCTCCCTTTGCTATAGCAGAGACATTTGTTCCCATGATTTCTTTTGGTCAAATAGTTCTTCCATTTGCTTTTATGTGTACAGGATGGCTTATAAAAAAACCAACTTGTTGTCCACAGTCTTGATAGAACAGGAACTTGCATATGCAAGGCATTACTTTTTTTCTTTCCTCTTCTTTCCATACTGTTTGGAACAGAAAAGTTGCTAGGGCAAAATGTCAAAGGAGTCATGATTATTTCTGCTATGATTTGTATGTATGTATTGTGGCAGAGCAGTAAACCCCTTTTTTTTTGACATGATTTTGGCTTAATTTTCTTATTGCTGGCTCATCACCGATGAGCCAGCTGATTAATGTGTTGTTTAATTTCCTTTTGTCTGTTTGTTCTTAAAAGTTTTTGCAACAATGTACAAACCCCCAGTAACACTGCCTGGTTTTGCAAACCATGGCAAAAATTTGCTCTGAGGGTTTTTACCAGGGTAACACTGAGACCTTTCTGTATAGTTTATATTCTTCAACATACGCTGTGGGCAGATTAATATGTTTTTTCAGTCTGTAATATTCTTTCGATAAGAAATTACTTCTGTTCTCTTTGATAGGGAGAATTTAATCTGTTGGCCACAACATCAGACCAAAGACAAAACAGGTCTTCCTTTTGCTGTTTTATTTAGTTTACTGTATACATTGGGGATTTGAAGTGCTGTGGCTAAAATACTGCAGCAGCTGACCATGGAGGTACTTTGCTTCAGATGTTATGAATTAAAAACTGACAGCTTTTTAAATTGGTTTGCTCACTGCAACCAGTGAGTAAACTGTGCTCCTTGTTGGTCAGTCTTTCCCACTTTTGTTGCAGTGGGAATCTTCTCCCTGACAATCCCCTTTTCCTGCAGAGGGAATCCTTAATCTGGGAGGCCAGGGAGCTATTCTGCTGAAGGTGGTAGATGCATTCAAGGCAGTGGTTTGCTGTGAGAATCTCAGCTGTCTTTAAACTTGTCAGGAAACTTGGAAAAACTGGGGGTCAAATAGAGGTGAGAAAACTGGCTTTGTACATGCTGAATGCTCTGCTCATCAGCTCATCACTGACATCAGTTAATTGCTGCCACCCCCTGCCCCCAACTCTGTGGCTGAATGGTATTTGGTGTCTTAGTGATGCTTTGGGGTAGTTTTGCAGTGTGCAGACATCCTCTGCTTTGTGCAGACATCTTCTGCTTTACCTGTAGCTGGAAGAAATTTGGCAAATAACTCTAGTTTCCCCAAGGACTTGATTTTTTATTTCTTTCTGCTTCTAGGTGTCAGTCAGTCTCTCCACCGCCTCTTTTGTCCCCGCGAAGAAGCCCAGCCTACCCCCTCAGCGATAGTGAGGACTCTTGCCGCTCCACTCGGCTCACCAAAGTCTCCAACTCCAGACTGTGCCTCAAGGACTGGAGCAGCCGCTCGTCTACGCTGCGAAGTACCTCCACAAGCCCATCAGACACTGACTCCCCAAGCCACCCTTTCAAAGCCATCAGTGTGGGCGCTTTGGACAAAAGGCTGTCCGTGTTCAAGGCTGAGGACCAAAAGGAGAGTCCAAAGGAGGCTCAAGATGGGGAAGCAATAGGGAGCCATCCTCTCACCCGGAGCACTCTGTCCTTGGGCACTGCCACCAACTTGAGGAACCTCTCCCTCAGCCGGGCCAGTGTCCGCTCCCAGGCACTGGACATCAGGCAGAAGATCACAGAATGGGAGTGCCGCCGGGAGCCATCCCCCAGGATGAGTGCGTGTGTGGACAAGAGGGATGCAGGGGAGAGGTCAGGCAGTGAGAGCTGCCCCAGCGTGCTGACCTCTCCCTGCAGTGAGAAGACGTTCGATTTCAGAGGGCTCAGAAGAATGAGCCGAACATTTTCCGAGTGCTCTTACCCGGAAACAGAGGAGGAGGAACTGCTGGACAGGGATTCCTGCCATCGGTTTGAAAAAAGACCAGGCAGGAGCGAGCCTCCTGCTGCTGCTTTCCTCAAGGGCCACGTGAGGAAAGAGTCCTCTGCTGTGCTCAACAGAATACAGAAGATTGAGCAGGCACTGAAAGAGCAGCCCGGGAGAGGCCTCCCCCAGTTACCAAGTAGCTGTTACAGTGTTGACAAAGGGAGGAAAAAGTCTGTGACTCTGAGTACTGTGGAGGGACTGAGTGAAACCCTAAGTGATAGCAAAGGAGGGAGTGTTATTTTGGGGAGTGAACCAGAAACACCTACTGAGGCTGAGAAAAGCAGTAAGACAAAACAAGGGGTTACTGCAAACTCAGCTGGCCCTAAACTGCTCCTTGAAAGCCCAGCTAACACCGCGGTGAATCCTGTCCCCAAGCCCAAACGCACCTTTGAATATGAAGCAGACAAAAACCACAAAAGTAAACCAAGCAATGGCCTACCTCCATCTCCTACACCTGCTGCTCCTCCTCCCCTCCCGTCCACCCCTGCACCCCCTGTGACCAGAAGGCAGAAGAAAGAGTCGCGCTTTCACAGAAAATCCCAGAATAGGTAAAACTCAAGGAAATGTCTTGTGCTCAGTCTTCAAATAAATATGCTGTATTTTTTTAGTAACAATATTTTAAATTCTCCCTCTAATGCAATGCTTTTGCCCTGAGAAATGCTAGGAATTGTGTGCAAGACAAGCATTTTTTCCTCTGGACTGCATTGATGGGATGTACTGGTACGATGCCTTTACATGGCTACAGCTTTAGAGTTCTCCAACCTGCATTCCTCGATCCCTGGAAAAGGCTCTAGGTCATGTGTGCTAAAGGTTATCTCGCTCATTTTGGCACATAAGCCCTTACTTGAGATTTTTAAAGGAGCATAATTTCATTATCCTCTTGTAGCCGGACCAGAGTTGATCTGTCATAGTCCTGTCTGCCTGTTCACTGCAAAACATACCTGCAGAGGGTTTGTGTTTCCGAAGCTTGTTACCACAGCAATTGTGTCAGTTTTATGCAGTATTGATGATTTTATTTAATGCAGTGCTTAGAAATGTTGTCCTAAGTTACTATCAATAGCTGTAGAAGATTAATGCTGACAAAAATGTTTTAGCACAAAAAGGCCTTTGTATCCTTCCTGAGTTAATGATGAGCAGAGTATATGGCTATGTTTCCCCAGCAGTCTGTGGAGCTTGGCTTGTTTTAATTACACGATTCCCCTCGACTTTTTGGAAACAGTACAACGCATTCTGTTCACTGCCTAGAAAATGGTCGGCATAGCTGCTGTTAAGCATTCAAAGTACGGCATTTTTAACAAGTTCACCTATCTGTGCATGTGTACAATACACACACACTCTTGGTATTTAGTGATGAGCTTTGCAAATAACTGCTAAACAGCATCTCAAATGCATGCTATCAATTCAGTATGTGGTGCTTGATGTTGGCTCAATTAATTAAAAGTTTATGTCAGCACAACCTGACCTGAAGTACGCTGAGGCAGGAAAAGGAGGAGCCCTCAGATTCTGCTCTTTACTTTCAAGGAACACCTGCTTCTGAAAGGGATCAAACAGCTCTGCTGATGTGCATTGTTTCTCTGAGAAACGTGGCAGGGGGGAAATGTGGAAAGCCAAGCTCTGATTAGCAGTGCTTATCTTTGAGCTCTGGCAATAATCTCAGTTAGAGGAAGTAAATCTAGATTTTAACAAGAATTTGTGAAATAAAGCTGACATAATTTTGTTCAGCACAGCATTTCCAATGTACAGAAGACAATAATTTTTGAATGTTCTGCTATAAATGATAGCCTTTGTTGGAAAATTAAGGGGCAAGTGGTAAAATGGTCTGTGTGGTGGGTGGCAGAGAGGAATGAATAACAGGAGATTATTCTTGCACAGAATCATTGTGTGACCTGCAGCTAAGTGATCAGTCTCTGAGTACACACTCATACTGAGTTTGAGACCATACAAGTCATCTGAGAACCACAGTATTTTGTTACAATGAGTTTGTGAGATGAAGTTTTGAAACTTCTTTCAGGAAGAGGTACAATTCATGCTTGCACCTACTGTTATGCAGGTTCAGTCCCCTGTCACAACGGAGTTAGACAATAGCACAGTTCAGCAGTGGAGCCTCAGTCCTGGGTGGGACTAGTAGATACGAGCCTAAAACAAAAGCATTTTTTATCAATTTATCAGTGTTGTGATTAGTGGGATATAAGTTGTAGGATTTACAGTGTTACTATGTGTACCTGATGATTCTTGCAAATCAGTTTGATGTTGTACAGGGTGGGTTTCCATTTGCTTGTAACAGCTTTACCCTACTGTAGTTTAGTGATTTCTCTGGACTTAGCTCTGATTAATGATGATCTAAGTAAGTTTAAATCAATGTCCCAACATTGTAGGTTTGCTGGCTGACTTCAAGGCTGGGTGGAAATCTTTTATAAAATCTTAACTTTATTGTCTTTGCTACTGTCCTTCCTTTTGTTACAGTAAGGAGAATTCCAGCATTTACAAAGAGCTTGAGACCATACAAGTCATCTAAGAATGGGAGTATTTTGTTGATATTGGTTATTGAAATCTCAGTCTCCAAACTGTTCTCTTTTTGAGAACAGGCACAATTCATTATATCTACAGCTTGTAACTGTGTGTTTCAGATTGAACATACGTGTGGTTTGCACTCGCTGGAATGTCATAAGAATGGTCCATGGTTATTTAGTCTTCTCATATTTTGGTCAAAACCACTGGTTTTCCTTGTGGTCGCTAATCCAACATCATAGTAAAATGGAGGAAGTCTCTCATACTTGCCTGCTAGCATATAGCCAGTCAGTATTAAGAGGACCTGGTGGCCATGGTAGCTTCTACCCTTTGGACTGATGTGAGCTGGATGATCCCTAGCAGTTGGAGATCCTCTGGCACAGACACAGCGCAGAAGAGTGTCACAGGATAGGCTTGGGACAGATGGACCACAGCTGAGTGCTGGTCCGCAAAACTATCCCGTGGTCCTATGCAGTGTTACTGCATCGTAGTGTTGCCTTGAAATCTGTAAGAGTTGGATATTTAACTACTTTAGAAAGCTTCATTTCATACACAGGTATGTCTTCAGTGCCTAAGCATCTTTTATAACTGGCAGTAGGTGTGGAGGAGCAGATGTCTGGATCTGAAATGCACGGCTTGTTTCTGCCACAATCCTGATGTCCATAACACAGACCTGGATATTCTTAAGATTAGGGAAAGGAGAGAGAGGGGCCTCCTAAGCCTGCCTCAGGTCCGTAAGTCTGCTCCAGCAGGCAAATAGAAAATGCTCTTGCCAAATGCAGTGTCTGTATGACAGTCACTGTGTTGCCTGTAGGGATACTCTTGAGCCAATTAACAAGCTGAAGTATGTCTCCTGAGACTCTGCCACTGCCATATGGATATGCTGTCAACATATGTTTCGCTTCAGCTGGGGAGAAGAGGGAAAGGAGTTGATGGGAGGATGGTTTACTGTTCATCTAGTTTGGGTATCATGAGTGAAGTATGGCCATTGGCACAGTCTCTGCAAGTCTTACAGCACCCCAGGATTTACACTCTGACCTGAGCCCATTTTTCACACCATTTCATCCTCAGTACTAAATCAATCAAATGAATGCTAGCCCCTGTACAGCTGGCAATGCAAACCACGCACCTCCCAACTTCAGTGTAGATGTTGCCTCAGAGAACAAGTGCTGGGCAAACTGGAGAATGCGGAGGGCTTAGGCTCCTCTTCAGGCAGAGCTGCTCAAGCAGCACTGCGATAGGTGTGGGTGAGAGGCGGTGAATCGGCTCTCTTTTGAGTACCCCAGTGGGAGACAAGTGGTATAGGTTCATGTGACCCAGCTGCCCCTCACCTTCTTGCCAGAAAACCCAAATCTTCAGGCCTCCATCCATCAGCCCGGCCTGCTTGTCCACCCCACAGAGAGCCTTGACTTCCTCCATGCTTTGCCCTTTGCTGCCAGTGCTTGATGCAGGGTGTGCAAGGGAAGTGGCTGACTTTCACACGAGTTTGCCTTTGGCATTTGTACACTGACCTTTATGCGGGAACATATCTGGAGGTTCAAGACATGGGAGTGTTTTCAAACTAAGAGCTACGTCTCCCATAGTAACTGGTGGAGGAACGCTTTCCAGAGAAATGTATTTTTCTTGCGGAGAGATGGCCACATGTTTCTGGGGCCCCTGGCAAGAGCAAAGCAATTTCTAATCTGAGGACTGTGCTGCTAACCTACTCTGTAACCTTTGAAAAAATCGCATACTGTGTTGGTATTTTCTCCCTGTCTGCATAATGGGGATAATAATACTTCCAACCTCATAAAAGTGTCACAGATTGCTATACTAAAGACCGCTGTGAGTACAGGACTTGAGGTCCTCTAAAAGTTAGTCCTTAAAGCACGATGTGTGATTTCTTTTTTTGTTGGTCATTTTATATGTATTTCTTAGCAAACATTTGCTCAGCTAAGTGTTTGAGTCATTTTGCATTCTAGTTACTAATTACTTATTGTTTTAAACTTTAGAAAATCCTTTGAGTTTGAGGATGCGTCAAGTCTGCAATCCCTGTACCCTCCCTCCCCAACTGAAAATGGGACTGAGAGCCAGCATAAATTTGGATCCAAGAGCACTTTAGAAGAAAATGCCTATGAAGACATTGTAGGTAAGAACCTGTTGCAGTACACGGGCTCACAGCGGGATATTGAGCAGTTGTAGTCAGGCCATGTGTTGTTGAACACATGCCCTGTGCCAGAACGTTCAGTGCTGTCAGTAAAGAGAGATTAAATGCAGGGTAAATGGGTTTGGTGCGTCAGTGCAAATATAACTCTCAGTCTGCATGTAGGAGGTCTTGATTCCTTCGGACTTCATTGGGTGGTATTGGAAACAGACTGTGTGGTCAGCTTTTTGCCATGCTTTTCAAGACCCAAATCATTCTTTTTATCAAGGCCTTGGCGTGAAGCCTTGAGTGGTGTAAAAATGTAAAGAACAGAACTTGAGATAGTGTCTACAGAACTATCCAATAGCAAGATTAAGCTCATAGGCCTTGTGTGGTCAGCCTGAGCTTTTCAGGACTCCTGCGTGGACTGCCCCAAAGCAGTTGTTTGTAGCACTGTTCCTGGTCTTCCCTAAGTCCCAGTTGCTGGTTAAAGAAAAATTAATTTCCTCTAGCTATACAGCCATCAGGAATGTGCAACAAAAACACTGTTTTGATTAAGCTTCACAAGAAAAACATGTTTCTTTTGGTCTTAGAAGGAAATGTATGGCCTATGCATACATTCTTTTAACATCAAAAAAGTTGTTATAATTACCGAAAATTGGGCAGCCCTTCAGAGCACAGATTTTCCACACAAGTGATGAATATCTGCATTGTTTTTAACTCTTTCAGTGTTGTATTATTACAACAGATACAAAGGGTACTTCATTTTACTTTGGACAATGAATCTTTATCTACTGAAAACTGGAGGGCTACCAAGATAGCCAGGGGCCCTAGAGCACATGTCCTCTGAAGAGACACTGACAAGCTGGGCTTGTTTAGTCTGGTAAAAAGACCAGAGGCACTCTAATACTGCTTACAAATGTTTGAAGGGCAAACAAAGTCAATAGAACAAAAGTCGTCTTGGTCATATCAAATTGATACAGCAAGGAACAGTGGCCACAGATTGCAGCTTGGGGCTCTTTGTCTTTATACCCAAATTCCGTCTCTGGCTTGTCAGCCTCAGTGAAAACAGGAATTTACTCTTTCCATTTTCAGCTGTACTCTCCCTCTATGCCATTCAAAAAAATGCTTTCAGAACATAAAAAAATGCTGCTGTTCAGTGTCTGTTAATAAAAATGAGAGCTTATGTAGCTACTAAAAAGTTTTTTTCTGTGGAAAGCGTCCTTATATGATGATCAGCCTCTCTGAACACTCAGACCACCATGCAATTCACACTTGAAAATGTATTGTGCCTTAATTACAGTGCTCATCTTTGCTCAGGACCTGTTCACGTGCTGCCAGATGTTAGGTGATAATGCTTCTTTTCCTTGCTTTGCTTTGTTAAATATCAAAATAAAGTGTGCAGGACTGATCAGAAGCTTTCTTCAAATGAGAAGAAATCTTGTGTTCAGTAAAACAAAATCATAATGGGCTCTTCCAGCTCATGGGAACTATAAGCCATCTCCCTGCAGATTATAATTTGGGCATTTTGGCAGGGCAGTGGGAAGAGAATGCAAAATTTCAGATCTGTGGACAAACACAGAACTTCATTGTTTTGTACTGCTTTTTAACAACCTCTTTCCAAAGCACTTCATTCAGTACAGGCAGTGTGGGGGGAATACCAAATTAGTATAATTCTTATAAACTGTCAAGTGTGATTAAAGACAAGCCAATGTAGTTTGATCTCCGGCTTTAAAGAAACTATCATAGTTTTGTGTATCACATCTGCGTAATTTATACCAGTAGTGCTAGACCCCAGTTTCTAAGTAGCGCTTTTGTGCTCATGCAGTCCAGGTGTCTGTAAGAGTGAGTTTATTTCATAGATTTACATCTGCTTCAAAGCTATAAAGGACTCTGTCACTGCTGCTTTGGGTTTTCTTTGCAAACAGTTGCCCTAGAGGTGGTGGTGGGTTTTCTGTCTATACCTGGTTGAATCTCCTGCCTCCCTAAAAGCTTGTAGGTAGTGAAAACATTGTCACTGTAGTAATAAACTTAATAAAGTGTTGCCCTCCCCACCCCCGTAAAATTAAAACTTTTAATGCAAGTAAGTGTTAAAGGACAAGAAAAAAAGGCTGTGAATCTTGAGTAATGCTCTAAGCACTCTACTGTGAGACAGAATCATAAGGAAAAAAAAAAAAATAGGTTGGAAGGGACTCTGGAATCAGCTGGTGCAACCTCTGCCCAAAGCAGGGCTAGTTTCAAAGTTAGATCAGGTTGCTCAGGGCTACATCTGGTTGAGTTTTCAAAATATCTTAGGAGGATGGTTCCACTGCCTCACTGTGCAGCCTCCTCCACTGCTTAACCTCCACTGTGAAGAATTTTTTCTTGATATCACTGTGAAGGAATTTTTCTTTCTATCCAGTCAGAATTCTCCTTTGTTGCTATTTGTGACTGTTGTCTTTCATCCTCTCACTGTGCACCTCCAAGAAGTGTCTGGCTCCGCCTTTTCCATAACCCCTTCTAGGTAGTGGAAGACAGCAGTTGGGTTCCCCCCAAGACTTCTCTAGGCTAAACAGTCCCAGTACTCTTAGCCTTTTCTTGTTTATGTTGTGTGCTCCAGCCCCCAACCATCTTAATAGCCTTGCTCTAGACTATCTCCAGTCTGCTGAAGTCTCGCTGGTACAGTGAATACTCAGCTTCTAAGCACGTAAGTGCTAGGACTAGTGTCATTGGTTTTTTTTGGTTACTGCATGACCTCCTCATGTGATGCATATGCATACTAAACCTTTGTCTTTTTCCTGTTGCCCTTACACTGTTTCCTTCTTTAATGACAAAGACAGCGACAAACTGCTATGGCTAGTTTGTGTTATTTTGAGAGCAGGCTTCAAAAAAAAAAAGGTTTTAAGGTACATTAAAACCAAAAATGACTGTGCTTTGAAATCCAGTGACGTCATCAACCAGAAGCTTTCTTTAATTTTGTACACTTTAATAGATGAAATATCTGCATGTTAAGTTCAAGACGGGTATTGGAACATGACGATCCATTCTGCATTTATCAAGAAGCAGTTGTATAAAGGGGTGCACATTCTTAATGTTAATCAGAGTTGTATTCCATGTGCAAGGAACCATGTGGACTTCATTCATCTGTTGTACTAGCACTCACAGGAATGTGGCAGTCATAGTAAACTTAACATTGTTTTGCTTCTTGTGGTTTTGAATGAGTCTTTAATCAGACCAAAATTGATGTGGCTTTATGAATCCAGTTGGGGAAACCATGCTTGGCTTTGTGCGAATTCAAGAAACAATCATAGTATTAAGAGACGTCTGAGATGGTTGCTTCTGCTGTGTTTGTGGACAACAGTATTTCCTGTCATATGTACCATACAGTTTCAGTTTTCCAGTCTGTTCCCCTAAATGCAGTTGAGATATTTGAATATTGTTATTTAAGGTCTGGTGTCTCTGAGGCATTTTTCACCTGACGTCTAGAAGAAAGCACTTGTTATCATCACCAAAATAAGTTGAATGAGTAAAGTGAAGGCAAGGTTAAGGGCGCAATATTAAGTTTAACTTGAGAAAATCTAGTATACCCATGTAAATTATAGTTTGTGTTTGTAAGAGAAATTACACTCACAATTCAGAAATTGTAGTGGATGAAATCTTTGACAAGGCAAGTCTTCTTACTCTGTAACTCCTCAGAGTGCTGGACACAGTAGAACAGGTGGAGATTTCCTCTAAGAGTTCACCACATAGATGTGTAGGAAACCCATTGCTTAGCTGGGCTGTGTGTGTCGCATCGTAGATTGAGAATGTTTAGTTTTGAGAAGGCTTCGAGGAGACCTTATTGTGGCCTTCCAGTACTTAAAGGGGGCCTACAGGAAGGATGGGGAGAATCTTTTTAGCAAGGCCTGTTGTGACAGAACAAGGAATAATGGATTTAAACTAAAGAAGAATAGATTTAGAATAGACATTAGAAAGAAATTTTTTACAATGAGGGTGGTCAAGCACTGGAACAGGTTGCCCAGAGAGGTAGTGGAGGCCCCATCCCTGGCAACATTCAAGGTCAGGTTGGATGGGGCTCTGAGCAACCTGATCTGGTTAAAGCTGTCCCTGCTCACTGCAGGGGGGTGGGGCTAGATGACCTCTAAAGGTCCCTTCCAACCCAAAGCATTCTATGATTCTATGATTCTATGATTCTATGATGTCACACAACTCCATTTGTCCTGTCCAAGCAAGAGCCATTTGCTCTTATAGCTGCCTGGCCCTCATTTAAAACATTTTTTCTCCCAAGAAGAATGAAAGTGATTAAAATGCTTTTCTTCCCTGAAGATCTGTGACTGGCAGGGTTTTTTGCTTCTCTGCTGTTTTTGAAGTCATAGGTGGACTATTCAGCACATAGCCCAGGTGTATGACTATCAGATTACTGCTCTTTTAACAGGTGTAGTCTCTTACTGGTTCAATAAGAAGAGCAGTTTGTATAAGAATGGCTTTATTTCACATATTACACATATTACTGCAGAGATGTCTTGCCCCAGGAAGGTTCCCGTGCTGTCTGACCGGCTCACATGCAAGACTGGTGCCTGCTCGCTAAATTGCAATGGTCCAAAGCACTCTTAGAATTCTGTTAACTAACATGAACGACAAGGCTAATGAATTAACCTCTTTTAGAGTCCTCAGCTGGGATTAGGCTGTACTTTTCTTTGGGACAAGACTGGCTTGACTTTGTGGCCAGAGCTCTTTTGACTGGTCACTGTGCTGGGTTGCAGTAGACAAACCCATGCACTGTCTGGCTTGGCCACATGCATTGGCTTGTGCCTGGCAGTTTGGGGTGACATTAGCCCCTCCTTTGCGTTGGTTGGCAAGCTCCCTGCTAGGCCCTTTCCCAGTGCATAGATCTGCTGGAATTGCTCCAGGGCTGAAAGCGATCTTTTAGTTTATTCCTCTCCATCAAATTCCTATGAGGAGGAACATAAGAAACTAGAAACATTCAAGGTCAGGTTGGATGGGGCTCTGAGCAACCTGATCTAGTTAAAGATGTCCCGGCTTACTGCAGGGGGGTTGGGCTAGATGATCCCTAAAGGTCCCTTCCAACCCAAAGCATTCTATGATTCTATGATAAGTGTCTGCTGCTGCTGCCCTGGGCAAGTTTTGCTGTTTCACTGGCAGCAGAGGCCCTAGGAACACAAAGTCTGGGGACATCAGGAGGTGCCAGTTATGTACAGCCAGGCCTGGTCTATGCCAGAAGTTAGGTGGTGTGCCAAAGGCATGATAGGTATCAGTGCCAAAAGTTGTTGGAGCTGCTTGGTGGCAGGTCCCAGTGCTGTGTAGATCACTAGGCCATGCATCTCTCCCTTAACCTTGCAGTTGGTATAGTCAGCAGCATGGGACTCCTTTGTTCATTAAATGCAGGTATTTTTTCAACTGACATTTTAGAATATACTGTGGAAGATGGAGTCCATCAAATACGCACTGGCTGAGGAAATGCTCTTCTCAAGGAGATGCCAGCAGCTGGAATGTGAACCTGGGCAGATGGATTAGCTGTTAAAGAGGGACAGATAATGTGGGCAAGAGAAGGATAGGCAAAAGTGTATGGTTCAGGCAACTGGCACAAATTCCTGTGAAAAAAATCATTCCTCCAAGCAATGCCACAGTTATTACACAAAGTTAAAAGTTGAAAAGTTTTTATTTTAAAGCTGGGATTCAGCAGTTGAGTTCTGGTTCTAAAAGAGTGCAGGCCTTTGGATCTGGGATTTTGATGTTGTCCATGATGGTAGAGGCCAGCTTGAAAGCTTGCCTTTCCATTTCTCCTCATTTCTCTTTATCTCCACATCATAATTTCTCTGTGGTCCATTGAGGAGACTAGAGTCAGTCACACATTCTTGATGGGGTTACAGACTTCTTCCCAGCTCAGAAATAAATACTCAGAGGCAGAGCTTGGGTTCAGGCCCATCTCTGGTTCTATTTATGTTTGTTGAGAAGTAGTTGATGAAGCCAGTCAGAATGCTCTTCTGGAGTCTGTGAAGCTCTCAGTCACCAGAGTCAGATCGTTTCAGATAGGCTTTAAATAAAATGTGATAGTTAAATTGTGTGGGAAATCTGTCTGGAGGGGGAAAAGTGAGAAAAGGAGGCAAAGAGCAGAACTGAGACAGTTGGAGAAGCAGCTGCTGACAGCTACTGTGTCTGCTTTGACAGCTAGAGCTGAAGCAATCTCGAAAGTGAAGCAATGCTCCAGAAACATTGCTGTGGGATCTCTAAAACCAGGATGAATTTCTGATTGGGATCTTGCTGGTGGGCTCCCATTGGAAGCATCCTGTAATCCATGGTCCCAGGGGCAGCTGGCCCTCCTGGGGCAGGTTTCTTACGCACCCTTCTGTTCTTTGGACCTGTTCAGTGTCACATTTAGCAGACTTTGAGCCCTTTCAATAGCTGGATACTTCTCTTGACAAATATTTTTTGCACCTTAAAAGGACTTAGAATGATGATAGCAACACTGTGCTTCTGGAGGTATATAATTGAACCTTGTTACAATTGACTTCCAAGGTGACTGAAAAGTGAAACAGTGTAGTTATGCACAATTGTTTAGCTGTTTTCCTCTGTCAAGTTGAGTATCTTACTTCAGTTTGGGGAGAATCAGCTTCTTGTTTGCTTCTGCACTGTAACAGGACAACTAGCTCTACGTTTGCATGGGCCTTATTCACAGTCAGAGAGTTGAGTGAAAAATAAATCATTATAAAGCTCCAAACCAGTCAGATTGGTACCAGACCTAGAAAAGTTCTTTTTTCTTCTTTTTTTTTTTTAAAAAAAATATCCATATAACTCTTGTATACAGGTTTCAGGTAATCACCCAGGGAGCAAAATGTCCTTCTTTTGGTGTGGCCATCTCTCCTTGAAATTAGTGAGGGCCGGGTTGTTGTTGTACTTGGGTAAGTACAGTCTTTTCCAGAGAGATGAGAATGGATGAATCTGGGTGTCTCAGATATTTCCCAATACATCAGAACTCATAAGAGAGGAGGTGATGGAGCAATATGTCTCAAATCAGCATTACTAAGTGGAGTGTCAGGGCAGCCTAACCCAGGTGGGCGCCTCAGTAGTTAAAATAGGCAGGTGTGGACCTACAAGAAGATCCTGAGCGCGGAGGGAATGTTGGTGTTTTAACGTTCCCTGTGGAGTCCAGAGTAGCGTGTCATTCCCTTTATCCCTGCTGGTAAGGCACCTCGTCTCTCCTAAACCGATCAGTTGTTTTGAATTCTGATGTAAATTGGACATAGTGCATGTCATGTAACAAATGGGATGATTTAGCTCTTTTACTGAATCCTCCACTGTGTGTGCCCAGAGCTGCAGAAATGATGACTGAGGTCCAACTGGAAGATGTTCCAGCTTGACATTGCTTTCAAATTAGAACATTTGCAAAGTTCTTCCAGTAAATGTGGAAAAAGGTTAGAAAGACAGTGAGCTGATCTTTCCAGTAAAATCCCATCATCACATGCCACGTTATTGCCTGTCGTGCTTTTGTATCACATTATTGTCTGTCATATTATCATCTCACATCAAAAGGGTTGTACAAATCTGAGAGAAACTGGAATTGCTGGGCTGCTGTGAAGCTGAAGCAAACTTGGAGAGATTGCATCTCTGCCAGCAGTGCTGTGCTAGTTGCTTCTCTGAAAACATTTTGGGTTTGTAGTCAGACCCTTACCAGGAGGTCTCTCGATAGTTGTTAGTGAAAGACAGAGCTAGGATTGATACAAAATGATGGTGGAGGCAGTGATCAGGGAAATGTATGTTCCTGTCTTCTTCCACGCCCTCAGTCTGCCTCTCACAATCTAAAAAGCATGTGAGTTTTTGGAAAGTGTAACACTGGCAATTTTAATAATAGACAGTGTAGGGTAATGGCAGCCAGAGCACATTACATCAAACAGTATCCATATGGACCTGTCAAAGAAAGGCCAAATACCCCAGCTGTCTGATCCTATTGATGATCAGCCTGCTGCTTTGTTGCTACACTGGGATACATGGGTTTCAGTTATTGTTAATAATCATCTCAGGCTTTATTTAGATCCCCATTTTTCTCTTGTGGAGTCTGTCTCACAGCTATACCATCCACTACAGTTTCTTCTGACAGTGTCTGTCGGCTTTATCAGCTGGTTTTCTAGTCGATGCTGCAGGTTAGTAAAACAGAGAGTAAAATCACCATGAGGCTGCTCTCCCAAATCCTAGTTAAAATTCACAGAGACTGTGTTGAAGTCAGCAGGATTAAACCTCTGAGAAGTGCAAGCAGTTTAGGCATGCTGATGCTGTATTGTGCTAACAGTTGCTCATCAGATGTTTTCATGCATGTGATTTTGGACTGGGTGTTAATCGGATGATTTTTGGGGGTGAAATTTCTTATTCATTTATCAACCATGCTTATTCTTCTCCGTCTAATGCTTCATTATGATTACAACACAACTGCAAAGATGGCAGGGAGCTGAAAGTATCTGCAGTGTTTCTTCTGCTTATTGCAAGGCAAAGCAAAACTGGAGAAGTTTAGAAAGCACAGGCTGGTGCCTACAAACTCCATGGACGAGGGCTCAAAAGGCCAATTGCATTTTAGACTCGTCACTCTGCATGTTGCAGATATTCTACTACTTTTCTGAGAACATGGTACTGAGCTGATACACTGGGTTGTAGGACTATAAGCAAGTAATGGTCTGTAACTTAGTATGGTTCAGCAATAGCTTTTCAAAGCAGCTGTAATGTGTCTTAGCTGTAATCTGATATTGAAATAGTTCCTTTTTCTACAGATTCCTGGGGTAAATTCCTCAGCTGAGATGCACAGTTGCAGCTTCTCTGATGTTGAAAGAGCTCATCTATGCACTACAGATCTAAGCTCAGATACTTTATGAGAGCGTGGAGATTTCGTGGTTTTCATCCATTTGATCTGAAAATGCTCGTAAACATCGCAGTGGCTGAGTTTTCCTCCAGCACTGGCAGTGTGAATCTGCATTTGTGTAATTTCATGAATAAAATGAGTAATGCATATGCAGAACACACCTGGATTCTCACCATTGAGCAGTTCTTTGGACTTAAGTGCCCAGAGATGCTGGGAAGCCCTAAGTCTGCACAGCGCATGAATCCCGTGCTGTTCCCTCATGCAGTGCTTGTGCTCAGAGGTTCATTCCCATTGCTTCCACTTCAATGGCAGCAAAAGCAGAACCCCCCAACCACCCTTCTCTGCTTGCTTCTTCCTTGCCCAGTTGTATTTGATCTTAATCTTCTGCAAGGACTTGCGTGCACCAAATGTGCGTGAGCTGGATGAATTGGGCTGTATCTACAACTGAACAGAGGTAATGGGCAGAGGGCAAAAAAGGTATTTCAAGAATTTGTAGGTGCCATCAGAAGGATTATGTGTGGAAAGGAGTTGATGTTGCGCTTGTGTCCGTTGTTACAGAAACACTGCAAAAGGTTCAGGTGAGAGGTGCCACAAGTATCAGAAGTTCTTACAGAGTGCTCATTTGGGTATTTCTACTTGTCTGTTATTCAGTCCTCATTCTGCCTATCTGGGCGTCTTTTCCTGCCCATCTATTGCCACTATTTCCAGCTCCTTGCTTCTGGAGGTACCTGCTGCTTTTCCCCAAGTCTCTCCTGGGATGGCAGCTGAAGCTTTCATCTCCCAGTTTGTTATAATGTAAAATACATTAATTGCCCTATATTTTGTGCACATGCTGTATTATTCAGGAAATACACTCTTCGTCATTTGTGAGGTGCTAACCCTGTCTAATTCAGCCGTACAGATCAGGAGCCTGGGCTTTCTATGTAGCCAGCAAAGAAGGCGGTAGGCTCTTAGTTTGCGCATTCAGCATCACCCTCTGGAGACCGTATCTCCTCTGTGAGCATTGGCTCCTAATTTAGGCACCCAAGTTAACACAAGTTGATGAGCCCTTTCCCTTACTGTATACGTGCTGTTCAATTCTCACTTGCTGGAGGTGCAAAGGGCAAGAGTTATAATCAGTACTCGGTGAATCACTTCATTCCTCTGATAATTATTTCTCCCATCTAGAAAGAAATGATGCATTTCCCTGCTTTCTGCCATTTATAGAGAAGTGTCTGCCTGCATTTTTTTTTCCCTTCAGCCTTACTTTTCACTCCTTTCTCAGCGTGAGACAGGCGTACTGAGTCTGCCTCTGCTTCCCATTTGCCACGTGTGAGAGGCTGAGCAGAGGAACATTGTGTGCTGCCTCAGGACTCAGTGGGGCTGACTCGCAGAGCATCACAGAGCGAGGAATTGCAACTGCTGGAGGAAACTCATTGATGCTTAAGCTCAAAGCACTGCATTCCTCGGGACTTTTCTAAAGATCACTGGTTATTTTAGCTTCCCCCCCCCCCCCCCCCCCCCCCCACCTTTCCCCTATGGATGAATCATTAAATTGCCTGTGAGATCTTCTGAAGATAAATGTCATGTAGATGCATGTCCCGTGTTAACTCAGCGGTTTGGTGCATAGAATTCAAGAGAATGGGAAACTTGAAAAAAAAGCTTGTAAAGGGAACTGTTCTGGAAGCAGGGATGGTGATTAGAAACAGTATTTGCCAAAGGCTTGCTATTTCATGTGACCATACGCATTCTGGGGGTCTGATTCAGCTTCCTTTGAAGTCAGTGATAGTCTGCTGTTGTCTTGTGTGGCAGTTGGATCAGCCTCATTAAGACAAGCCTGGCCTCTATACTGCATAATGTTTCTCCTTTTGGCTTCTAATAGAGACATCCATATGGAAGGAACAAGGATGTTTCCTTGCTCTTTCATCGTAAATGTGTTTTCCTTTTGTAGCAAATCCAAATGAATGCAAAAGCACTGCAGCTTGCAGATTGTGAACATTCCTTGCCTGGGTCTTGGGACTAGAGAAACCATGGTGTTGAGGAGAAATGCAGAGATCAAAGCTGCAAACCTCTGAGCCAGCCCTGTACGGAAGCTTTCCTCATTTTTGTGCTGCAGCAACAGCAGCAGCCACCACTGCAGCCCTTCCTCAGAGCCTTCCTCTGGTGTGAGACCTGCATCTGCTGGTGGCCATCAGTTTCCAGGTCTTTCTCCCATGGAAGGGAGTCACAGGGCAGAGTGATAGGGTTAAATGCTACCCTAAGGCAGTTCAGGGTACCCTTACACATCTTTTTAGCTTGCTTGCCATCTTGGGTTTCTTGTCACTTGTCCTTCCTACTCTTGGCACCTGGTCTGTCAGGGGTGCTCTTTTTGCATGTCTGGTCTTTTGGACTCGTCCACCAGGGAGAGCATATATACTAAAAAAATGGTGGTTGTCTAAGGTTTGAACATTATTGAACACCTAGAGAAATAAATTATCTCTTTTAGTTCATTGGCTGAAACAAATACTGGGTGTAAATGCCAAATCAGCAAAACCAGATTGTTTCAGATTGCTCAGACTATTCCATTATCAGAGATTTGGTAGGGAAGTTTATTCTTTAAAAGAAAAAAAAGAACAGGTGAGGCTTATTTGGTCTCAAGGCATCATTTCAAAATGAAAAAAAAAGAAAACCTGAAATAATTGTATTTTAGGCAAATGAGAAAAATAAAAGAAACAAGTGTTCTTGAGCAGCAAGCCAGTCATCTGAAGAAACTCTTACAGGTCTAGGGAAAGGGTTAAAATCCCTGTGGTGTCTCCACTGACCTCCACATTACACTGAAGAGGAATTTGGCTGGAGCTTGCTTTTGGTAGAGAATCTGAGTCAGAAAAGCAGCCGCTGCTCATGGTTCCTTGCTCCTCCCTCTCCTCTCATCCAAGACTTCCTTGGGCCTGTTTCTATAGTTAATATATTAGGTCAACATTAGTAATGTCGAGTTTAACTGGGTTCAAGCAATTCTGTTTTACGTTGTGTCTTGGAAAGACAATCACCCTAAAACCTTTAAATGCTTTACATTTTAAAAAAGGTTTCTTTTCAACTGATTGGCTTGTTTCTTCTCAGGAGTTTGGATACTATGCAGACTAATGTAAAAACATTTGTTTTCACAAGGAAGCATATGTTTAAGCACTGTCTAATGTAGCTGTGTATTTTGAAATCTGTTAATCCTTTCTCAAATGCTTGCTTGACCTATACTTGACTTGGGCTTACAAGAAATTTTATTACACTAGTACAGTCCAATTAGCTGTGAGTAAGCAACAGCATTTTGCAAAGTTGACCATTTATTGTTGTTATGATTATCATATCTAGAGCTCTAGAGTTTACAAGTAACAGAATTAGTGTGCAATATCTATTTATTTTTCTTCCTGCAGAAGGAATCAATCAATTCCATAGTCCTCCCAGAACATTTGTAGCTTTAAATTTTTGTAGGAATATTTGTTGCCTAAGATTTATCCTGTTCATTGTATTCATCAAAAGGTCTTTCTTCTAAATGCCCCATGCACCTGAAGGTGTTCTTTCCATGCAGTGTGAGGATTGACTATGATGATAGTGTAGCCTCGAATCAGATTCCCTCTGGATGAAATAATAAGCTGTGGTTGCCAAGTCAAACATTCTTCAACAGCAGCAGTTATTCAGGCTTCTAATTAAAACAAAGCTAAAACAGTCATTCTTGTGCTTGTATTTGACTAGAAATCTTAGTATGATGCACTGCCGAAGCAAAACTGTATTTTCACTTGTATTGTGAATATGTGAACTTGCTAAGCAAAAGCTCTTATCGCTATAATTGATGAATCAAGCAGTCTTATGCTTCCAGGCTTAACAAGAAAGTAGAAAGCACAAACTACTTTTGTTTTCTTTTGTACAATGAGGAAATGTAATATTCTGTCTGGATCAAAAAAACTGGTAGTCAAACAAACTGGGTATTAATTCAGGCCTTGCTCTCATTGAAAATACCTATGCCTCAACTGTCATCTCTGTAAAAGTGGTGACTGTCTGGTAGGTAGTCGGTAACAGTGTGAGTAATAAACTGTACTATAGCTTTCTGTTTTCAATTCTTAATTGATATAGTATGTAGTAAAATCTGAATTTCTTATATTTAAAAGCTTGTATTGCAATATATATTGTACTAAACCCATGAGTTTTATAGTCATCTTTAGATATAAAACCAAAAGCAAGTTGGTTCAAAAGCTTTGAACTTCCTGCATGTTTTAAGTTTCTGCAAAGTCAAGTCTTGAATTTGAGTAGATCACTTTTTTGTGGGTATTTTCTGCATAAGATGGTTGGAAAACTGGAAGGACCCTGTGTTCGAAAAACCTGAAATTCTAAACCAGTCGCTGATTATGAACTGTTTGAAGAAATGGATACAAAACATTCATTTTACTGATGGCACTCATTCATCTTCACACTTATTAGTTCAGTGAGAGGTTTAGTGAGTTCAGAAGTTTTGAGAAGACAGTGGGTTATTCCACTGGTCCTTAGGCTGCTGAAGGGTATTGGGTCTCACTTAAATCTGGACTATAAATTTTGGTTCTGGTTTTCAAATGCTAAAAATTCAAAGATTGCAGTCTGCTTTTTGATGTGTTTTTCACTTATGTCATATTTAGTGATTAACTGTTCAAGCCTCTTTATATTACTGGCAGGATGAGTTTCCTTCTGGGTGATATTAATTTTACATAAATTGAAATGAATAGCTGCTTAATTAGAAGGCACAATGTGTTTTAAAGAACACTTTGAGCATGCAGTATGGTTGGGGCAGAAATTCTTCCCTCATCTTTTCAATGTTCTCTCTTCGCACTGCTGAGCTGAAGCATTTATTCTTTCTTTGTCTTCTCTCAGCGGAAGAGAAAAGCGAAGGTAGCATCAAATAAAAGTCGTCTTATTGTGTGTAAGGGTGGTATGTTGAGAACAGTTATTTATTGCTATTCATTTCACCCTGTGAGTGGCTGCTATAGATTTATAAAATCTACTGATACACTTTAAAGTAGTCACGTGCCTGATCTTTTATATATCAATAAATTTTCCACAGCTGTGGATGCTCAGAAGCACGTCTTGTGAAATCTTTGCATTTTATTAAAAAAAAAAAAAAAGCCATAAAAAAACCCCTAAGAAACTTGTCGACCTCATAGCCAAGTTCTCTTCCAAATACTTCCAGCTGCAGCTAGAGGGATGAGTCATGCTGAAAGCAGAGGAGCTTTTCTAAAAGCCTTTCACTTGGTTCACATGATTTTTATATTTTTTTAACTTTACATTCCTGTCTGTTTTTCTTTTCTTAACAAAAAAAAAAAAAAAAAAAAAAAAAAACCAACAAAAAAAACCCCCAAAAACGTGAAGGCGAGTCACCCAAGGAAAACCCGTACGAGGATGTGGAGCTGAAAGGCCGTCATGCGGGCCGAAAATCCCACCAGCTCTCCGAGAATTCCCTAGATTCTTTGCACAGGATGTGGACGCCGCAGGACAGGAAATACACATCACCTCCCCAGGTAACAGCACCGGTCTTTCTGTGCTTGAAGCTCACTTAAAACTTTTGCAAGAAAATCAATCATGGCATAGGAGGAAGAGCAGCCGTACTGAATGAGAGAGGATCTCTGGAAAAAGAGTGTGATCAAATGCATAAATCGTTGCTGGGAATGCTCTTGTCAGCTGTAGCTCAGCTTCTCAGCGCTGTGCTGCAGAAGCTGATGGCTCTTTGTGCTGGCTACAGGCTGATGAGTTTAAGTAGAATCCTTGCACTAGTTGGCTGTGAGCTGAATCTGGCCCTAAATTATTTGTATGGCTGCACCTTTTCATGAATTGCCTCCGCATTTGCTGCTGGGCTTTTAGGAGGGGCAGGAGGGAAAAAGTCAGCTGCTTAAATCTTGCCCATGTATTGTTACTTGAGGCCTGTTGTGACTTTGCTCATGTCAAGTATGTAGCGTGGCATATTTTATTGTAAAATGGAGAATGCCAAGTATGCCCCCCCCAATACCTAAATTAATAATAAAATAAGCAGAAAAACCTGACTGTCTGCATTTAACAAAGCTGTATAAGTTGTGTTTACAGCATAAAGTAAAAGACTAGGAACTCTGCAGACTTTCCATTTTGTGGTGAATTTTCTAAAGCTGTCTGTTTTTTGTGAAAGCTATGAAATGCCAGGTTCCTTTGTTGTTTATGGGATCATTATGTTCATAAGAAAAAATACAAATTTCATCACATACTTAATTCTGAGATTCAAAATGCCTTTTAAAGGAACTTTGTTTTGCACTGAATCAACAGAAAATTTGCAGTTGAACAAAGGTGACAACAATTTACATTTTTGTCTTGTAAAGAAACCTAGAACAAAACTGAATATATTTTCTTTCACGTATTTTGTGTTCATGTAAGCATCATAGTCGAAGAGACAAAAGAAGTACCACCAGGATTCTTAATATGCACCTACCACATCATTTGTAAACCAGGAGTGTTTTCAGCACAGCTACTGAAAAGGGAACAAGTGGAAAGTAGTAATCAAGCAGAGTAAGGACAAACAGAAACTGCAGCCACGAAGATAACCTCATAGTGAGAGACATACTATGCATAACAATTATTTTTGGCTCTGTGCGTGTGTGTTGTGTAGCATCTAGAGGATCCAACAGGGTGTACCATTAGGGTAAGAACCGTGCAGGTCCATAGTAAGATACTGTCCACTGTTCTGTGTTTTACACAGGGTGACCAAAGAATATACAGATGAAAATGACTTCTGTAAAGCTGCTCAGTAAATAAGTACTCTCTGGTATCTTTGCAACAGGGCTATCTTTATTCTGGTAGCTTCTTTTTGAAATTCTGCCCGGACTTTCCTGCCAGGAGTCAGTCCTGCCATAATTGCACTGTCATTGTGCTGATGTATATAGCAAAGAGACACTAAGAGCAGGTCAGCTATGGGCCTGGGTAATTCTCCAATGACCAGAAATAGAAAAGTCTCAATTTCCTGAAGAATGGCAGCTTTGGCAACGATTTATCACCCAGTTTTTCCAGCATAACAACATAGCTGGATTAGCAACATAACTTTTCAGTCATGGATGATGATAAACAAGATGAGAGAGATCACAAGGTCAGCAGGCTTTCAACAATCATCTCCAAAAAGAATTCCTTTCATTAAAGTATAGACTGCTGCAGATTTTCCTGGCATGCTAATGTGTGGTAAGCAGAGACCTCAGAAATACTGGCTTGTGGTCATTTTGAATCCCACTGTGTCTTCTCCTTTCCCATTCGTTATTTTCATTTTTTGAAGTCATCAGATATAAAAAGAATGTTTTATTGATGGGATTGTATTTGTGATGCAAAACCCACACATACAGAAACACCTATGCTTAATCCCAGATAGTATGGTGCTGTAATAGGTAAGCCCTCCAAGTAGAACAAATGGGACATTTATTACTGTAGGTTTATAGCCCATAATACTGCTAATAGAATATTAGCAAATGCCAATTGACAGCTGTTTGACATAATAGTTCTTTTTTCTAAACGTGCTGGTTAAGCTTCTTACAGTGTTTGTGTTTGGGAGAAGGCAGGGACCAGCCTTGCCAGTCTGCCAATTAACCTTCCTGAGAGCTGGGCAGAGCTGCTTGAAGGACTGCTCCAAAAGAGCCCCATTTTTTTAAAGGTAGCTGTTACTTGGTGCTTAATCCTGTCAGTGAGATTTTCCCTTCCCCCTTGTTGTGGTTTAACCCCAGCCAGCAACTAAGCACCATGCAGCCGCTCACTCACTCCCCCTGCCCCGGTGGGGTGGGGGAGAGAATTGGAAGAGTAAGAGTGAGAAACCCTCCTGGGTTGAGATAAGAACTGTTTAATAATTGAAATGAAGTAAAATAGTAGTAGTAATAATAATAACAATATAATAATAATAATAATATACAAAGCAAGTGATGCATGATGCAATTGCTCACCACTGGCTGACCGATACCCAGCCAGTTCCCAAGCAGCGATCGCTGCTCCCTGGCCAACCCCCCCAGTTTATGTACTGAGCATGACGTCATATGGTGTGGAATAGCCCTTTGGGCAGTTTGGATCAACTCTTCTGGCTGTGCCCTCTCCCAGTTTCTTGTGCACCGGGCAGAGCATGGGAAGCTGAAAAGTCCTTGACTAGCATAAGCAGTACTTAGCAACAACTAAAACATCAGTGTGTTATCAGCATTCTTCTCCTACTAAATCCAAAACACAGCACTATGCCAGTTACTAGGAAGAAAATTTAACTCTACCCCAGTGAAAACCAGGACAGCTCTGCAATGTTTCATGTTTTAAAGGGAATTATTTGGGAAATAATAACTATATTATAGCTATAACCACTCCTCTGCACATTGGCAGATCTTAAAACACGTTAACACTATGGAAATACAGCAAGCTTGATTTTCTGCTTTCTTTCTCTAGGCTAAAATAGCAACTTCAATGTAATTGCTCTTGATTTTCACCACTGCAAGTGAAAGAGACGGATCAGGCCCATTGGGTCAGTGTTCTGATGTCAGCCAAGCCTTTAAGTTAGGTTTGAAGGCTCATAGAGTTGATGTGATGTGGGTGCATAGAAATGCACCAAAGCCAAAAGCAGTATTGTTTTCTCTGAACTTTAAAGTCTTAGATATTGACCCCTGTCTCTTTGTTTTGACCTTAAACCCTCTCTTCGCACGTATCCTGCAGAGCAGTGGCTCACCTGGCATGATGTCCTTGTGTAGCCACCCCTCGCTCACGAAGAGCTGCTTCTGCACTAAGTGTTGCTGAGGAGGGGAAGAGCTCAAGCTGTTCTTGTTCCTGCAGCTACCTTCGAAGCCCAGCAGCCAGTCTCTGCGCATCGGGAACTGGTCAGAAAGGAAGAGCCACCGCTTACCACGGTTGCCCAAGCGGCACAGCCACGATGACATGCTGCTGCTGGCTCAGCTTGGCATTCCCTCCCCTTCCAGCCTCAATGAGGACAGCCTGAGTACCACAAGTGAGCTGCTGTCTACACGGCGGGCCAGGAGGATCCCAAAGGTACTGGCAGGGTGATCAGGCTTATGCTGAGGATAGATCACCTGTCTGCAAGAGCTTGCAAATTTCTCTCCAGCCTTTAGCCATCACTGAAAGCTCTTTTTGTATCCTAAATGAAAATTGAGATCAAAACAGAAACAGTAACTCTCAGGAGCCAAGACATACTCCTTTTTTACATACAGCTGTACTGTGAAAATCCCTTCCCTAGAAGTGGGTAACTCGGCCCTGGTCCAAGAGTAGCAAACATCTGATTGCCATCTTTGCACAGAGCTGATTTTAAACCAATTCTCTTTTCCACGCTTTTCTCTAAGCTCTGCGGGCCAGGCCATTGCTGTGTACCTAACTTTATGATTTTGAATGGGTGATGGCCAAGCAAGTATTATTTACATCAAGCAGCAGCATCCGAACTGGGGTTTTTCCCCATCATTTTTTTACCGGTATTGGCCTAATGTGTTTCCCTTCATTTACTCACAACCTACCCCATCCTGATAACCCTGTTGTCTTGATGGATTTAAAATAAAAATTCATTTTCCATTTTTCAAGGCGCTTTCCAATTCAAAATGGGATGTGAAAAAACCCAAGCCACCAAACAACAAAAGAAAAACCCAACAAGCCTTTTCTAGTATAGTAGCAACAGAGGGGGGAAGAACTGCCAATATATTTATTTTTGGCTTGTGAACAAAGTTGATTTTTACTGTATATTCAGCTCTTTCCTGTTCTTATTAGAGAGCGTATTTTAAAGTACATGGCTGCAAATACTGTGAGTAGAGGGAGATCTGTCTATTAATCTGAAATTCTGTCTAAGCAGGAAACAAACAAAAAGGAAGCAAATAATCCTATGTCCTTAATATTTACTATATTTTTACTTTCTTGGAATATACTTTTTTACTGCACAAATTAGCATACATCTGTGAAGGAAGTTACAGAGTAACTTACAGAGTAGCTTACTACTTGGTTTTGAGTAAAACTTGGGAAATTTGGATTTTAGTTTTGTACCCAACTTTTTTTTTTTTTTTATTTAAGGGATAGACATTCTCCTTATATGAAATTATGTTTTCAGCATATGAATGTTCATAGTTTTGTCACCAATCTTGTGATAATTTCTATTTTTGACCACTCTAGCTCCTAGAATCTCAGGTTTTTATTGAGAAGAAGGTAGTTACTAGAGGGAAAAACTCGAACCTGAGAAACTCCTGTTCTGTACCACCCCCAGTGATGCTTTGTGACGCAATATGCAAATTCTTTAAACATCTGGGCTTTCCTCACCACCGTGAAGGTATTTCACCCTGGTGAAGTAGCTCAAGCATACAAAGTGCCAAGCAGCACAGCGAGGGGAGTGAAAAATCCCAGAAAGGCCCCTCACTCCTGGTTCTTGATCCCTAGTTCAGTGCTTATGTGCAGGAGTTTATGAGCCGGCGCACACGCTGGAGCTGGGCAGGATTTCATCCTGCTGGCTTTGCTGTGGTGCTGTGCAGATTCCCAGTGGGCAGAGCCAGGCACACGGCCACAGGCAGAGAAGTTCCAGCCTTGCTGGTGGGTTGCACATGGCTCAGTCAGCAAGTAGAGGCAAAATCCCTAATACCACTTCAAGCAGGAGAACAAGGAAGGATTTTAACACTTCAAATTGTCCGTTCTGGGCCAGACCCTGTTCCCCAGTTGGAGGGGTTGTATGAGTTTTTGTTCTGTCTGTGCTGTTACTGACCTTCCACTGTGTCTACGGTGAATTAGTTTCTCTCACTGAGTTTATTTCTCTCCTCAAGCTGAGGTAAAACAGCTTTTGCAAATTGTATTATAGTTCTATAAGTAATGCTGCTATGGAATGAAATTTATTATTCCTGACTCATAAAAACATTATGAAGATTAATTGATACATATTTATGACTCTCCAGAAGTTATAATGTTCTGTTTAGTTACAAATTCTTAGTAATCCCAACTTCTTGTTGAAGGCACAAAACACAAGTTATCTCATTAATATTTTCCATCGTCTCAGATTTTTTTGTATAGACAGTTATTATCTGCATTAGCCCTCCTGAGGGAAGTCATAGAGATGATTACCAGGAGTTAAAATTCTGGCTAGTGCTGGGTAAAGCCAGCTAAAGCCAGTACTAGTAGCCAACTTCAAAATACTTTTGTAGATAAGGATAAGATTGGAGACAGTAGGTACAGCACCTCTGCAGTAACATAGCCAACAGCAGGAGTTGGAAGGGGGAGGGAGAAGTTCATGTGGGCCAGATCCTCAGCTGATATGATATAGCTTCAAAGCAGCTGGTTCACTCTGTACCTGAAAAGGCTTTAAAAAGTTAGGGCCATCTCCTTCTGTGCTTATTTGAACACACTAAAATCTCAGTTCAGAGAGGTGCTAGCACACTTGTTACTTTTATATTCAAAATAAGAGTATGATCTTAAGGTCCATGAGAGTGTGGCAAAGCTGGATATGGCTAATGGAACACTGTTACTTAGACAATGCAAGTGAAGAGAGAAACAGTAACATAGAGAGGGAGGAACGAGGTGGTAGAGGATAACAGCTACCTTTGAATCCTCAGGCTCATTGTGCTTTTTTTACAAATGTCTATGTGATTTCTGAAAATGGGATTTAGGTTTCTGAGTTATTTAATTGTTTTTTAAAAATATATCCATAGGTAAAGGAGTGAGATTCAAAATAAGTGATTCAAACAAATGGGATTCAAAATAAGAGAGAGAAGAAATGCACTTTGAAATAATAAAGGCTTTGGGGGGTTCAGCTGGCCTGTCATCTGTGGTCAAATTCTTTGTTTGGATAGATTAGTTAAAAGCCTCATGGCAGAAAAATGTTTGGTCTTACTGATTCCTCATTTTCTTATTTTGCAGCTTGTCCAAAGAATTAATTCCATCTACAGTGCAAAAAGAGGAAAAAAACGATTGAAGAAACTTTCTATGTCGAATATAGAGACAGCATCCCTGCGAGGTATGACACAAGTTCAGTGAATCCATTTGAATGTTACAGGATTAACAGATTCCCTTCTTTCCTCCACATCTACCCTGGGCTCTACTTTGTTTAGAACTTTCTTCTATGAAAAATGATAGCTATGTGTCTGCAAGAGGAGAAAATGGGGATGAGCTAAAAATAACTGAGGTTCTCAGCATTGTCTGTCCTATTAATCCCATGATCAGCTAGACTTACCCAGCTTCTTCTTTAGTTCACTTTTTGAGTAATTTGCATCTGCAAGTTTTGTCCAAAATTCACAGGTTTGACCTTGTAATCGATTCATGCTTTTTCCTGGCATGTGAATGTAACACACACTGCACCTCAGACTGCTTCTGGAAAAGCAGGGGCCAAAGAGAAATTCAGGCCATGTTTGCAGTAGGAGTACAATAGAGCTTTAATGCGAGTACACCTCAGAAATACATCTTGTCATAAGGTTATTTTTATATGTTACTCTCACTCAGTTTGGTGAGTTCTGGTGACTGAAAATGTTGCCCAGACAGACAAAGCTCATAAGGCTTACTTTGACTTCTCAAATGCTGCGTAACTTTTTTTTCAAAAAAATTAAGGTTTGAAAAAGAAGTGGAAGGGTTAAAATCCATTTTCCAAATGGCACATTCACCTCTGTAGCTCAGCATAGATGGGGGTTCAGTGCAACCAGCTGCTGTAATGGAGAATGAATTTTGCACTTTCGTCAATGTGAAGCTCTTATTCTCAAGGAAAATTGAAACTTAATCTAAGGAAAACACAATCTAAGGAGTCATTCAAACTGTTTATTTCAAGATGCTTTAAAATTGAGGAGAGAGCATGTGTGGATTACAAGGCTCAGTGTGAGATATGACTTTTCCCAGTTTCACCACAGTAAACCAAGTTTATGTTTGCTTTGGTTTTGCGTTAACTGATCCCTGTATCTCCTCTGCAGATGAGAACAGCGAGAGTGAGAGTGACTCAGATGACAGGTTTAAAGGTAAGTGATCAGCCTTCATTAACTTGAAGTCAGCCACTGTCACAGACCTTATCAGGTCTGCTACTGCATGTTGTTCCTGTCCATGGCCTGTATTTTCCTTCCTGAACTACGCTAACTCCATTACTGCAGAGCTCACAGTTTCCAACATAGGAGCATGAATGTGGAAAGCAAGGATGAAATGAGCTGTGAGGATCTAACAAGGATTTGGCAACTGTGTCATATAATGAAGAACAGGACCTTTGATAGATTTGCTTTGTCAGCCACTTCACAGATGCTGATGTTTTCCAGACTGACTACTGGGCGCAAACTTAGAGGGATGAGATTGGATAAATATGCTCCCTTCTTATTCATACACTGCTTTAAGTGTTTACAGCTAGCTGCTGTTGGAGGCAAGATTCTGGGTCTGATCCAGTGTACCGATTCTTGTACTCTTTTATAGGTCTGCAGTCTCCAAATTGTAGAAATTCCTTTATCAGTGCACAGCACCTGCACAAACTCTACTTGAGCCAGGCCACTAAATTAGTCCCTCATTTTCAAGAGTCCTGATACACAGAGAGAACTATAAAAAAGTTGAAGGCAGCAACAATAGATTTTATTGCTGAAAACCTATCATGTTGTTAGTAAGTGAAGGGAAAAAATCCCAGGAGTGCAGAGCTGTGGTTATGAGATAAGGGGCAAGCATTCGTGTCTATCTACTGCAGATGTCACCTGCTTACTGTTCATGGAGGAAAACTTGCTGGAAAAAATTGTCTTAGGGAAACAGACTTGTTCTAGATAGGTGGTGGTAAGACCACCCAAAACAGGCTCTATGCAACATTGTACAGTCATGTGTGGAAAAAGACTCATTGCTCCTTTGTAGACAGGTACCAGCCTAAAAGCACATTCAGTTGTGTTTCTCTTTGTGTCAAAAAAATATAGGGGTTGCTTTTGCTCATAACCCATGAAACAAGACAGACAGGGCTTGGCCTCTCTCTTGTGCTTGGGAGGATATCTGGCCACTGTTGTAAGAGATAATAAAAAATGTTTCTACAAATACATTAACAACAAAAAGAGAGCCAAGGAGAATCTCCATCCTTTGTTGGATGTGGGGGAGAACATTGCCATCAAGGATGAGGAAAAGGCTGGGGTACTTAATGCCTTCTTTGCCTCAGTCTTTAATAGCCAGGCCAGTTATCCCCAGGGTATTCAGCCCCCTGAGCTGGAAGACAGGGACAGGGAACAGAATGAAGCTCCCATAATCCAGGAGGAAGCAGTTGACAGCCTGCTATGCCACCTAGACACTCACAAGACTATGGGGCCATATGGGATCCACCTGAGAGTACTGAGGGAGCTGGTGGAGGAGCTCACCAAACCACTCTCCATCATCTATCAGCAGTCCTGGTTGACAGGGGAGGTCCTTCTACAAGAAGGGCCGGAAGGAGGATCCGGGGAACTACAGGCCTGTCAGGGAAGATTGTGGAGTAGTTCATCTTGAGTACGCTCAACAGGCACGTGCAGGTCAACCAGGGGATCAGGCCCAGCCAACATGGGTTCATGAAAGGCAGGTCCTGCTTGACCAACCTGATCTCCTTCTATGACCTGGTGACCCACCTAGTGGATGAGGGAAAGGCTGTGGATATCATCTACCTGGACTTTAGCAAAGCCTTTGACACCATCTCCCACAGCATTCTCCTTAGGAAGCTGGTGGCTCATGGCCTAGGCAGGCGTAGACTTCGCTGGGTAAAAAACTGGCTGGATGGCCGAGCCCAGAGAGTTGTGTTGAATGGAGTTAAATCCAGTTGGTGACCGGTCACGAGCAGTGTTCCCCAGGGCTCAGTTTTGGGGCCAGTCTTGTTTAACATCTTTATCAACGATCTGGATGAGGGGATTGAGTGTGCCCTCAGTAAGTTTTCA
This sequence comes from Pelecanus crispus, assembly GCF_030463565.1. Lineage (NCBI taxonomy): Eukaryota > Metazoa > Chordata > Aves > Pelecaniformes > Pelecanidae > Pelecanus > Pelecanus crispus. The sequence continues at coordinate 13,966,178 of NC_134648.1, forward strand.
GATGACACCAAATTGGGTGGGAGTGTCGATCTGCTCAAGGGAGGATGGCCCTGCAGAGGGATCTGGACAGGCTGGATCGATGGGCCGAGGCCAATTGTATGAGGTTCAACAACGCCAAGTGCCGGGTCCTGCACTTGGGTCACAACAACCCCATGCTATGCTACAGGCCTGGGGAAGAGTGGCTGGAAAGCTGCCTGGCTGAAAAGGACCTGGGGGTGTTGGTTGACAGCCGGCTGAACATGAGCCAGCAGTGTGCCCAGGTGGCCAAGAAGGCCAACAGCATCCTGGCTTGTATCAGGAATAGTGTAGCCAGCAGGAGCAGGGAAGTGATTGTCCCCCTGTACTCACCACTGTTGAGGCTGCACCTGGAATACTGTGTCCAGTTTTGGGCCCCTCAATACAAGAAAGACCTTGAGGTGCTGGAGCGTGTCCAGAGAAGGCCAATGAAGCTGGTGAAGGGTCTAGAGAGCAAGACTTATGAAGAGCGGCTGAGGGAACTGGGACTGTTTAGCCTAAAGAAGAGGAGGCTGAGGGGAGACCTTATCGCTCTCTACAACTACCTGAAAGGAGGTTGTAGTGAGGTGGGTGTTGGTCTCTTCTCCCAAGTAGTTAGCGATAGGACAAGAGGAAATGGGCTCAAGCTGCACCAGGGGAGGTTTAGATTGGATATTAGGAAAAATTTCTTCACTGAAAGGGCAGTCAAGCATTGGAACAGGCTGCCCAGAGAGGTGCTTGTGTCTCCATCCCTGGAGGTGTTCAAAACATGTGTAGACGTGGCACTTTGGGACATGGTTTATTAGGCATGGTGGTGTTGGGTTGATGGTTAGACTGATGATCTTAGAGGTCCTTTCCAATCTTAATGATTCCTAGTTTTATTTTCATTAAAAAATAATGCAGACACCAAGCCAGGAAACATGAAACTGCTACTCTACCCTTAATTGGTTTAGTGGTGGGCTTGGTAGTGTTAGGTTAATGGTTGGACTTGATGATCTTAAAGGTCTTTTCCAACCTAAACGATTCTGTGATTCTATGATTCTATATCCTGATTTCACTGGAAACTGGGAAACTTTTTCCCCCATTGCTGTAGAACAGAGGATCTTCATTCTGATGGCTCACTAACCGACTGCTCCTGCATGACCTTATTTTTACATTGGTGCTCTCAGGGCATCCTGAGCCAAAGATCCAGTTGTCATCTGTAGCATGACAGGATTCAGTGGGTCCCCATCTGTTGGGGTGGGGGAGTGTCTTTGGTTTCATCTCTGGCAAATATGAAGCACTGGTTGGCAGTGTGGGGCTATCTCAGGGCAGGACAAGGAAGATTATTTCTTGGGATTTAGCTTCCTTAGTTGTGCAGTCACACCAAGACCCAAGTGCTTTATCAAAATAATTTTTATTTTTTGTGTTATTGAACCAGTTTTATGATGGCTGGTCATCAAGGGGTTTCCCTTTCTTTCTGTCAATTAATTACTACTGTGATCAAGTGCTTGTGACATCTTATTTCCCTACCACAAGGGACAGTCTGCCTTTTGCAAATTGTGGGCAGTGTGAGTGAATATAGCCTTAAGGAATTGACATGTGCTGCTAATAGTTCATTTGCCATTGCACAGAGATCCTGGTGTGAAGAGGTGGGGAAGAGCATGCAGGAAGCTGGTTTTACTTAGCTGTTTTCACTTATTGGTCTACCAGAACTGGTAATAATGTTACTGACTAGTCCGCCATAGACATCTAGTGACAAGTCACTGGATCAAGGCATATCTTTGAAGCAGGACTGGACCTGACCATGAATCCAAGATTGCCCCTCAGTTGAATTGGCACAAGCAAAACAATCCCACAGGAGTCGATTTGCACCTCTTTCCTTTCCTTCCCCCTTCCCTGGAGATCATTCCATGGCTTGTATGGACTATGCCTGTGCTGTAGAAGAGGAGAAAATACACCTTCAGTGGTTTATAAAGCTGTGCTACATAGGGACGGGTCACAGAATTGTTTTTCACCAATGTAAGCCAGGTCCAAGTCAGGCCTGAGATGTCACCCTTGAGGCCCTAGTGCATTTGCACACCCACATAAGGGTTTATAATCTAGTTTTATGTGTGAAGGAAAAGCAAACTTTTGGCAGGGTAACAGTTATGAACTGCAAATTATTTCAGTGACTTAATGTTGCATCACTTCAGTACTTGGCGAGAGTTTTGATTTATGGGTGCAATTAGTGAGGGAGACTATAGTATGAAGGTTTGCTTTTGAAAGGCGAACATGCTTGGAATAATACACTGGCAGATTGAAAGTCCTTTGTGAATGGCTGTGGCTTACACATACACATTACAGTCCCAGGTAATGATCTGTCTCTTTTTTTTTCCCTGTCTTTTTTTTTTTTTTTTTTTTTTAATGCTAGCTCATACCCAGCGTCTAGTACACATCCAGTCAATGCTGAAGAGAGCTCCAAGTTATCGAACCCTGGAACTGGAGCTGATTGAATGGCAGGAACGGGAGTTATTTGAGTATTTTGTGGTAGTGTCACTGAAAAAGAAGCCTTCTAAAAACACTTACCTCCCAGAAGTGACATATCAGTTTCCCAAGGTAAAAGAAAAATTCTTACATACAGTTCATTCTAAGATCAATAAAGTGAATAAGTGGGAAATTTAATAGAAATCTATTTTTTAAATGGAGTTAATCATTCAGCTTTTGTAATTTTTCCAAAGCAATCTGTTACAAAGCAAAGGATGTAGAGAAGGTGGCTGAAAGCTTTCCCTGTTTACAAGTATATCTTTTCCAGTGCTGGAGAGTTTGGCCTGATGGTAGGTGCTTTAAAGACTGTGTTTAAATTCAGTTTCTAAATGTTTCATTTCTAACTCCTTTTGGCTATATTAGGATTTGTTCCAAAACTCACTGAAGTCAATGGAAAGACTTTTGCTGATCTATGGCATTTCTCTTGTGCTCTTGCAGCAGAAAGGAATTTGAGTTAGGAATTTAAGTGGCCGTTGTGCAACAAGAGAGTTTCAGGCAATTTAAAAAAAAAAATTAAAAAACCCAGCAGTGATTATTTCTATTGTACTAGCATCTATAAGCCTGTCCTGGTCATGCCTCATTCTGCCAAGCACAAATAAAGAACAAGCTGATGAGCCCTTGCTCTTCAGCGATCATTAGTAACCCCCGCTCCTGAGAGGTGCTCTGAAGCTGGCACTAACAGTAACTGACTGAACCTCAATTTTCTTCCCCGCAGCTAGAAAGACCAACCAAGCAAATGCGTGAAGCAGAGGAGCGTCTCAAGGCTATCCCTCAATTCTGCTTTCCTGATGCCAAGGACTGGCTCCCTGTCTCCGAATACAACAGGTAAACCCTCTGGTGCTCCTCTGCTGCACAGTGCTGATGGAGTGCATCTGGAGCAGCCACTGGCTTGCCAATGCCCAATTAAGGAAGTAGCAGTTTGAGTCTTGGCCATTTCAGGCTCGAGCAGCTGTATTTAATTTTTTTTTTTTTTTTCCAAGTTCTGTATTATTTTTCTTCCCTGTTCTGCCTGGCTCACAGGCCTGTGTGGCCAAGGGGAAGAGGTTTGAAGGTTCCTCTCAGTGCTAAACTCAAAAGCATAAATGGAAGTATTTAAAATAAATCTTACAAAGGACAGGGCCCTGCCCACCACCTGCCCTAGTCATTTACCCCAGAATGCTTGTGTAACATTGCAGGACACCTCTTCATTTGACTCAAAGCAATGCTGTTCTGAGAACTTTTTTGGACCCAAGCTCTGTGCCAGCAGAGGAGCCCTATCTTCCTGTACTCGGAGATGAATGACTACAGGAGAAGGGCAAGGGAAGGGAGAGCCAGGCTTGCATTTTCTTTTTCATTCAAAAGAAACCTCAGAAAATGTATCTTTTTTTTTTTTTTTTTCCCCTGCATTGATGTATCAGAACCTGTTGATCTGAAGGTGTAGAAGTAGTAGAATAAGCAGAAGGGGTAGAATCATAGAATGATTTCGGTTGGAAGGGACCTTTAAAGGTCATCTAGTCCAACTCCTCTGCAGTGAGCAGGGACATCTTCAACTACAGCAGCTTACTCAGAGCCCCGTCCAACCTGACCTTGAATGTTTCCAGGGATGGGGCATCTACAGCCTCTCTGGGCAACCTGGTCCAGTGTTTCACCACCCTCATTGTAAAACATTTCTTTCTTATATCTAGTCTGAATCTACCCTCTTTCAGTTTAAAACCATTGCCTCTTGTCCTATCACTACAGGCCCTACTAAAAAGTCTGTCCCCATCTTTCCTGTAAACCCCCTTTAAGTATTGAAAGGTCACAATAAGGTCTCTCCGGAGCCTTCTCTTCTCCAGGCTGAACAATCCCAACTCTCCCAGCCTGTTCTCATAGGTGTTCCATCCCTCTGATCATTTTTGTGGCCCTCCTCTGGACCTGCTCCAACAGGTCCATGGCTTTCTGGTACTGAGGGCTCCAGAGCTGGATGCAACACTCCAGGTGGGGTCTCCCCATATTCCCCTAGAATATGAGATGGCTTTTTAAGATGCATGGTCTGAGATGTGTGTAAATGAAGTAAAACCTGTTCAGAGTGTGCCTAGAGGGACTTTCAATGATGAAAAGGAACTAGCATTCACCTGCAGGAATTACTGTAGCCAACAATATGTATGGAACCTTTTATTGGCTTATGTATGGCACATGCAACATAACCATGTTGTATTCTGTGTTGCTTGGCTGTATTATTCAGTATGTGGAAGCACCTGAATAGTGACTTATTGAAAATACTGCAAGAGAAGTGGACAACTGTGTGGGCAACATTGGTATGAGAAGCACACAGCCCTGCCTACACAGCATTTCACCTCTGCTGCTGCTACTCTCCTAGAGACCTTTCAACAGCCCATGTCTGTGAAACAAGATACCCCTCCCATATACAGCTATAATTCTATAAACCCTGGCATTCTGGCACAAAGAAGTGTTTTATATAATGCCATTTAAAACTTGCAAAACAGTCAGGAATGTTTCTCAGTCCAGGCACAAATTCACAGACCCATCCCTTTATCTGTGCTGTAATTACAGTTGTTTCTGGATTAGAAAATGATTTCTCTACTCTTAGAGAATGTCTAAGGTTCTCCCTTTAAGAACAAAGCACAGTCCAAAGACAGGATCTAACAAAAAGGTAAGGGAGATATGGCATTTGAATACGGCCCTCAAAATCTGATTCTTGTGTTCCTTCTGCATTACAAAGGCACTGCCATGTCATTGAAATTCAGCACCCATCTCTTCTTATAACAAGATAGCTAGGTTGTCCACAACCGTGCAGATATTTTTGCTCTACTGCTGATGGAGTTTATCCATAGAGTATGTCCAGATGATGGGCAGAGGGAGAGAAGACCCTCCAGTGGGTAGAATCTCTCACTGGATAAGGCAGTATCCATTTCTAAATGATCTACCTTGTAGCTATGCTGTAGTTCTGATAGTAAGATCTGGGCAATTTATTTTCTCCTAGTGAGACCTTCTCTTTCATGCTGACTGGGGAAGATGGGAGCCGGCGGTTTGGTTATTGCAGGAGGCTGTTGGTAAGTACATCAACTTCACCTCAAAACGTAGAATTCTGTTAAACGATATCTCAAAACTGTAGTCTGAACTTTGAGGGTGTCTCACATGGTTTTAAAAGAAAATGGAGTTACTCACTCTGAAATTTGGAAATGTAAGGAGCTCAAGTAAAATAAGAATTTGTAATGGCTGTCTCAATCAAATAGATCCCAAGTCTTGTAGGAAATTCATAAGAATGTGGAAAGTTTCTTGTGTGAGGAATTACTTTTTAAATTCTTTGTATTACATGCTTTCAAGCAGAATCAGAAATACTACAACACTGCAAACAAAGGCAAATGTGGTATTTCTAAACATTTGTGAGCAACATTTATCTCTTGGACAGCTGCTTGCATCTCCAAAGTACTCTGCCAGCACTGCCAAGTCAGCCTGCAGCAGGTCTGTGATGTAGGTAAATAAGCCACCCTGTCGAGTAGGAGGGCAACAATAGTGAAGAGCAGGCCACCATCACCATTTGCTCAGGACCATGCAATAAGCTGATGCCAGTGCCAGGAAGTCTAGGTTCTCAGGCTCCTTTTCAGTCCTCATGACCAGCGGTGGTCAACTGGTGGCGTGGAGACCGGACTCAGCTGACCAGTTTTGTCTTATCACCTGGAAAATCACTGGTTACCTGATAAATTGAGAGCCAGGCAGCGTGTGTATGTGTCGGGGTGGGAGGAGGGGCAGGGAGGAAACAGCACAAAGGCTTGCAAAGTGTATTGAGGCAGCTGAAGCACAGAGCAACCAGGGATTTTGCTGTCCACCCTGCAGGTCTGTCTGGGTAGCAGCAAAGCATACAGCAGTACCAGCCTGTGTTCATCACCTCTCCGATAGGTTTGGAGCCAGCTGAGAATGACTAGACAGGGAGCCATGGCTGCTGTGCTGTTCACATGACAGTTGCCTACACTTGGTTGGAGAACTTACATGGATATTGGATGCTGCAGGAGCATTTTGTGTACTCTCTGTGTAAAATGAACGTCTGCAGCAGCATTGCAAACTTGTAAATAGGTACCCCCTATCTAAGAGAAAAGGACACTCGCTTTCCCCCTCCTTTCCTCTCTGGCATGATTTCCCATCTTTCCAAGCAGGGAGCACCGGCCTTCATTAGCTTTCAGTGGCTTCCAGTAGACAGAGCAACTCGCTGTCATTAGAACAGCACCCTCCATCCTGCATGCTGCCTGTACCTGACCCTGCTCTAACCCTGCTCTTTGTCTATGGCAAAGCTCCTTGTCGTGCAGGCAGCAGATGCTCTGTCTGGGAGGTATTGCTGTGTGTGGTTCCTCTATTTGTAAGAAGTTTCGTTTAAACTAACATAACAGAAAACTTGTTTATCAATTCTGTGGGCGGTATTTGCCATAGGTAGCATCACAGACTCGCTTACTCTGTATAACACAGTGTGTAAGTGTGGGCCACAACAAGGTTTATATGTGGAAAGGAAATGTCAATGAAGGCTTGTGTTGCAGTAAATCTAGGGCTGGTCAGGGGGTGATTCAGAGATAAACAAGTGGAGCACCTAGAAGGTATCTTTGCTGGTGTAAATAAGCATAACAAGATGTAGTGCAGCAGTACAATTCAATTACTTTTTATATGATGGCATTTAAAAGGATAAGAAGGTATATTTGGAAAAAAATAACAAAACCTCAGAAAATGTTCACTAGAATTAAATTATGGAATGTTTCCATTCTAGCAGGTAAAGGTGGTTTAAGACTTGTATTTCTGGGAACGATAGCAAGTTTGGAATCATGCACAGAGCTTACATTTGTGAAATGCAAAACAGTTGATCCTGGACCAGGCTGAGACTGAAGTAACGACCCACAATAAAAAAGATGTATACACAGAAATGTTGAATTAGTTTGTCAATGAAGGATTAATGTAGGCATTTTTTACTCACTTAAGGCTCAGTGAAATCTACCCTACGTTAAAGGCAACATAAAAATAGAGCATAAGAATAGAGCACTGACTTTCAGCTGGTACAGAAGATAGGTTAGCATAGTAAGAAATACCAGGAACAGAATTAAATCAATATTACACACTTTTATATAAATGGTGTTTTGAGACAACATTGGAGATTGTTTTTATCCTCCGCTGGCTATGGCAAAAATCAATCAGCCAGATAGTAAAAAATGGAAAAATAAGTACTGTTTCGCTAAATCTATCTAATAATTATAAAGTCAGTTATAAAGCTGATCTGCTGCTGCCCTGAGAGATCACTTGATTCAGGATGTTTCATCTGGTTCCAAAACCTGACATGCAGAAGCTGACGTGTCTCATCTCACTGGTACAGCCTACCCAGCAGAGGAAAGTGGAGTGATACCAATGTACTTTACCAGCTTGTCCCTTTCTGGGGCAAATCCTGCCATGCCTTCTGAGAACAAAACTTGCACAGTCTGGGGCTTAGGAAGAAAGAGGAAGCCGCAGAGAAACATCTCAGCATTTGTCTCTCTGGGGAAATGGCAAAAGTAGCAGAGACCTGCTGTTATTTGGATCCTGCAACCTCTTTCTGTTCTGCTGGGAGAAATGGTGGAATTGGAGTTGTTACCTGAAGTGGCTTCTCCATAGGGTTCAGCTGTGCTCACAAAGTGTAACAATTTCTTGTCCCCTGCAAATGTTGGTGCATGGATGGAACAGCCTCACTGATGTGTTCCTCAATGTGATATTTCTATTTACAGTCACGTGCACACTTTCTTCTTTTATATATGCAAATACAGCGTTTGTACAGGCAACAAGGAGCAGGTAAATTTTGCAGGCACTGTTTATATGCCAGAGGCTTGGGCTCTGAAGCAGATTTTTGTGCTTGGGTGTCCAATTTCCTGAGAAGTTTCCAAAAGCTTCAGTCAGGGTGGCTCTGTTGTCCAGGAGTGCACAGCATCTCCTCCGATTAGTCCCATTCCTGACCCACAGGTTCTGTCAAATGCAATAACCATAATTAGAGAACTACATGCAGGTTTTGGCAAGAGAAAGGTGGGGCCATACCGTGTAACATAGAAACATAAGAAAACCCTAAAATCATTACAAACTGCTCTGCTTCAAGACAAGCCAGCTGCTGTGAGGCTAATTCCTTAGAAAATATTCCCCAGCTGTCCTGGTGAGCCATGCTCTTGTAATGCACAGCGAGAGGTGTCCCACGCGTTCTAGAGCACTTGGCAGTCGGCGGCCGCAGGCTCCACAGCTGCATGGGCCAGCCAGCCTGATCCTGTGAGGGCGGCTATCTGTGTCTTCTGTGGAGGTTGGTGTTACCATTCCTCTGTTTATGAAACAGTTACTTTTTGTCAGTCTTGCTCTCCTTTGGCATGTTGTGATATGAACAAACCGCTCCACTTTTTCTTTTCTGCCTTCGGACTTCAGATTATTCCAGATGCTTTTTTTTGGGGGGTGTGCTAAAACCCTGCCAAAACTACCTCAAGGGATACAGTGACAATTATGTTCTGTTTGTACTACAAATCCTGTACAGTATCCCCTTTAAATGTATTTATATTGTCTTGTTTCATTTTGGAACAGGATTAGAATGGAATGTAACCTACTGTACCACAGCAAACAATCTGCACTTCCATAGATAGCATGAAGTTTTCCAGTTACATCTTGATACCTCCAAGGCAATCGTGTAACAGCTTTCCTAGTGACTTGATGTGAGAAGTATGCATCTTCATATAAAAGAAAACGGGCCAATATGTAGTAGAGATATTAACTCTCATTTTACTCTCTCATTAACTCTCTCATTTTACTAATTGCCTTGATTTAATATGTTAAAAAATTGCTTTCCAGAGGGTGTGACTGAAGTGTTAGCTCTTCTCTATCTGTCCAGCTCCATAGGCTTGTGCCCAGTAAGAGCACAGTGGATATACAAGGATCACAGTGGTGAAAGCAGGGACCTTCTCAGCAGGTTTCTGCTGACAGAGCCTCAGCTGCAAGAACCACCAGTACTGGAAAATCTGCAAAACTTTCTGTACTGGGAGGCCATGAACGGTCTCTGAGCCCAGAAGAAAGGGTGTAGACAACTCGAGAGACACCAGGCCTATATCCTTTGGGAGATGCTTGGATCCAGGGCAGCTCCTTGGCAGCCTGGGCTGCCAGTGGCCTTATGGCTGGCATCTGCAGCTGTGCCAGACCCTGTCCCCAGGGACAGTCATGGCATGTAAGCTGCTGTTTTATGGGATCTTCACAAGCATCTTAGGCTTTACTGCCATGGGACTTGCTGCAGATGCTGAGGGGTGCTAGTGCTAGCTAGTGGGGCAGTAGTGGAGTATAAGATACTGCATCCTCAAAGCAATGTCCTGCAGTTTGTTGCCAAAGCTGGCAGATGGTTCATGGGAACAGCAGGAGACACATTTCTATCATATAGGGCAGACTTGTGAGAAGACCCAGTTCTCAGAGCAGAAAGCCTGACAATGTCAGGATTTCTTGGCTGGTAACTTTGTACTTGCAGAAATAATACAAAAACTTGCAGAGTCTGTTTCACCCTATCCTATCTCTCTCTTCCCTTTCACATAAAAAATGCTCCTCCATCACTTTTCTAGGCTAAGATGAGCCAGCCCCAGGAGTCAGTGGAGGAGTGGATGCCTGAACATGAAGTGTGTACATTAAAACATGACAAACAGTCATTAGGTGGGACTAGTTCATCCTGCATTTGCTGGGGCAGGAGAGGGGAATTCATTACACTGTGAAAGCAACTTTTGTGGGATGCAGGATAATGATTGTGAAACTGAAAAAAGCTCACTGGAAAACCTTTTCTTCCCCTTGCCTTATTCCCTCCATCCTGCCCTCCCCCAAGCACCTTTGACAGCCCTGTGCACATTGGGTGCTCTGGCATTAAAAGTTCATGTTTCACATATAACAAGAAGACTTTAAGACAAGTTTTTGGATTTAAGACACCCACAGTTTTCTCATGGTCTGAATTTGGATTGCCCCTAACAAGGAATCAAGAGCTGCCCCAGAAGCTGGCTTGTGACTGACGTATTCATTTTAGACTCTCAACATTTTAATTGTTCTGATTCCTGACACCATTAAGGAACATCTCTGTTTCTGGATATATTGGCTTGCTGGTGAGGCTAGGGCTTGTGTGGCCATGAGGCTGTGACTGCGATCTGATCTGACACAATAGCCTGATTTCTGCAAACCTACTTTTCTGTCTCTGTATTTGTAGGTCTGTCGTTCTTTAAGTTAAGCCAGCAACAAAACAGCAGACTTCCCAAGAAGGAGCCTTGCTGGGTTTTCAGTATGTCTCTCTCTTTCTGAAACTTCCAAGCCTCATCTAGTATATGCAGAAAAATGTTCATGGGAGGCATGTCCTCTATCTTCTTGATGTCATCCATTCAATCTACACACCCCATCACCTTGTGTGTGGCTCTAATACAACGGAGCAGGAGAAATGTGCTGGGAAGTTATTCAGGAATACCATGTTTCCCTGTTTTAAGCTTTGGATTGAATCTGCGTCTTTCACTGTTCCAAGATCAAGACAGTCCTAGAGCCAGGTAGGATTAAAATAGTGTCCTTTTTGCTCTCCTGCAGAGGGGAGTAAACATTACACAATGTGTGTGTGAAAATGGCATTTGCTTGTCATTTAGAGTGAAACATTTTTAAGTACTATCTCTGTTATATAATCATTGCTTCAATTACAGCTAATTGCAATTGAAGCATCTACAGTTCTGGTCTTAAAGGCAAGCCCAGGGTGTTAGAGGCTTACGCAGAGCTAACGCATGTGCTTTGCAAAGGCTGCTTCCTTCAGACAGCTCTGCTGCTGCTGTGCACTTGTGATGGTCCTTTTTCACCTGGCCTTGGGGTGGCCCTTACTGCTTCCTCCAGTTTTCCTAATAATGCTCTCTGGAGAGTTATTTAGAAGATTGCAGGCAAGATGTCCTGTCTCATTTTGGGGAGGAAGGAGCACAGCCTTTCTGGAGTCTTCAGGTTGTTGCTAGCCTGTTTCTTGCTGCACTCCTGCTTCTTTGAGATGGCAGGTAGGACTATGGTGCATGTTTCTCTTTCTTGCTGTTTGGTAGGTCTGGTTTTGCTGCCTTTCCTCTCCACACAGTGTATCTTCAGGTAGATGGGGCAGGCTGGGAGGAGAAGTGCAAGAGGAAAACTGTTGTGTTTGGTCCCCACTGCTTTGGTTCCTTTGATGTCAACATGCTGGGACTAGCATTCCCCAGTTATTTCTGGGGCTGTGAAACCAGGAGCTTTCCTGACACCCCACAGCCTCCCCAGTATCTTAAAAAACTCAAACCATTGAGTTATGTGTCTGAATGGCTGGTGAGTATGCACACTGCAGGGACAGCCTGCCTTGCTTTGAAAGCAGGTGCGTGCAGTGTGTGAGACACTCAGTGCTGTGCCAGACTGGGAGGAGATCTCTGAAGGCTCCTCTAGATTTCAAGTGCATGGGCAGGGAGGTGTGATTTGAAAGAGAAAAATGGCAGGCTTATATTTTGGAGCAAAAGCCTCCTGTTTCTCCTGCCAAAGCAGGTTTTGGAGTGGCCTTTAGTCAGTAAATTTCAGCTTAAACTCACTATAAAAAAGACTGTCCTGAGGCACTTGTGGACCAGCCCTGATGCAGATCTCAGCTCTTCCATCTCGTAGCCAAGTTCTTGTCAGTTTATGTTCATCCTCTTGGGAAACTGTCTCGTTATCAACAAAAATCATTAGCATTTTCATTCGTAATACTGGACTAAGGCTGAAAATATCCTGGGCTCCATGAAAACAAATTGAAAACAAATCAAAACAAAAACATCATCCCCTCCATCCCTCTTCTTCCAGGAGTGCAGTGCATCAAGGCAGAGTCACTCAGATGCGTCTCAGCTGTGCTACTTTACCATACAGCTTCCCTGAACTGGACCTACTCATCATGTGGAAGGGTGAGCCTTGGAGGACATGGCTCCAAGACTTTGTATCTACTTTGTAGACCACAGCCTGCAACTTGGAAGCACTCTCTTCTGGGAAGAGAGGAGGTTAAACCAGTACTGTTGGCCAGACCCCATGCCCAAGTCTCCCCTAGTGAAGAGAGATGAGACCAGGCAGAGAAGGGAAGAGTGTCATGTCACATATGATGTTTTTCTGGGAAAGAAGCAAAGTAAAGTACAATGAGCAGGTGGTTTAGCTCCATTGTTGAGGTGTAAACTAATGGCTGAGAGGGGAGGTTATGTGAAGAGTTGCCAGCATTAGAAATTTGAGAAGTCCTGCCTCTCAGAATGGCTCTGCCTGAGGCTTTTGCTTGCTGCTTCTTACAGATGATTTGTACGCATCTGGGAGGCTGTGCTGTTTGCAAGAAAAAGTCTCTGAAATAACAGAAAAGGATGTCCTATACGATGAGTGCAAGGAGAGAAGAATCCCAGCTCTCAGAGACATGTAGCCTTTAAGACGTTTGAAAGCAATGATATTTCATAAAGGAGAATCTTTGAGTAAGCGCTAAGCAGTTATTGTTTCTGGTCTTATAGATGACCCAGGAATGTGATGTTTTTACTGGCACTCAGTGAGACAATTCTTGGTTGGGAGCTATCCAAGGCTCCTGGCATGGCTTCGGCATTCCTGCAGATTTGACACAATGATTTTAACCAAAATCCCACATGCTTGATATAATCACTCAGTGCCTTTAGACAGGGTTTTATACCTAATATGGACAAAAAAGGGCTCTGCTTTTTCTGAGATGTGACGTGTAGTGAGCAGGTTTGGATCCAGAAATAGACTCATCTGTATTCACTTAGCTTTGGTATTTTTTGTGGTCTTTATTATAACAGGCAGGCACCTGCTGACTGTTCAAGTCTAGATTGCAATATTCAGATTTAAGAAGCACAGGTACCCCTCAGTTTCTCTTGACTGACATCTGTCAGTCACAATGTCTAACACACCACAGGGAAGTTAATCACTGTATCAGCAGAGCCTAATGATGAGACGAAGATAAAAGTATACTGGCTACCTATGTGGATACAGAGGAGATGATTAGCCACTTTGGCTGAATGTATAAGTGGGCAGAAGCTGATGGAAGTAGTGACTGAGCTCCTTTATCACAGAGCTGTTATTAACGGAGGTGATTCTGTCACTGCTGCATATCAATACCGTACAGCTGTGCAGAGAGGCTAAGTGATGCCAAGTGATTCTTTTACAGCCACTTTGCACTCCATGCGGCGCAAGCACGGCTGACTCCACGAGATGCAAGGAAGTAGGCAGCCTCACCTATTGTCTCGGACCTCACTTTCAGCTTTTTGCTGCTGGGGTACTGGGGTTTGATCTGGTGAAAATCAGCTGCAACTACACAAAACTGGAATGCTGCATTGCAGCGTATTAAAAATACCATGGGAAGCTCCTACGCATGGATGTCAGTGGCATCTGTGCGCATTGTACACATTCAGGACGCAGGCAGACCAGCTCTTTGCTCTAAGGACCTTGCCAGTGAGGATGGCTTTTCTAAAGTGCTCAGTGTTGGCCTAATTCTACTTCTTTTCCAGTAAATAAGCTGGATCCAGCAAGTGTTTGTACCCTTCTTTCACGCACAGTGCTGATGAGCCTTTCCCTGCAGTGGTATAGGCAGGGTTGCAGAGTCCAGTATGCTGAGGGAATACACGTCAGTCATGCCAATTTAAACCATTTGCTTCTCTAGGAAATATCTTCAATAGGATGGTTATAGAGGATGCCCTTTAACAGGGGTTTTGGCGGGGTGGAGTGGATTTGCATCATTGATTCATACTTACCACTGTTTAAGTTATTTAAGAGTTTCTTCTTTTTATCATGCATTAATCTGAGGAAGTTAATGATTTAGCTCATACAGCTTGCCTTTGTTTAGGTCTGTGAGCTTGCTTTCTGTACGTTGCGCTCTCTTTGAACATCATGGAGTGAGTGAGGAACTAAAGCCATCATAACTTCCCTTAGTGTTGTAGTTGTCATCTCCCAGCGCATGGCCCCAGGGTGGTCCCCACTCCTCCTCATGCCACAGCAGGAGCAGAGGACAATGATAGCACAGGCTTGAGTTACAGTCATAGTTAAATGTGCTTTTATGGCTGCAGGCTGGAGTGATACTGGAATACAGCTCCAATGTGCTGTGATTTCCAAAGTGGATAAGCAGTATTTATGCTTTTTAGTTTCCTGTCTTGTGGAAGAAATACGATGCTTTTCCAAGAGTAGCTATTTTGATGGAGAAACGGATAGTGAAAGATGTCACATGATGGCCAACTGTGTGATCAGAGGGAGAAGTGTATTTCCTTATGACTCCAAATTAGTATGTAATTTCAATCTGCTTTTTACTGTTATCAGCCAAGTGGAAAAGGCCCACGCCTACCTGAAGTTTATTGTGTCATCAGCCGGCTGGGATGCTTTGACTTATTTTCCAAGGTAAGAAGATTTTTTTTTTCAATGTTGCTTTTTAATTAGATTGTTTACTGAGACGCATCTGCAGTGATGAACCAGACAAGAAGAATTTCTTCCTTTGATGGGAGATAACTGTATTTTACAGTTGCTGTTTTGGCTATTCCATCCCTATTATTAGGTTCATCAAAGAATGTCTTATTACTTCTGTGACTGAGGCAGAACTTGATTCAAAAAACATCTGGGTGTCTGTATGGTCTGGCTGACTTAAGTTTTTTCCATTGTTTTCTAAAGCCGTTCTGTGCTGAGCTGTAATTCTTGGCATCCACAGTTTGAATGATGGGCCAGTACCGCTTTTATTCCAATACCTTGTGGAATGATGAGGTTAAGAAAAAAGATTATTTGATAAGTGAATTCTATGTGCTTAACTCTATTGACACTTTTTTTAATCCTAGAGGATAGAAAAGCATGGATAAGCTTTTAATTGGTCTCCACATTAATTAATACAAAGCTGCATTGTATGCTGATGTGGTTTACCATGAAATACATTTCTTGACACAAGAGTTTCGATACAGTAAGCAGGGCATTGCAGCTAAACTGAGGGATTGACTAGCCATAGAAACAGTTAACTGCTAGTCACCTCCAGAGCCACAAGCATTCTTCTTTTGTAAGACAAAAGCTTGTTAAAATTAACTATTAATAACATTTCTGATTGATTAACATTTGAAATATCTCTCTAGCTGCCAGTTTAAGGCCTCCTAGTCCTCTGAGAGCGTGTCCTGCAAAATCCAGTGAGCACCTCAGAGTATCATATAGGATTTGCTGGTGTCTGTGGAGGACAATGATATGTCTAATGTCAAATGGCTGCCTTCCCCTTTTCTCATTTTGATACAGTGTTCATAGAAATGTTGTTTTAATTTGCCAGAGATTTTCACTTCAGATAGGGGAAATCTCAGAGAACTTACACAGATTTTTCTTGTTCCTTTGTATAGGAATAAAGTTGAAAAGAACGTGTAAATCATTGAAGTGAATAAAAATCATGGCATTTATATTGTTCGTATGATCTAATAATCATACAGAATGTTATCTTCAAAGCAGGTTTCAAGCTTTTGTAGATAAAACTTTAACACAAATCTTGTGTGAAGAAAAACAACTGGGTTGCAATAGTTAATTGCAGTTCTGCTTCTGATGTCTTTCATAAAGACTGAAATCAAGGGTTTATAACAGTGTCTCTTAGACATAATATGTATCTAAACATAGATATCTGTGAGTGAAACAGAATGCATTGTTCTGGGAAGGTAACACAGCTCACCAAACTTGTGGTATGGAGAGATGTCCTGAGGCTCTTTGTTTTTATGTTTTTATCTAATTTTGATAGTGCACTAATTTTCAAAGAAAAACTTGGGAGATGGAAAAAAAGGCAAAAAAACAAAAAAAAAAAAAGAAAATTTAAGTATCCTCCTTACAACCAAGTGTCACTGCAGCAGAGGTATAAAGTCAGACAAGGAAGGTTATTGCACCAAAATTGCAAATAATCTGCTTTCCCAGTTTAATCTGTAACTTGAAGAAAAGTGTTTGATCATCCAGCCAAAGTGAACCCAAATTTGATGGGTGAGTGTAATTTCATTGGCTTCAGCAGAGGCTGTTCCCAGGCATTGTGGCCGGCAGGCCCTGGCCACACGGGCCTCAAATTCTTTGTGCAGGAAGGAAGGCTCCCACTCAGTTGCATATTGGGCCCTGAATGGGGCTGTAACACACCTGCGCTCTTTTTCAGCTGCCAGGCTTGGGGAGGGGCTGGGCCACAAAAGGACCCCATCGCACCGGAGTCGGGCACAGCGGTACTGTCTGACGGAGGGCTGGTCGCCTCCTGATGGCACCGGCGCCAGGGAGGGAGCAGGGTGTTTGGTAGCACGCAGGGCTGACTCCAGCCCTGGGCTGGATTTAGCACAGCTTTTTAGCACAGACTCCAAGCACTGCATTTGGAAAGGGTTTGAATGAAACAGCTGCTAAATGAAAGAGTTTGAGCCTTAGCATCCCTGTTGGTTTTGAAGACAGATGTGATGTGGATGGAGACAGAAGTTCTTGAAAAGTGAGACAGTCACTTTTCCAGCCTAGTAAGAGGAACCTGGGCTGTCCTGATAAATCCAGTGAAAGAGAGGAACAAGAGCATGATGGTGCACTTTGCTGAATTAGTCAAAACAGGGAACAGTCATCTTTACAGAAAAAATGTGAGTGATGAAAGACCACGAGATATTAAACCTTGGATATTATTTATCGGAAAAGCAAGAGGAGTCCTCTTTTAAAATGTTTATCATCCTGTTTCTGATAGCCTGCATTATTTTCATCTTCCTCAAAGCCTTTTATGCTCACTGTTGTCATACCTACTGCTAAGACAGACTTGAGAACCACAGGTATCTTTATTTCCAGCCAGTTCATTTGGTCATGGTTTCAACAGATGTTTTTGATCACTTTATCTCCTGAGATCTCTGGTCAACTTTTATTCAGTTTAAATGCTCCTTTTTATTTGTGTTGTGAAGGTTGTTGGGACAGGGATATGACACACGCATGGCCCCCAACTCCAGCAATATAAAGCATCAAATAATGACTTCAGAAAAGGAGATATGTGTTGGGCGTGTTACAGCTGTGTGCTGGCAGTGTGCAGCAGCACTAAAGGGACCTGTGGCATAACCGTGGTTCATTACTATTTCCCATTTGGGCAGCTGGTTTTGTTTGGTGAGGATAGTTGTTGTGCTGCAAATTACCTCAAGAATGAAATTCATATCTTCATTTATGGTTATCTGCCACTTCCATGGACTGGAATGCAAGCTGTGTATATAGGGTCAGCTTTGCTTTAGTTAGGCCTTTACTATGTTGCAAGAAGGGAGGGGAAACTATGCATCAGTGAATGCCTCTCTTGGCATTTGGTGTCTCTAGCTATTGTTGTAAGTCACCAGCTTGTGCTTAAGTATCTTTTAATGATACTTAAAATGATACTTTTCAGTGAAAAACATTTCCAAGATAAACAAGGGAAAATGCCTGGCTCAGACCCACTAACTCTTGTATGGCCTTTTGCTCTTGAGTGGTCGTTAAAAGATCACCATTTCAGGTCAAACCACTAACTGCTTTGAAGCTTGCTTTCTCATCTTCTTCAGGTTTATCATCTATATGGTCTGTTTAATGTGGGAAAACTTAGCTGAGATCTAATTTATGTTGGCCCATGTGACCAAAGAGAGAAGAAAATAATAGTCCTCTCTATCTGTAAAAAGTTCCATCTGCTTATTTCAAAACTAGATTGCCTGCTCTGCATCATGTCAAACAGAAAATGACCTTAATGCCGGCACCCAGTTTAAACAGCTGGGCACGCTTCATGAGGCTGCTCGCGGCTGGCTCCAGCTCAGCACAGACTGCGATGCGACTGCTGCCCCCATGGCCGGGACACTTCCAGGAGCTCTTTCCTGGTGGACCTCTGCTGGTATCATAGTGTGGCAGGGTTGCTTGTCTTGCTGGTCTGGCTTTTTCCTGCCCTCTTCCAGTTGAAATGGAAGAGATCCCCAGGGCAGAAGGAAGTGCTGCTTCTTAACACAAATTTCAAGAGGTACCACTGAGACGTGATGCTGACCTGGCCTGTGATCATGGGATTTGCCTTGATCTTTCTCTCCTTCAGCTCACCCTGTTCAGGCAAAATCCCAACAATATAGATCCTTTTTGCCATGATGAGTCTTCTTGCTCCTTTCCAGATTTGTTATTTCTTCCTTGTCTCTGTGTTAACTGCATTCACAAACAGGCTCCATTTTGTAACTGGAAAACATATAATTTTTAGAGTTGAATCCTGTGGCGTTAACAGTAGTGAAGAAATGCATGGCAGAAGAGAATTAAACTTAGATCTGTGTTTAGGCACAGGTGGGTCAAAGGATGCTTCAAAAGTGTATGTGGTGCTGACATGTTCTGTCTCTCTCTTATGTCTTACTAATGGATCAGATCCTGGATGAAGTTGAAAGGAGAAGGGGAATATCTGCTGCCTTGGTTTATCCATTTATGAGGAGTCTGATGGAATCTCCTTTTCCTGCACCTGGAAAGACAATCAAAGTCAAAACCTTTCTGCCTGGAGCTGGAAATGAGGTAAAAAGCAACTGCAAATGTTAAAAGTCAAAGCCTCCCCCACACCACTCCAATATCAAACAGCAAAAGAAAAACAGGAGGAGACATATGGATACTGCAAGGCATGTGAGGTGGCACACCCTCAAAATGAGCAGTGCAGGAGCTGCACCAGTGTTGATATGCTAATGCTAGTTCCCATTGATGATTATAAGCTAATTTATTGTTATGTATGTGTTATTTTATGTTTATTAATGTTATATTTAAGAAAAAAACCACAAACAACACATATATCCTAGTATGCCTGGCCTAGTGTAGTTCACAGACTACAATGTTGCTGGGCTTTATCACAGTGATAACAAGCAAGTGTAAGTTTCCCATGCTGACTGTACTTGAACAGTTCAGCAGCTGGTTGTTATTGCAAACCTCATTACTGCTGGTCCTGGCCATGGTAGGAGGAGTGACCGGCGGCATTTAAATGGCTCTTTTTGGCAATAAATGCCCTTTAACTGCCCCTCAAAGAAATAGTTTATATTTGGAAAAGCATGCCATATAAAAGCTTGTGTGTGTGTGTGTACGCACGCACATATAATAGATTTCATTTCCTTTTATTACTGACTGAAGTAGCTAGAAGCCTAGGATTATACAACATATGCCTTACTGGAAAATGGCAATATTGGTGCCTTGCTTAAAAAGTTTTTTGTAACTTGAGACTTGCTAGTCATTTGCCGTGTCAAATTCTGCTCTCTGCATGTCCTTATGTAAGTATACAGTAGCTCCACTCAGATGGGCAAGCATATAGAGGAAATACATTAATGCAGATAGGAACAGAATTTGGCCCAGTTAGTGAAAGCAGGAAAAAAATTCCCCTCTAGGGTTATTGTACACTCCCTAAGGTTAGTTTTACAGTGCTATTACTGTTTTTACATTGAATCATATTTTCTCCGAGTGTAATGCCACTGACTTCAATGGAGTGGGCCTGTAATGTCACTTGGTATGAAATGTAAAGGGTTCCTTGTAGAAGTGACTTGCAAAGCATGTTTAAATCACAAGCATTTTCTTCTGGAGAGGCAACGGAAAACTGAAAGGCTGATTGGCATAACAGTGGTAAGATCTGATAATGCTTTTTTGATGTGCATATATCTAGGAACCATGGATTTGCAACTTCTCTATCCTCTGCTCAAGCTTCTCAACTCTCCCAGAGAAAAACATTGAGATAATTCCAAACAAACAAACAACTCTCTTCTGGATGAGCTTTGCTCTCTGTTATGCTAGTACAAATTTGTTATTTAAATGGAATGCACCGGCTTAATTAGGAACAGAATCTTGTCCTTCCATTGTGGCTCCTCTGGCCTAAACAAAGATGATGATTAATTGGGAAATACGCAGTATATTTCTTTGCGATGAGCAGACTGATGCAGAAAGCTTTGCCAGGCAACAGAAAACATCCATGGCATTTGTAAAAGCTGCCATAACTTGCATTGCATGCTACCCTGCAGCAAGATTTTAGTGCTGGAAGTTTTGCAGTAAAACCAGCTCCTCATGATTCGGCACATAAACATGATTTGAGCTTGCAATCCCAATGCTAAGAAATGGAGGTGGGCACCTTTACTGAATATGAGAAAGAGGTAGGCAGGCAGCATTTCCCAAGGAGGTATTCATGGTACCCCGTCGCTCCACAATTTGATTCTTACTGCTGTTTGGGGCAACAGCTGAGTATCTAATACTCTGGCACCATAATGCTTTGTATTTCAGGCTTTAAAAAAAGAAAAAAAAACCCAGCTCTGTACACAAATACTGTTCTAACAGTGACTTTCTTTTTACAGTCCTGTGTTACTCATCACAAACAATATTACAACTAAACTGGTATGAACTGGTTTTGTTTGCAGTGTCCTGTGGTCTTGATCATATCCTTAAAACAGTGTGTTTGTGAGGAATTTTTAAGGGCTACTTCAGTTTAAACCCAATACAGTATGCTCGTGGAATGTGGTGTCATGTGCATGAAAACATAAAAGTGGTCTAAAGCAATAAAGTGATGGTGATTTTTGGACATATGGAAAGAAGGAGAGGTATATATGTTCCTGTTAATACGTCTTCAGAGATTTCAACAGAGCTTCAAGTTGTCCAACTTTTCCCCTTTCCCTTCTGTTTCCTCAAATTCCTCAGTAGTTCATCATTTGCTGTCTTGCACTTCATATTTTTCTCTCTCTGTTACTCTCTTCATGTTATTTTTCCCTCTTCTTTTTTCTGTCCTCCACCTTCAAGTTCCACATCTGAGCATGTCAATTGCAGAGTAAAAGGAAGATATAATAAAGGAATCAAGCAAAAGGCATTTGAGAAAAGGAAGGAGAGGGCCTGAGGTCATGGATGAAGTATGAAAATTAGACTTTAAAGGGATATCACAAGTCACCATCTAAGACCTTGTCCTGACTCCCCAGTTAAGTATATATATGTACATATCTTTATGACAAAAAAAGGTTTTAAACATTATCTAGTGGATTATGCATCAAAGAAGAGTGAAAATGAAGTAAATTGGGTTTAAATTTCGCCCAACCTTTAAGTTCAGTTCCTGGCTCCTATCTAAATGTAAATTTGAATTGCTAGCCAAATTTATAACCAAATTTACCTTGTCTTTATGGCTGGTTTAACCCTGTAAGCTTCCGGCTCCAGTGTTTCCAGTTTGTTACTTGCTTCATACTGTTGACTCAGCCAAGCTTTACATCTCTGACAGGGTGTTTAGAAGGCAGAATTATGCTTCCCTTGGAAATGACAGCAGATTTAATGTGACAACTGTATTCTGGGAAGAAGAATGACCAGATAGCGAATTGTGTAATACGCCATTTCTCTGGAGTGCTGTGCCTCCAGCCTCAGTTTGTAAAAGAGAATGGGGGTCTTTCTCTCTGTCCCCTCAACAGGAAACCATGGAGTGGTGCCGGAGGGTCTGGGCTGGGGTGCCAGGTGCCCCTGGCGCTGTCAGCCCTGACCAGTGATGCTGACTGATGTTTGTTGGATGTGTTCAGGTCATTGAGCTGCGGCGGCCCATGGACTCGCGCCTGGAACACGTGGACTTTGAATGCCTTTTCAAGTGCCTCAGCGTTCGTCAGATCATCAGGATCTTTGCTTCTCTCCTGTTGGAGCGGCGTGTGATTTTTGTAGCAGATAAGCTCAGGTAAGCAGCAAAGGGACCTGAACCACACGTTCTGGACAGTACTATCTCTGGATACAAAAAGCTTTATGAAGAGTCCAGAATGGTTGTCAGATGTGAGGATCCTCTCACTGTAGGATTTAAATAAGTTTTACATCAATGGAAGTTATTTGCCTCAGGTGGGGCACACATTTGCTAGCGGTCACTAGCTACAAGCCACTTGTTCTGTCTTACTTTCCTGTCTGTAAAATGGCAATACCAATACTTACCTGCTTCATAGTCAGCAAATGTTTGCACAGCGTTTTGAAGCAATATAGTCCTAGCAATGTTTCATTGCAGGTTTTGGAACAGAGTACTCATAAACAGTAGCAGAGATCGTCACTGAGGTGCTTCACCTTGTGGCCATGCAGTGCAGCCAGGCAGGGAAGTGGGGAGCTGAGAGTTCAGTTGGTTTGCTCCATGAGGTACAGAAAGTTTATAATGGGGCTAGGTTTCAAATCCTGCACTACCAAACCCATCCAGTGGGAGTGTTAAGAATGCTATTACAGTCCATCCCAACTAGTTAGGATATTTTTCCTGGTGCTCACATGACCTGAAAACATTTCCTTTCCGAAGCTCCATCTTGGCCTCCTTGCTACATCCTTTCAACATACCTCTTGCTTCCTTGCCCTTTGATTGCAATCTCCCTTCCTTGGCTCCTCTGAGGCATGAACTCACCTCAAGGTGTAAGGAGTGAGAGTGACAGGTCACAACTCCACATGGCCTTTACCAAGGAGGTGGGAGCTCTGTGTAGGCTGCACCCCTGCCCCGCAGCAAAGAATCATCCCTTTTTCAGATGCTTGTGTAATCCATACAGAAAAGTGTGGACATTTTAAAGAAGATATTCTTTGCTGTGGCATGATAAATAATAAAACATGGCAAATAAAAATAAAGTCCATAATTTATTAGACTCAGGAACATCCAGCGTCTTTTAAAAGGACACGAAAGACTGTATGGGTGGTTAAAAACACAGATGGATCTACCCAAACAAACTCTGTTAAACACTTTATCAGCCCCGACCTTCTCTGAATGACCGCCAGAAATAATAGCTGCACTTAGTGGCCGCCAGTGTATATAATAGCAAAAATACTTTGCATAGTAAAAGCTTTACAACCTTTAGGGGAGAATTTCTTAAAGCTGCAGACCCTTCTCAGGTTATAAAGTTACTTCCTTAGCAGTCTTTTTTGTTGTCTAGAACAACAGGAACATTTTATTTCATCCCTTCCCTTGTCAGTAACCCTTAGTTTGAATGACCATTTGGGATGACTTAATTTCACATAAACTCCTGGTGAGAATTGTGTAGCTAGGCCAGGGTTTCTGCAGTACTTTAGTAGATCTGTGAGTCACACCATGAATATAAGGGCAGGTGGCTTTTGAAAATACTGTTGGCATGTTCCTTCTGACTTTTTCTACAGCATGCTTAATTGCATCGTTCTGTCTGTTTCTATTTTACTGTTCATATAGCAGAATTAGTGGCACCCACAAGTCTGACTGTAACTCAGAATGACTTAGGTCTGCATTCCTTCAAATGGCACAACGATTTGAGTGGAAAATCACAGAAATGGTACAGAGAAAATGAGGGCTGCGCTGTGCTGCCGCCAACTGTTGCTCTGCTTCGGAGTTCCCAGTTACACCTTTGTAATGTTGCCCTGGTGTGGCAAAGCACCCCGAGCCTGTGTCCGTGGACTGTGGGCACTGCACTGCGGGGATGGCTTGCTGCAGGAGACATCCTCAGCTGTGGGGGCTGGGACAGAAAGCTGCCGTTCCCTGGAGCATTTCTCCGGGACGGCTGGCCTAGCCAATGCCATATAACGCTTCTGGGCACTGTTCAGAGGAAAGAAGCAACAATTAAACCTACTTTGACAGGCTTAAGGCAGCTTGGCTTGGAAAACAGTCATGTTGCTGATGCTGAGGACTCATGGTAACCCAGGACTTCATCAGGCAACCAGGGTTTTATACACATTGCAAGCCTGACTGGAAGCTAACAGCTCAGGCTTGCCCATGCAATTTACCTTCTCCTGATAGCTGCCTAGTCCTACAGGACTCAGAGCAGAGCCCTGCTTACAGGCAAAGCGCTGCTGCTCTCTCTTTTGGCACACAGAAACAGGGCACCAGGACCAACAGGAACTAGAAATTACAAAGATCGCTTTCAGTAAACACATATCCAAACATTGTGCTCTTCTGCAAAAACCGTTCTCCGGCAAACTGTTGTTTCTGTTGTGAGAGTGAGCCATCAGGTTAGGGGCCATTAGCATGTACTTTGAGGAAGGAGAGGATTCAGATTGACCCAAAAGGCTTAGGAGGTTTTGTGGTTGCTCCTGTAAGAAGGGACAGAACCTTTCTTACAAAAAGTTTATATTCATATACTTTATTATATCCTTATGTACCCTTTATTATATGCATATACTTAGGGTTTTTTTTTAAATGAGCGTGACAAAATCTGATGTGGTAGACAAGGCCCTGGATTAAGACTTGTGAATCCTGAGCTCTCCTTCTGAACCCTCCGACCTGCTGTGTGACACATGCTGGCAACGTAGCCCCTCTTTCTTATCCTTTGTCTGGTCTGTCTGGGATCCTAAACGCTCCAGGATGGAGACTACTTCTTGCTCTGTGTGTGTACACAGCTCTACTTGATACAGTGTGGCCCCTCTCAGCATGGGGATCTAGGAGGTACTGTAAAATAGAAACTAATAATGAGTCCTTTGACAAAGGCCCAGAGAAAGTGACAGTGGATTTAAATTCAATACTTACTGAGGTTTTCATGGTTTAAATGGGGATGAAGTCTAAAATGAAACACTCTGGCTTTGAGCTAATAACTGTCTGTCTTGGAACCTTTGCCTTGTCTGACGTGAATTTTGTTTATGGGCATCTCAGCTGAAACTGAAGGAGTTTACCAGTAATGTAGAAAAAAAAGTGAAATATCTTACAGGTCCAGTCTGTGGGCCCAAAGAACGAGAGCAGGAAATTAAAAAGATTTTACAAGGGTTTGATTTCTGCATGTACCCAAAAAATAGCTTAGAAATAAATGATGTTGAGGTTTAGGCTTCAAACTATGAGATGCAATGGGCTTTTGTGGCTGCCTGTTTAACAGGTCTCCAAGCAATAAATGATTTCACACATTATACAACTTTGGGAAAGTCATGCCTAGTGAAGTGAGATTCATTCAATAAATTGTTGTTTATGGCTCTTATAGTGCCCAGAATGTGAAAATTTATAGTCCTTGATCTTTGTGTGGAAGAGGTTGCCATTTTTCAACACAGAAACTGATGCTACCAGCAATGAGGAAAGAATAGTAAAGTTTTTTATATATATATATATTAAATAATATATATAAATATAATATTATATATATATATAATATATATAATACATAAACAGTAAATGACAGGACTGTGAGGTTGCCTTGGTTAGATATGTGCAGTTAGGTTTGGGGTTTTTTTTCCCCAATAGCTGCTTATGTATTTTTTTCTGCTTGAATTTGGGTGGGTAAATCCCTGTGGCTATTTGCTTACCTTCAAAAATGAATTTGAATTTGCCTGTGACCTTTCAGTATTTTGCTTTCCATGAACAGTCAAGAAGACAACAGAGAAATAAAGATAACAATAGAGAAACTTGGAAGAATAATAATAATAACAACTCATAAAGAGGCAGCTTAAAGCTCCAATTCCTTAAACATCTGCTGAAAGCACAATTGAGATGGTATGTCCCATCCCAGTTCCAATTCCTGTCCCAGCTGGGAGTCCCTAGTTATGTTCCCGGCATTCTGCCTGTTCACCCCAACTCTGAAACAATCCCATGACTGCCAGCTGCAAAGGGAGAGCTGCTCTAGTGCAGTCCTCCAGGGTTTGAAAGGCTAGGCAGCAGATGCAAAATCAGGGCGTTCTGGGGCTTGAGGAACATTGGCATTGCTGCAGGCACAAAGGTAGTAACAGAAAATAAATAGAAAGCAAACACTGGAAGAAAAATATTTCTCTGCTTGTTTTAGTTTTATGTTGGGGAAACAAAATTGTGGACATGTTTGCTGAGGAGGTGATGTCTCCGTGCATTTGAGAACGGTCTCTTTGCCTTTTCCCCTGAATGTCTGGAGAGGGGGAAAGGAAGGCCTTGGGCATCTCAATGTCCCTTTGTTATAACCTCATTTTTTATAAATAAAACCCACTCTTGCTTTAATTCACTATATTGTGAAGGACTCTGAGCATATTTTTCTTACATTTCACTTGTGGGTCCAGTCCAATGTCAGCCGGAGTCAGTGGGAGTGTTTGGATGAGGCTTGTCTTTTGCTGTGGAACTAAATCCTAGAATATTCCTTTCAGTGGCCTTTCTGAAGCTTTAGGGACTGTGAAAGGCTTCTATAGAGAGTCACTGCCTTTGTAAAAGACAAAATAACTTTTCATTGTTGTGAATTTTGGTTTTATATGAGGTATTTCAGCTACTTCTCAGTGAAGCAGGAGCATGGGCCTCAAGGAGAAAAATCTCTGGGTTTTATGCTCCTAAACCATATAGGTGAACTTGGTAATGTACCGCAAGGCAAAGGTGGGCCAGGCGTTTCTCTAAGTGGCAGTGCCAGCTCAGGAAGTCCCCCTTCCTGCTCCCCTTGTTTCCTCCTGCCCTACACCACACCTTCCCTCACCCAGGAGGCTGTGCAGGCCCAGCTGCAGTAGGAATTACTTATTTTGCAGAGTTTCTCCAAACCAGATGGGCCCCTTGGCCAGGTCACACCAGGACCTCCTGTGCTGGGAGAGGGGCAGAGCAGGGTGCTGGGGCTGGGGGTGGGCAGGAGCATTGGGACGGGCACACTTCAGGCTGGTGTTGCCACTGAAAGGTGTCTATCATGCACCATCCTTAGGTGTGAGCCAGCTGAATAAACCTACAAGTTTTTACCTGTGTGCTAGGGAGAGCTGGGGGAATGAGGCTGAGGCAATGTTGGACGACAGCGTCAGTGCATCTAAAGCTCCTGCACATCAGTGTCTTCCTCCCTTAGGGATGGCCACAGATGACTTTGTCTTCCCAAGCACAGTTTTTTCCCTCCATGTCTCTCTGCCCCTCTGCCAGCACACATCCCCTGGCCCAACATGGACCAGCAGTCTGTCACCTGGTGTGCTTCAGCCCCCTGAAACCCGCCTCTGCAGCGCTCGCTCCATGAAGCCAAGAGGTGCTGTTGCAAGCAGAAGCTAGGCACCTATGAGCTGGGAAGACTTTCTGTAAGGATAAAACACTTTTAATCTGTTAAGGACAAGAACCTCCCTACCCCTCCCCAAAGTATTTTGGACTGCCAGGAGGAATCTGTCTTCCAGCACAACTGTAGGAAGTCCAGGCGGATCCCAGACCTGACCAAAGGTTATGGGCTCCAGACAGAAACACTGACTAATACAGGACAGAAGCATAAATATGTAAATACTGGGGGAAGTCATCCCGCAGGCATGTCTCTTAACTTTGTGGAGCAAAAGGGGAGCAGAGTGTACTTGTATTCAAGGGCAAAGGCTTTCAGAACAAACAACGGCATTTCCCTAATCTCACGGACAGAGACGGCTTAGGGCTGTCCATGTTACACCCAGGATATTCGGGGAACGTTGACGCTTGTCCTCATATTTGAATCTGTTGTTTTGGGAGTCATGAGGCCATGCTTGAAAGCAGCACAGTTAGCAGCTGAGAGGCAGCCTGGTCCCTGTCTCTCAGTGCCTACCTAGAAAAACAGTATTAGGGATCCTTTAATCTAGCAGACAAAATCGTAGCATGATCTTGTAGCTCAAGTTAAAATATGCAAATCTAAATAGGAGATAAGTGGCAATGTTTTAGAAGTAAGAGTAAAGTATTGCTCCTCAGCCCTGTGGCAAGGTGAATGGAAAAGCAAGAGTAGCTAAACTTTTGGGCAGATTACTAAAGTGAAAGCTCATTCCCTATTTCCTTATTGTTTATTTTTTATTAACAAAAGTAGGATATAATTCTTACAAACTAATCACGGCAATGATAGGCCTGACCAGGCTAACCTGCTGCCTGGGAATGCTCCTTTCCAGTAGTCTGTCATATTGTAACACTTGTAAAATCTGCCAACCTGCAGGTTAAAAGGTAAAAACACGTGTGTTAGGACAAAGAGAGAAAGTGTGCTCAGTAAACGGACAGTGAGCTTTGGCTAGTAATAAAGATTTCCTTTACTTTCCCTTGTCACAAAAACCTCCGCGCAAAAAAAAAAAAAAGTGAGAGAAATTGGAGAACAAACACATGCCAGAAACAAGCTTTTGAGGGAGAATTTAGTGTTGCCAGTCTCTAACTGGTCAGTACTATTTCTGAGCACAGGCTACAGGGGACACAACTATGTCTTCTCTTGGTCGTATCTGGCACAGCCCTATATTGAGCTACAAGTCCAATTCTTTGTGTCAGGGAAAAATTTTTTTAGGTATCAGCTGTGCATTGAAGAAGGAGATGTTTAGAGAGGCAAGCTACTGTACCTGTGGAATGTGTAATAGCTCCCAGATCTTATGTCTAAACCCAGGAGAAGTATGGCTGGCTGGCATTTCTTCTGGTATTTTTTTATCCAAAGATCTTGAAGTGCTTTCTTAATACTCTCAGGATTATTGTGCTTGTCTGGTCTGACATGCTGAACATAAGCTAGAAAATTTCTTCCACTAATTTCTGCAGTGGAAGGAATGAGCCCTTGTATAATTATCCAATATGTAATCATGCCTAGTAGACAGAATTTATTCTACAGCAACACCATCCATTTCTCCTGTAAGTAACCAGAGAGTTTCCATTTCCGCCAGTGAGAGCCAGATCAGCCCCCACTGAGGAATGATTTAGAACCTGCAGACCACCCCTGCTTTACCTAAGGGACAACAGCTTGCAGCTCCCTTCATCTTTTATAAAAGAAGCATCCTCTAGAGTCTGTCTGATTCTCCGTTACCTACCCTGCAATCGCTTCCCTTTTGTGAGACTTTGGTTTTTCTCAGTCTGCTTGCACTAGGAAGCATCACTAAGTAGAAACATATATACTTAAAAAAACCCTTAAACCTCCTGTAATGTATGTGATTATTTGGCCTGATGTAGCTGCAATTTCTTGATATTCTGCTTCTTTCTTTCCTACCAAGTATAGCTAGTAATCTTGATTAGGATGTTTGTATGTGGCCTAGTCCTGCAAGGTGCTGAGCACCTTGTCTTACAGTCTAAATGCTAGAATTGCAGGTGTTCAGTGTGATGTGAAATTGGTGGTTTAAGGTAACTAGCAGAGCTGTCTCTCAAGATTTTTGAGACAAATTTTGCACTTTATTCCCCCCTCTCAAGAGATACTTACATTTTCTACCACTTGGATTACGTTTCTCTGGCACTCAGATTGTGTGATGACTGATGCCAACAGAGGAGCTGTACGTGGACAGTAGGAAAATGTGTGTCAGGCAGAAGAGACAGCCTGAGAAACAAAATGAACTTTCTAAGTCTCTGGCTTGTTTAACATTCCACAGTCCCAGAGAAAAGCAATTTAATAATGACATTTTTAATATGCAGTAAACTTCGATGGCATTTTTAATATGCCATATCGCAAGAAGATTAAAGCTTGTGTGATTTTCCTTTTCCTCCTTTCCTCCTACCCTTCTTTCCAGTGGTATTTATTCATGTTACTTCAGGCTTTGGCCAGTGCTCTACAGTGGGAAAACATCATCATATTTTCACTTATGATTTGTGCAACAAAATTCTCTCTCCCTTCCCCTTCCCCATGAAAGGGAATGGGATAGGAAGACAACCATGTTGTTTGGGAATTCTCTTCTGGATTGCTTATTGGCACAATAACCATATGGCAGTAAGTTGCAACATTTTCCCAACTCGGCCTCTAGCTCCCTGCAAGGGGATTTAGACAGATTCCCTCTTTTCAGCTTTTGAATGAGAAGGATTAGGGGGCTGGGATTGTTCTTCTCCTCCTTTGTTACTACCTGGAAAAATTCTTCATCCTACTTTCACAGCTGTCATGATGTTAACAGTGCAGTGATTGCCTGAGAATCTGAAACCTCCAGTGTGAACATTAACGAGGACTGGTGGGAGCAAAGGTCCCAGTGTGGAAAGAACAAGTAGTTAACACTCCTCTGGAGCACCTGGGCCAGAACCACTTTTGTTATGGATTTATGCTAAGAAACTGTTCTGCTGGAAGGGACTGGATGGCTCTGTGGGCACTAAGGATAACTTTCCACTTTGAAATGTAGGTTTTTTCTTGTAACCACCTGACAAATCTTGGGCAGGTGGCTGATGACTTTTTGCCAAAGCAATGACTTTTTGCCAGAAATCCCATTTTCTTGAGCTTCGTGGAAAGTATGGTTGAACACCAGTTGCTTGAAAAGCCAAATCCTCGTTCTGAAGGGCACTTTGCATGTCTCTTTCTCCAGGGGTTTTCATGTGCCTCTCTTATGCACAAGTATTATGGGAGCAAAAAATAATGTCTTTGTTAAAACCACATTCCCCTTTAATCAACTTTTGTCTGCTTTCTTTTCAATTAAGTACTTCAAAGCTATTCTCCAAGAGAGAGATCTCCTGACACTGCATTCTCTGGTCTGCAGCTCTTGGCTCCAGGTGATGCAACCTTTATCTGTGTTGTGAGTCAGGGTTGTGCTTTGCAGGTTATCTGTGGGACCTCAGACTGTATGTCACTCGGGTGTTGAGGAAGGTGGGAGCTGGATTCTGAAAAAACAGCTCTTAATGAAGTAAAATAATTTACTAATTTCTGTAAAGTTATGATAACTTTTGGAAATTTTGCATAAAATATCTGTCTTCCAATATTTGGATGAAAAACAAAAAGAAAGCCTCCTGTATAGTCAAAACAAACCCTGCACTACTTCTTTGATAATATCGCCTAATGAGTTGTGTAATTATAAAACACTGAAAATCTGGATTATTTTGACTGACTGACAAATCCAGCAGCTTTAAAATAGGAATCCCTGAGAGCACATCATATTTCAGTCCATCTCTGTTTAGCTAGGAGACATCATCCCAGCAGAGTAGACAGCTACCGGGTGCTGGCTGTTCCTGATGTCACCTCCTGGCTGCACTATGGCATTGTAACGTACCTGTTCATTCCTTAAGTCATTGACCATAAATTGCAGTTGGGTACCGAATGCTGCAACAGCCCTCCTGCATAACAACATGGGCTGCCAAGAGCATCACAGGTATAATCTTTGGTCTCTTTATTGTCATCTTAGAAAATACTAGAATTTAAGTTCCTTGTTCTTAGCATGTGTCTTAGCACAGTGCCCTGTGTATCAAAATATGACCTCAAGTCCTGCGACATTCTCTGTTCTGGTATGACAGGACATTTACGGTGACAGAAATGGTTTTCTGTCCACATGCTTCTGAACAAACTTTCATGGGGGAGCAATGAAAGGGCAGGCAGGTGCCGTGACAGACCCTTGCCCCTTCTGCTCCACATTGCCTGGTGTACTCATAACGTGCTGTGGGGACGTGCTCACGTAATTACAGTGAGGCTGCTGATGCAACCATACCGGTAGGACAAGATAGCACAAGACAGAAGACAATGTTGCAAGCTTAAGCTAAGTGGTCAGGTAAGAGTTCATGGATGAAGATGCTGCCCACTCAGTTTTCTGTAAAATATGGTAAGGAGGGACCAGAAGAGGGACACAGACAATGATGCAAACCATTGGGCAAATTTGCTCCATAAACTGTACTCGTTGACATGGCAGCGTGGCAAACCATGGCTCCATGAATTAAAGTCAGAGAACACAAGTCCAGAAACTGGCTTGTAACCACTGTGTTTATCATAAAAAATCTCCTACCTGGAATCATCAATAGCACCGAGAAATTGGTGCCTGAGCTCTCTGTAACTCACCTTCAGTAGTAACTGGAGTGTGTCCCAAAATTACCTGCGTCACTGGTGCCCCACTGATAAGGAACTGCAGCACTGCTTTTGCCAGACAGGTGAGGCCGTATTGTGATTCCTGTATGAGACTTTTACAAGCTTGGCTTTTCTCAGACTGCACTGTAGAAAGCACCAGACAAAACCTGGTGTGATTCATTTCTTGCAAAACATGGTTTGGGTTTGGCTTGTTTTCATGGGGGGAAAAAAACACCATTTGAGGGGTGTGAGGGTTAAGTAGCTACACTCTGAGTTGTAAGCATAGTTTAAAAGATTCTGCAAAGGACAATAACTGATAATTGGGCTGATGTGATGTGGAAAATATGCATTTCCTCCTCAGTCTGTGCCCCCCTCTCCCTGCCAGTGTTATCGCTGAGGCCTTGTTTGCACTGCATGAGATATCACAAAGGTCACTTGCAGCAAACGTGTTGGCATTCAAATTAGGGGAGCCACTGCGACTTGACGCTGTCTATCACCCCTGGCAAAAGCACGGTTAGGTTCTCACTTTTGCATCTGGCTGTTGCTTACCACGTGGGGGAAGCCTGGCTCAGGAGGCGAGGAAGCAAGGGACCCTGGAGGCTGATGGGCACGGTGCAATAGCAGTGCTCCTGGTTTGCTAAATCAGTCATCCACCCTGGGAAACATTCACCTCTTGAATAATATTTTTCCTTTGTCAAGCTCCTGTGCAGAGTGAGGGATTTTCACCTGCGTCTGGACTAAGTGTGAGTCATTAGCCCACTGCTAAGACTCAGTAATATATGTTACTGTCCATAACAGACAGAGGGAGATGTCTTGTTTGTGCTTTAGAGAGCTCTTTACCCAGTTGCAGAGATTGACTGTAGCAGTATTTGTTGTAGTGTGTGTAATGATTGTTTTGAAATGTTCAGAACTGGCTGCTGCATTTGAGTTGGCCCAAATGGACTTGGCTCACCATGATCCGCACATGAATTACACGTGTTCCCCTCTGTCATGATCACATTTACACTAGGGAGTTCCCTATTTTATTTAAACACCAGGAGCAGAGCTTTCTATCAGCAGGTCTCCCCTGCCATCAAGAGAAAAAGTAACCTAAAATATGCACATGCATGTTTGTCCATATTTCCTGAAAAAAAGGATGTCGAGTATTGATCAGAGGTACAGTATTAGAGCTGCATACTTTAGGCCAACTACTAAAGACCTCATGTCGTGATTCTTAGTTTACCTCTTACTTAAGTGTTTGCTTTAAAAAATAAATCACAATGCAAAATATTACCCTGGCTTTTACAAGCTAAACTCACTCAGTTTTCCACGTAATGCACATTCACTACTTTGATTGATCTAGAGAAATGTCAGATTTAGTAACAGGAAATTCAGAAAGTTCAGAACCCTCTTTCAAGTCACATATGCAACAACTCCATCCTAAACTTCCTGCAGCTACCCAGATTTTCACAGATTGACCTGAAGGTCAGGTGAGGAGAGGTGCCTTGGCAGCGACAGGGGAGTCCTCCTCCCTGTGTACCTCTACAGCGGTGGGCCCTTTACAGAAGGATTCTGCCACAGGGAATTCTCAATCCAGGAGGTTGAAATCTAATTATTTAATTAAAAATTAAATTACATTTTAAAAAGTTAATAAATACATTAATAATATATAAAAATTAAAATTATTTAATAGCTTCAAAAATTACAGTCTCTACTTCCAAACCACCTTATAAAGGCTTGAAGGATTCTCTGTAGTTTGCTTTACCCCTGAAGGTCTTCTAGAAAAGTAAAAAATTATTCAAATTTCGGAAGTTGAAACATGCCTTGCTGCCGAGAGGCTGGCTTTACAGCCGTTCAGACAGCACTTTTCCACAGCAGTCAGGGTACTCATGGTTCAAAAGGGGCTATCGTGTCTTGTGGATGTACTTGTGGGCTGATCTGATTAAAACAGAAGTGGAAAAAGAAAAGGTCTTTGAGGCTTCACTTCAGCAAAGTATTTCAGCACAATGAAAGTAAATTAAGGCTGAAACTTGTGCTGAAATACTTTGCTGAATCACAGCCTAAACCAGTATTTTGCCTGTCCCCTCATGCTTTGTTTTAATTGGTGAAGCCAGGCATGAACTGACTATAATTCCTGCTGCTCTGTAATCATTAGAAATAGTTTTTCTGTCAGTGTCCAGATAAATTACTGTGTTAGAATTAATTTGCGTCAAACAGCAATAAGCTGAGCACAAATTCTGGTGTTTGTTTTGATCATAATCTTCTGTCTTTCTCATACTGGTAAATATAACCATTGTGGAGGAAACTTGTATTTTCAGTTTGAAAATTATTTCTGACAGAAACTGTGTTTTTATGTCTGTCTGCTTATCGGCAGGCTGTGCGTAGTGGGGCAAGGGGGAAGCGGTACAGAAGTGGCTGAAGTGTACGAGCACCGGTTATATTTGATTTGCATCTGTACCACAAGCGAACTCGGAGCCTCTGCCATGCGCATTCAGCTACGCTGGTGTCTGACTTTCCCTCCTGCAGCTGCAGCCCCTCTCAGCATCTCTGGTACTGAACGAGGATGGGTAATTGCCATCAGACAGCCTCACAGTCCTTCCATCTGCCTACAGCAACAGGGAGGAACAAGTTTCACAGGGACCTAATGATTTGGCCACATGTGTGTGACAGAGCTTTATCTATCATCATATTAAATTGTCTTCCCTGGTCCTTGCGTCGTTCGGCCCAGCCAGTCACCGTCTTGTGCCTTAGTTTGCATCTCAGCTTCTTTGCCCTTAGTTCATGTTTCCTTTTCACCTGCCCACCAGGCTCATTTTGTCTTCCACCCCTCCCTGCCTGTTCTGCCTCACAGGTCTTATTTTTACCCCTTTGCATTTAATTCAGCCTCCTCCCTTTTCTCCCTCCCTTTCCCTCTCGTTCCCTGGGGCTCCCTGCAAGATGAAGATGATCTTCCTCTCCCAGCTGAGCCTCCCATTTCTCTGTGTAGCCCCAGGCTACAAGGGAAAGGAAGGTGCTGCTCAGCGTGAAGAATTTCTTCTGAAGAAATTAGCAGCTAAATAAGTCTCTTTTTAGTACGCACAAAATTATTCTTTTAAGATAGCTTCTAACATAACCAAATCGGACTGAGTTTAGACATCACTAGTAGAAGTCCTCGGTACACAGAACACCCCCTCCTGCCAGCCTTCAAGTCCTTGCCACCAAAGCATGCCACTCTTTCACAGAAAAGGGCAGCAAAGGAAGCGTATCTTTTTTAATCTGGCTTTGGAAGCAAACTGATCTGATGCCAAGCAAGGGGGTTAGGTTAGCTGACCTCCTGAGGTCTCATCCCACCTGAATTACTTTATGATTCTGTATCATTTTGCCTGAAATTGGAAAACAAAATAGTTATCCAGAGGCAGACACACAAGTGTAAAAATTTCAGTGAAAACAAATTAAATTTTGAATCCTGATCATATGAAAACAGTGCCTTACAAATGAAAGCAATCCTACAAATAGGCAGGTCTCCCAGACCAGTCAGTAATTGCACACAGAGGTATCCTTTAATCCCTAATCAGCAGTGATGTTACCCATGACAGCTTCGCTTCTCAAAAAATCTCCATTTCAGCTTTGCTTCAGTATTAGTTTACAAGCACAAAGGTATATATTGCTTCATGTTGTTCCTGGTGAGAAGGTTATCCTATACGCTTCCTGCAGTCGTGTTCTGCCAAGG
This sequence comes from Pelecanus crispus, assembly GCF_030463565.1. Lineage (NCBI taxonomy): Eukaryota > Metazoa > Chordata > Aves > Pelecaniformes > Pelecanidae > Pelecanus > Pelecanus crispus. Next base: position 14,001,794 of record NC_134648.1, read on the forward strand.
CCCCCTCCCTGCCCTCTCTGCATCCGATGCTGCGCCTCTGAATGTGCCTGTTGTTACTGAGCACGTGTGCTTGCACGTTCCCAAACTTGGGGCCGCAGCCGTGCAGTCAGACGGCTCCATCGCCATGCTCTCTTTTTCTCTAGCAATGACTCACGTGATTTTATTTTGAAATGTTCACGGGGTAGGTCGTCTTGCTAAAAAGCTGCAAGAACATGTAGTTTCTTTGGTTTGAGTCAAAAGAGAGGAATTGAAGACTTTTTCCCTTTTAAACATCCTAGAATGGTAACAGAGAAACAATCAGCAATAATTTTGCATAGGAAGAAACACTGTCATGTCTGACACTTTTATACTGGCTAGAAAACTGGAGATGTCCTGCACCATTGTATCAAAGACTTTCTTGAATTCTCATTTTATTCATCCCTGCCCTATTTGGTGAGTAGCTGCTGCTATCTGGGTTAATGAAACCTGTCCTCACAGCACAGCAGCCCCAGGAGTGCAGCATAAGCCATTTATCTGGGGGCTCTGGGTGCACACAGCTTCAGAAGAAGGGTGCCTGGGTGTCAAGGGGGATACTGGAGCTGAGCGCTCACACTGTGGAGCAAGGAGAAAGCAGTAACATCTCCCTGTTGTCAGCCAGCTCTTCTGACAGGCCAGGGATCCTCAAGGGCTTGCTTTAAAAACTGGCCTTCCGCAGGAATGCTGCAGGAGCTGATTAGAGTGAGACAGCTGGAGTATGGAGACTGTCACGTATGATACTGATACATTTTCATTAATATCTTGTCCCTGATGCTATTACTTAGTCTTATCCACCTGAATAAAAGTGCTGCTATTATTTATTCTTATCCACCCAGCGAAACCTTTATTTTTTCAGAGCTTAGGTGTGTATTGTATCTGGCACAGCACAGTTCTGCTCCGAATTACTGCCTGCACAGTAACACCAATCCTACGTGCACTCCATCTCCCATCCAAACTGTAGCAGTCCGCTACAATTTTTACTTCTGTTTTCTCTTTACTTGATGCTTTTCAAACTTTCTGCTTTGTCCTTCCCCTCCACCGCTGCAGTCCGTGTGTGTTGAAGGGGGGAGATGAGGCAAATCCTCGGCCCTGTAGCCTTTTCTCAGAGCCTTTTAGAGAGTCCTCTGCAAACCTCTCAGATCATTTTATCTTGCAGCATTGTCACAGACTTCTCCTTCTCTCTTTCTCAGAGATTGGAGTTAATCCAGGACTTGGGGAGGCATTGAAGGGTGTAGGAGGGAAGTGTCAGGCGTCTGGTTTTGCCACACAGTTCATCAGTGGCACAAGGGTAGGAGCTATCACGGAAGAGCACGGCTGTGGCCTGTGATGAGGCATGTGGGTGTGCAATACTCACCTGAGTCGAGGTGTTACATCTGGGAAGGATGGAGCCTCCAGACTCCAACCTCAAGTGGGAGGAAGCTCTGCCGAGCAGATGAGAGGATGTGGGTCAGGGAGGTAACTCAGTTGCAGAGCAGTTGTGGGCTGGAGCATGTATGCGTTAACATAGCAGATGAAACAGTTCAGCAAATGTGGACAGAGTAACATAATTAAATCAGCAGGAAGAAATGAGAAACATGAAAAGGTTGTGGAAAAGTAAACATGGTCTGTGGAAACGCTTCTTTGTGAATTTACATTTTTGGCTACATTTCTCCATCCAAGGAAGCGGAGGGACCAGATTCTGACAATTGGTCCCAGTCCTGTAGATGGTCCAGAGCATTGGCATAGCACAGAGCTGGCACCAGCCCTGGGGTGATGGAGCCACTGTGGGGCTTGGCCCCACTTGTAAGGGGTGGTCCTCCCTCCCCTCCTGGCTGAGTAAACTTGTCTGTCCTTTGGGAAAGCAGGAGGAGGAGGAGGAAGGGGAAGGGATATTCTGACCTTCCTCTCCTTCAAGGTAAATGCCAAAATGACTGTGGAGATGCACAAGAGTAGCAAGGTAGGATCAGGGAGCCCTGCCAGCAAATCTGTGCTAGAGGCTTACTCCTGGAATTAGGAGATGCTCAGGGTGTGAGGCTCCCTTTGGGTCTGTGAGAAATTGTAGGTGGTAGAGGGGGAAGTGAGAAGGAATATAACTTTTGGCTATTATAAAGGAAAGAGAATTATCAAGTGTATCTGTGGAATATTTCCAACGTGAGTAGTATGTGTAACTGAATACGACTTTAACATTTCATGAGAGTTGGTGACTTGCAGTATGCAACGAGCCATGGTTCTCTGAAACAGACACATCCAGCACTAGCATCCGCATCGGCAGTGCTCCCCGCAGCCAGGGCAGTGTCCGTTCACTGTTCAACAGCAGACAACGTCTGTTTCTCAGAATATGGTTATTGTGCTGTGATTAGATATTAATGTAGGCTAGACTTGTGGTTATTCGTTGGTTGACCAACCCAGAAATTGATAGCAGACATTCTCCTATCTAAAGGACAGCAAGTGTTCTTGTTAACTCAAAGTTAAGTCACATTAATTTGCTTTTGACATAGGCCTAAACCATGGTCACAAGCAGTCCCCACAATTTGGCTGAATCACGGTAACGTCTGAAATTCCTGTGCTTCGGCTCTTAGTCTGAGCCTTGTGTCTCCACAGCCAAGTACACAACAAGGAAAAGTTTCTATGTGCAATGATTTGGAAAACAAAATAGCCTAGAGGAAGAGAAATCAAATTTGAGTGGGAAAGAAGCATTGTCGTCTTTTGCCTGTAACATGATAAAAGATCTCTTCTTCAAGAGATGTTTTAATGATAATATAGCCTTTCCATATCTGAAAATATTTATCAAGTTGTATATTTGTAAATGTAAAGGAAAAATGTCTCTAATTTCCTATAATTATTGGTAGACTTATAGTGAAAATGTCAGAAATGTGTGATTAAGAATGTCTCAATAAGACTACATAATTTCATAATAATACTTTCATGGGGAGAAGGTCAAACACAAGTTTTTTTTAATCTAGTGAATAAAAGGAACAGGAAAAACCAACACCAAGGCAAATTCTGAATAATTTTTAACCATGGAAATTATAACCATGGAAAAATACCTGGAAGTAGAAGTGGTGGATTTCCTGTGTTTTGAAATCAACTGAAACTGGGCATTTTTCTAGAAATTGTTCACTAATTTTGCTTTAGCGGAGTGCAAATTATTGGGATGAGTACAGGATAATGGGATGAGTTCAGTAGCGTAGGCTGTGTAGTATGGCTAGATAGTATGGCCTTACATATCTGTATATAAGAAAATTCCCTTATCCCACAAAACTTGCAAACACAGTCACTTTTTCAAAGTCAATTACTGTTAGTAGACTTACTCTGCGCGTACAGTTAAACGTGTGTGGGGGACAGCCTGTAGCTGACAGGGCAGAGAGATGTGCTGGGTTTAAGCCTCTACCCATCAGCAGCTCTGCAGAGCAGGCTGGCAGAGTAGCCCACATCTCCGGGGCAGGATGAGAGCTTGGCGTTAGTGCTGCGGGCACGGGACAGTGGCACTACCTGTGTATCACGCCAGCACAGCGCTGGGACCCCGGGCACAGCTGGCCCCGTGTCAGGCACTGTACGGGGGTGGCTGGAGCCCTGGGATCATCATAGCGCGTCTCCCACTTGCGCACGACTCCGGCAGCGCTTACCCTCAGAAGTATGCGATGGTTTATGTTCCTCATTAGTGCGTGACTCATGCAACAGTTTGGTTTCTTGTGCCCATGTATAAAATTACCTGCATATGGGTAATGTAAAAAGTGTTTTCCAGTAGGACGACAGCTAGAACATTATGCAGCATTCCTGTAAAACTGCACAGACCAAACGAAAAAGCCCACTCTCAAAACCAGCTCTCTGTATTATCAAAGCTGCCCTGGACTATGAATCATAGAATCATAGAATGCTTTGGGTTGGAAGGGACCTTTAGAGGTCATCTAGCCCCACCCCCCTGCAGTGAGCAGGGACAGCTTTAACTACATCAGGTTGCTCAGAGCCCCATCCAACCTGACCTGGAATGTTTCTAGGGATGGGGCCTCTACCACCTCTCTGGGCAACCTGTTCCAGTGCTTCACCACCCTCATTGTAAAAAATTTCTTTCTAATGTCTATTCTAAATCTATTCTTCTTTAGTTTAAATCCATTATTCCTTGTCCTGTCACAACAGGCCTTGCTAAAAAGATTCTCCCCATCTTTCCTGTAGGCCCCCTTTAGGTACTGAAAGGCCACAATAAGGTCTCCTCGCAGCCTTCTCTTCTCCAGGCTGAACAACCCCAACTCTCTCAGCCTGGCCTCATAGGAGAGGTGCTCCAGACCTTGGATCATTTTGGTGGCGCCCTTCTGGACCCGCTCCAGCAGGTCCATGTCCTTCTTGTGCTGAGGAAAAAGTGAAAAGTGAAAACATTTTCAAAATCTAATTTCTTTGACTATTCTCTTGCTTTACTTTGTGTGCTTCACACACTTTAAAGAAAATAAATCTTACTTCTTATAAATAAACCTTACTTCTTATTTCTCATAAACAAGAACAGTGGGACAATGTGTAGGTTGCACATCTTGAAGGAAAAACGGGAGTGGACTTGGTTTCCCAGGGTCGGGCTTTCTTTTTCATTTACCAAACATGCTTCTCATGAATAGTACCCTTTTAAAAGGATCTGAACCATATTTTAAAGATTTAAACTGGGGGTTCCCTTACATCCATCGTCTCTGAATTTGACCTTACAGAATGTAAAAACCTCACGCTGAAGTGAAAGGTGTGTATCCTTTCTAATTATGAATCTTTCCAGCTACGGAAGAGACACGGGCACTTTGCACAAGCAAGAGTTTGGTAACAGCGTGTGGGACTCCCACTGCCCTCTGCACGAGCAGTGTCCGGGAGGGACGGCAGCGGGCGATTCTGGGGATTGAAAGTTCGGAGTGAGTGTTTCATGGGGGTCAGCCTGAGACATCTCACAGGGAAAGATTTTCTGAGGCTGAATTTTGAAAAACTGTGTGCAGAGCGTTAAAATGCACAGGCTGAGGTGCTGGCAACGGGGATGGTGTGACCCATGGGACATTGGCAGAGCAGAGCAGGGTGCTGCCGCAGGACACCCCCGCCATGGCCACTTGCGGCGTTCAGCTGCTGCCTTGCCCCAGCCAGCTCCCAGGAAAACTCCGGAAGAGAAACCGGTGTCCTGGGCTGGATCCCGAAGCCTCCCCTAGCGTGGGAATAGCATGCACGAGAGGATGCAGGGGCTGATTTACGTCACAGCACTGCGTGTAAAACAACAAGTTACAAAAGGGCATTTTATAGAAAGGAAAAGAATACTAACCGAATATCAGAAGAATGTTTGTCTTCCTGCTTTTAACTTAACATGGCTCTTTTTTTTTAGTTGCTCAGCTAAGATGACTGAATTTGTAGTAGCTGAAAATGCCAGAGAGTCATTAAAGTGAGCCTGAGAAAGTGCTGGGAGTCTGTCCCATGCTCCACAGCTCTTCTGAAATACACCACTATGCTTGCTATGGTAGGCACTTGAGACCAAAATACGAGTCAATGGCAGCACCGTTGCCTGCTATAAAAAAAAATTAGAGAAACACATCATTTTACAACAAACTGGTGTCAGACAATATATGTTATAAAATCATGCTATTGATAGATGTTAAAGGAAATGTCAAGTAAAAAAACCCAACAGATTATTTGCAGTCAAGACAAGCATTTGCTCTTCCCCAACCTTTTCTCTCCTTATCCTCTAATTCTCACTTTTTCCATTCAGCAAACTTCAAAAGTTAATCACTGACAGGAACAAACAGGTGAAACCTTCCTTCTGGCCTTGGAATAACCCAAAACTAAAAATGCTCGTGAGGGTTATTCCAGTGGAGGTCTGATGCCACCTAAAGTCTCCAACAAGTCTTGCAGTAGAATAAGTCATTTTCCCCCAGCATTCTCAAGCAGCAACAGCTCTGAAGTTATTAGTTATTTATAGTTCTTTGTGGCTACATTAAGCACAGCAGAAGTTTGCACTGTGAGAAAATTAGCTCAGTCATGCTGGGCTGGGTAAAAATCCAAATTTCTGTCATCCTCAGCCTGTAAGAAGCAGACGTCGTAACTCACTCCAGAATCAAAGCTCTGTAACAGAGAGCCTGTCTTTATTCCCCTGATGCTAAAACTAGCTTGGTAATGATGTTCCTTTATTTTTAACATTTGGAAACCATGTGACTGTACAAGGGAATCAGCTTCAGTAGATGGAAGAACAACGTATGCAAGACATTTTCCATGAATTATATTAAGCCCTGGTATTTAGGGGATACTGATATATATTTTAGAGTACCCTACTGAGCAAGGTTAATGACTTTATCATTACAGTTGGTGAATAAGCCCATCAAAATGTATTGCAATAAAAATATGCTGTTGTCACAAAAACTTTGAAAAATACCTTGCTTTTACTAGACTTCCTTTGGAGCAAGTATTGATTGTTGGGGTGTTTTTACATCTGATTTCGTAGGATTTTTCTTTAGGATTTTTTTTTCAATTTTTTTTTTTTTTTTCTTTTTCATTTTCCCTTGTTTGTGCATTAGCGCTCAACATAAAAACATCATTATCATGTGTTGTTACTACTGACCTGGTTGTAACAGCCAAGAACTGAAATTGCTTTTCGATTTTAAGCATCATTCAAAGTGGCTGCTGTTGAGTGCTGTTGGGAATATTAAACCTCATCTTCTAGATCAAAGTGCCTCCTTACGGCTATAATGAAATGAATTGATTCTAGTATTTTACCGTTAGTTTCAAGTCACCTAGAGGTGGGCACGAGAGGAGCTACCACACCACACAGTACAGAAGTGGTATGGACTGGAAGGGGACAAAGGCAGCCTGAAGTCAAAAGTGATATGTTAAAAGGCACCCAGGGAAACTGGAGCAGCCCCTTGGGCACTTGCATTTTAACACGCTAAGTTTATCAGCAGGTGGTAAGTATTGTGGATGAAGAACAAGCTCTGCTAACATGGTTGTTCCTCTCTCTCCAGCACCCTCTCGAGCTGCTCGCACGCCGTGGTGGCCCTACTGTACCCCTTCTCCTGGCAGCACACCTTCATTCCTGTTCTGCCCTCATCCATGATTGACATCGTGTGCTGCCCTACCCCCTTCCTGGTGGGACTGCTCTCCAGCTCTCTGCCCAAACTGAAGGAGCTGCCTGTAGAGGAGGTAGGAGCTGGCACCGGAATCGTTTGCCTGGAGTAAAGCTGGCCTCACCCTGGAGAGGGCCTGCCATTCGCACATAAATCCTCATCTTTAATTTTTAACCTGCCTCTTTGTTTCTTCTCTGCCTACTTCTCATGGGCAACTGCCTCTTGGTAGTTGTACTTGATAGCAGGTACTGCAGTACCTACTGCAGTAGTAGGTTTAGTCTTCTCTTTATTCTGCCCCTCTTCCCATACCTGGCACCTTGACAGAGAGAAGTGAACGTTAACCTGGTCAACAAGGAAGTACAGTGTAAATACGCTGATTTGTTCTGATTTTGTCATACCTGGAACAAGAAGAGGAAGACATGAAGTGCCATCTGCTGTGACACCTATTAATGCTAATGGAAGTTGTGCATGAAGCCATAGCCAGCAAGCCAGCACAGAAAATAAAACCTTTAAGGCTTTTTTTTTTTTTTTTTTTTACTTCTAAGACTTTTGTTAATACTATATTGGAAATCAAATAAGAGTTGCACTTCATCAGCTCTTCCAGTAAAATACCATAAAAATACTCAAGGCCACACTCTTCTCTCTTACTCCTATTAGTTTCCTGTCATTTTTCTATGAAATTTATGAAATTTTCTTTTCTTATGCTTACTTTCAAGGCTTTCTGTGCCTCTGGCCCATGTAAATCTCTACTCTGTTTTCCTCCCACTTTCCTAACATTGCTCTCCCACATCTTCCCAGCTCCGTCTCTCAGCTTTGCTGCTTTATTATCATTAATATTTCACACCCTTGCCCTTCAGAAGCCCTGCTGCCTCAAATGACACCGTTTTCTTTAAACCCCTCTGAAATGCTTTTCATCTGCATGTTAACAAAAAAGATTAGCAATAACTTGCTTAGGTTTAAGAAAAAAGACCTGCCTAACCCGTGCAGGTTTTTTTGCATATTAACCTAGTATGAGATCTGTTGTATCTAACTATGTTAAATTAGACTTTAAGCTCTAAAGAAAAACTTCATCTTCTTGTTTTATAAAGCACACAACCTGTTGTTCCACAGTAGCAATTTGATTCACATTGAGGCTTGGGACAATTCAGATGGTCTTTCGCTATTAAAAGGCAGACACAAATGAATGTTTTTGGTCTCTTCAGATATATTTCACTATAGTGTTTTCTTTTCTTTAGGCTTTGATGGTTAACCTGGGATCTGATCGATTCATCAGACAGGTAACGTACAGCTTGAAATGTTGCCATGCAGTCCAGCAAGCTGTTCACTCCTATAGTATGATTAAGTTTCTTTGATTAGAGATATTTGGCAGGAATTGTGCAGTGGGAAAGAGATTAGGGAAAAAAAAGTGTTCCTTTTCTGTTTCACCTGCAAATAAGTAACTCAGGTATGCAAAAGGGATTGAGGCTGTGACTGTCAGACGAAATCAAGAACTGTATTCACAGTGCAAAGAAAACATCCAAAGATAATAACATCATGTAAGCAAGAAAACTCACACTGTTGGAGGTGAAAAGGACAAAAATTGCAAAGAAAAGTTTCTGAGTGAGAGAGGAAAGGTGAGAAAGAGTTTAATGTGGTAGGAAAAGCAGGAGCCTTGTAAACAGGGAGATGAAGGATCACCATCTCCTGATAGTAATGTAGCACTGAATAACGTCAAAAATAACAGTCTGCAGGTTAGACGAGTAAACTTTCTTGTACGATTCCCTGGAAGATACCGTTGGTGAATAGTGGTTGCAGAGCTGAGATTCTTGTGTCTACTCGCTTTTGCTGAACAAGCATTAAATAAGATAGAATCATAGAATCATTTAGGTTGGAAAAGACCTTTAAGATCATCGACAACAGCAGGGGGAAAGCCCAGAAAACAAGATATACTAGAATATAAATAAAAACAACTGTTGAGAACCAAAGAAGCTGCCTAAAACCAACTAGAACAGCTGTGTGTACATGGTAGCTAGGCTTTGCATGATGTGTATTTAGTTAAAAACAACTATTTGGACTCTTTGTCATGTAAAGAGCTGATTCCAAGTTTCTATATGTTTACCTTGCTTTTTGGATTATCATTCCTGACTTCAATCTCATTAAGAGTGACAAGAAATTTTGTTTAGAAATACATGATAGTTGCACATCGATTTACATTATTTTGTTTATGTAGGCATAACAGTAGCAGATACAAAATGCTTTTCTTCTGAATTTTAAACCTTGCAAAAGTATTTGCTGTAGTTGCTGCACAGATTAATGTGATCTAAAGATTTTTTTTTTTTCCTCTGTCAGATGGATGATGAAGACACACTATTACCTAGAAAATTGCAAGCCGCTCTGGAGCAGGCACTAGAGAGAAAGAATGAACTGATAAATCAGGATTCAGATAGTGATTCAGATGATGGTAAGTTCATTTGGAAACAGGGAGTTGTATAAATAAGCATGTAGTATTGTGACTTTCCACCCAGGAGAAAGAAAGATGGGTCTTTAGTACTCAAATACCTTTTGTGACATCAAAGATAGTCTCTGAACACACAGGGAATGGGACTGATAGCATCAACCCACAGTAATACATTGTCAGCAGTCTATTTAATTTCTTTGTAAATGACTTGCACTCCCATGAGTACCTCTAAACCTTTACTCAGGCAGAGGCTTGCAGTTAACCTGGCCCTAATTCAATCCAGATAACTATACATGCTTCGGGGTGTGTCTGAGTTTGGAGTTGCTCTCGGTGCTGAGTATATTCAGGGGAGAGAAGCAGGTACCTCCAGAAAATAGTTTCAGTGCAAGAGGGGCTGAGTTGCCTCTGAAGGTTCATATTTCTCTCCAGCAATTATAAAAACATCCCAGGGTGAATTTAAATGCCTGTGGTTAAAAGGTATGAAACAGGCCCCTATTTCTACTCATCTGTGTTACGTATGTAAAACTATTTTAACATCTCAGAAATTATGAAAACCCAAATTCTGCAACGTACACTTTTTGATCAGTTCTTGGTAAAGGCAAATTTTAATTCTGAGTCATTCAGAAGCTTCTCAAGAAAACTTACTCAAGAGTTAAAATATGAGGTATAATTCTGATGAAGCACCCACAAAATTTTTAATTTTCTGAGCTGTGTCCTGAGGTTTTGTATTTCTCATTGACTCTTGGTTATGAAACACCAGTTATGTACACCGGCACCCCTGAGTGTGAAGCTGTTACCCTTTTCCCTAGCTGAGGTATATCCAGGGCTGCAAGGAGCCGGTGCCACTCCTTTCGGTCCTTTGCACGGCGTCAGTACACCGCCAGATGACAGTACCTGGCCCCGTGTGGGTGATGATGTGGAGAGCTCCGGTAGCAGCTGATTTTGGTGTCTTATTGCCGCCTTATTTTGCAGAATGTAACACCCTGAATGGATTAGTGTCTGAGGTTTTTATCCGATTCTTTGTGGAGACAGTTGGCCATTATTCCCTGTTCCTAACCCAGAATGAAAAAGGAGAGCGTGCCTTCCAAAGGGAGGCTTTCCGTAAATCTGTGGCCTCCAAGAGCATCCGCCGCTTCTTGGAAGTTTTCATGGAATCCCAAATGTTTGCTGGCTTCATCCAGGACAGAGAGCTGAGAAAATGCAGGGCAAAAGGTAAGGGTGGGTTTCTTCCCTGCCAGGCGGGTTACTTGTGCTCCGCACAGGTCCCGCGGCCGGCGTCTCGGTCTACTGCCAGAGCTCAGCGAATTCCGTAGGGCTGACAGATCTCCCGAAACACACCGTCCGCTGCTTGTGGGCCTAGAGCGGAGCCACGGCGGTGATAATACACAGGCTTTAACCAGACGCATACTCGCATCCCAGCGCCTTAAATCACTCCAAGGCCAAACTGGGAACGATCCCGCGAAGGGCGCTGCCCGTCCCTGACGGGAAACCGCCCCAGAGGCTGCCTGCCAGTGCGCGCGGGGCAAAGCGCCACGGCATTCCTAAGACAAAACCCAAAAAGGTTGATTTAAATTTGGGTGCCTGGGGGCGGCCCTCCAGGCCGGCCCCGCTGCGGGGCGCGGGGCTCCCGCTCCCGCTCCCGCCTGGGGGCCGCCGCGAGGCGGGGCGGGGCGGCCGCGCGTGCGCCTGCGCCTGCGCTGCAGCGCCGCCTGCGGGAGCTGCGCGGGGAGCGGCCCCACGGCCCCGGCGCGCGGGACGGTGAGCGGGGCGGGCGGCGCGGCGCGGCCCGGCCCGGCCCGGCCCGGCCCAGCCCAGCCCAGCCCAGCCCAGCCCGGCGGCCCGGGGCGCTCCGGCCCTGCTGCTGGGGCGGGCCCACCCCACCGGCCGGGCTGCAGCCGCGGAGCAGGGCGGCGCTGCGAGGCGGCGGCGCAGAGCGCGGCCGCTCTGAGCCCCGGCGGGGCGGGCGGCTGGGCCGGCAAGGGCCGCCCTGCCCTCAGGGGTGCTGCGGGGCCGGCGAGGGCCGCCCTCCCCCCTGCCTTTTGCCCCCTACCCCCCCGGAATCCTTTCCCCTTCCCGTCAGGTCTGGGGCTCGCCGTGCCTGTCCTGGTGCCGCGTGACACTGAACAGCCCCTTACCGGCGGTGGCATTTTATAGTGTTGCAAAGGACTGTAAAAGTGAAAAGTTGAGAGTGCGCAGGCCGGGGGGAAATGGGTTCAGCCTGACGCAGCTCATGCCGGCTCCGTTTGCTCCCCTCTTCCACAGGTCTCTTCGAGCAGAGGGTTGAACAGTATTTGGAAGAGCTTCCAGACACGGAACAAAGTGGAGTAAACAAGTTTCTGCGAGGCCTTGGTGAGGAAAATCCTTACAAGTATTTCTGAAACGAGTTTTCATGTCTTTATTTTAAAAAAGCCTTACTTGAGGTGAAATCGGATAGTCGAGCGGTTTCAATGTGATAGGAAGTATGAAAACAACGAAAGCATACTTACAGCTGACAAAGCCAGATTTAATTATGGTCCTTGTTAACACTTTCATTTTCACTTGGGGAGGGGGAACCAAGCCATAATCGAGGAGAAAAGGAAGGCAGCTGACCGCTCAGGATTCTGTTAGTTGGCTGTCCCTGCTGGTACCAAGTAGAAGGGTTACTCTGCAGCAATTGCATTACAAATTAGACCCATTTGCTAAGTAGCCTTTGATTGCCCTTGGCTTTTCAGTGTATCCTAGAGACTGACGGTGTGCTTTCTTTAGGAAACAAAATGAAGTTCCTTCACAAGAAGAACTGACTCCTTTCTGCTGAAATACCAACCCAAAGACTATAAATGACACTGCCTGTGAGACACCAGCAGCGTTTCAGAGTGTGATGCGGGAGGAGAGCGGAGCAGGCTGACTGCAGCTTTAAGTGACGACCAATGCTGTTAGACAGTGTGCCAGATGATGGCTCCTCTATGTATCTGGATAGAATTTGTACATAACGTGCTGTAAGCTTTTGTAACTGATTTTGTAATGAGCAAGGACAACTGTGGTAAATATTTGTATATTCCTGAGAATAACAGGTGCTTTTTTTTTTCTTTAGTATGAATTGAGTTATGCTTGGTGCAAAAATGAATAGCTGATTATGTGCAGCTGACTGTCTCAGCAGAACCACTGACTTCATGGGATGTTTGTGAGAGCTACACTGATGCCTGAATACTGCGGGGTGAATGAACTCGGGTACGTGGGAGAGGTTGTACACACGGGGGCTGCTTTTATGTGGCGGAGTTGTTTGGGGTTTTTTTTTTTCCTTATAATTAATTTTAAAAGAAAGAAATAACAAAGTAACTTGATAATAAGGTACTTGGTTCACAATACAAAACTTCCACTTGGTTTGGACTCTGGTCAGTAAACTACTTGTAATCCATTCTGCACTAAGACTGCTAAACCTGAGGAGATCTCAGTTCTTTGACATGCAAGCTGCAACGAGTAGGTACAGTACATCCTTTCCTAATGTATGTATGTATGGTTTCTAATAAACTCTGTAAATATACTTGTTTGTTTATATTCATTGCAAACCTCTGCAGTTTCTGATGTTGACTAGGTACAAACCCAGTAACTTTCCTGTGATTTTTAATGAATTTGTAATTAAAATATAAAATGGTTGTTATGAACCTGTCTCTTAGTAGGTTTGCTATTTCATGACATGTGGTTTGATTTTTCGTCAATGTCTTTCACTAGGGCTGAGACAAGGCATTTTATATCCCTGTTCTGTTAATTCTATCCTAACGGAAGCATCTCATAATTTTTTTTTTTTTTTTCCTTGCATGGGTTAGCAGGAAATCACTTTTTGTCATTGTATCATAGATACTGATCCCGACCTGTGGTATTTTCAGGTTGGTTTTGTGCTACCTTGGTTAGATGATCGGAGTACAATATGAGCAGCTTCTAGCAGACAGCCTTTGCCTAAATTTAGGATGAGCTGATCGCCTACGTTTCATGAGAGTCTGCTTTTCTTTTCCATTAATTGAGGTCTGTTTAGGTGGTGTTTCCATTTCAGCGAAGGCTCTTCAGCAGGACAGGAATGGTTAGCTTGCCGTGCCCCTCTGCACAGCTGTGAATGTTGCCCCAGTACCACATTCATCTTTGATCCGGTAACTAAATCCTGTTGAGAGTCTGTAAGTTTTCCCTTAGCCTGAAGAAGAAAATATAAAATACTTCAATATATTTGCAAGTTTGACAGCTAACGAAAATTAGCTACAGCTTCTTACCATAAAACCCCCCCCAAACCTAAGCACTGTGTTTTTCTTCATTTGCAGGGTAATTTCTTTAGATTGGCTTTGAGGCTTGCGCAGTTCCTAACCTGACAGTGGTTCTGGTTTGCTATCAGCCTCATAGAACAAAATCGAGGGATTATTCACTAAAAAGGTGAAGTCATTTCCTTTTTTTCTTAACCTCCCTCACACTCATGTATATACAAAAGCTTAAGTGTACATGAAATGTCTGTAAAATATCAAGTGCTTTTGATTCAATGGAAATGTAATCACAAATGTTAATTCCCATCAGTTTTACTCTATAATACGCTCTAAGTTCCAGAATGACTTCTAGATGTAGTTCTTCAGAGTGGAAGGAGTAATTTCACTTGTACAGGTGGATTCTGGCTCTTAGGAACAACAGCTGTTAGTAAATATATGGGGAAATATATTTCTTAAGGAATATATCTCTTAAGAAAATGATGGATAAAACATCATCAGCTGAAGGAAGTGCTGCAGAGAAGAGTTGCTACAAAGGCAAGAAAAATCTATGGAATCCTGATGTACAAGGATGCAGTGCTGTAAACCCCATCTCCCACACCAAAGCTGTTTTCCTCCACCTGCACTTTAAAAACCTAAGTAGAAAGCTTTTAAACGTTATATTGCCCACCAACATGTTCCAGTTTTTGTAACATGAATCAGAGGAGACTACCAGACAAGGTGAGGTCACATTTCATAAAAATTTGTAGGTGCCTTCTTGATACTCAAGTTATGGCTATGTAAACCAATCCTAGTGTTATCAGGAGCTCTGTGTTTGAACGGGTCAGATGAACGACAAATAGGAAGCGTATTATTTTGCCTTCTATATTCGTTGTTAAAACTAATGGTGCTCCTAAGCATGGAACGTTACTAGTGCATTATTTAACTGAGAAGGAAATCCTGAAGAGAAATAAATCCAGTACCGGGATCCGTGTTTTAAATTGGTAAAAGATTTGTTTAAAGTCTTATGGTATAGAATACAAGCTTGAGAAACAGTAACTCTCCAAGAGTTGTTACTGTAGTGTGGCAGATGGTTGTGTTTAAGTACATAGTATTTATTTTTCCCAGTGTTGTCGATAATAAAGTGACGGAGCTTGCAAATTTTCTTAAATTCTGCTCAAAATCCTACTTCTGCTACAGACCACAGAGGGAAGGGAAAGTAAGTTGTGTCTGTAACTAAGATGGAGCAGCACTTAAGGCTGCCTGCCTGCTAAGTTCGGCCCGCTGCTAAGGGCTGCTGCTCAGAGCTGCCCCCGTTCCGCCGCCGGGGCGGGCGGGCGCGGGGAGGGCCCGGCGGGGAGCTGCAGCAGGTGGCTGGTGCGGCGGCGGCAGCAGCCCAGGGACCGGCGTCTCCCCTCTGGTAGCCGCGGGCGACCGGCGAGCTGTGCCGGCGCTGCGGCCTCAGCGACCGCGCTGCGCGGCGCAGCACCGCGCTTCCGGACTGCTGACGCTTCAGAAACCGCCCGAAGCGCAAGCCGGCCCGTCCTGACCGGCTGCCGGCGCCCACCTGGCCCGGGCGGCTCCGCTCGCCTCTCACCCGGCGCCGTTCCCGCTCCCCGCCGAGCCCGGCCCGGCCCGGCCCCGCCCCGCCCCGCAGCCGCCAGCGCGGCTCCGGCGGGTAACGGCCGCCCCGCCGCGCGGCCGATCTCGCGAGACTGAGCCCCCGCTCCGGATGCCCCGGCGAAGCCTCGCGAGAGCTTGGCGCCGCGCGGCCCCAGCCCCGCCCCCGCTCTGCCTTTCCCCGCTCTCGCGAGCGCTGCGCTCTCTCCCTTTCCTGGCGCACGCGACAAGATGGTGGGTGCCGCCGCCGGCGCTGCGCCGGGCCCGGCCGGGCTGGGGGGCCCCGCGGCCGCCGCCCCTCGCTCCCGCGGCGGGACGTGGCTGGGGAGTAGCGGCGGGTGGGGGCGAGGCGCTTCTCCGAGCCCGCGGCCCGCTCAGGGCGCGGCGGGGGAGAGCGGTGCGGTGAGGCCGCTCGGGCCTTCCCTCGGCGGGCCCGGGCCGCCGTGGCGCCTGGCTGCGCGGCCGCCGGGGGGGCTGCGGCCGCGGGGGAGGGCGGGTGGCGGGCCTGCCTCTTGCTGCCCGTGTTGCTCACGGCTGCTGTCCCGCTCTCCCGCAGCCTTCCAGACTACGGAAGACCCGGAAGCTGAGAGGGCACGTTAGCCACGGCCACGGCCGCGTTGGTGAGTGGAGAGGCGGGCGGGCGGCGGCCCTCCGGCAGCGGGGCCGCCGCTGCGCCTCACGGGGGGCAGGCAGGCGCGGCCGCGGGCGCAGGGCCCCGCACACGCTGTGGGTGGCAGCGAGCGGTGCTTCAGCTGCGGCGCGTGTGGGCGATGTTCGCGCTGTGGGGGCGGACGCCACGGCGGTGGGCTGATGGGAAGTCTGGCGCGTTCTTGACGACTTCACTGGATTTGTGACTTAACTCGAGTGGTGGTCAGGCGACAGGCGCAGCCCGTGCGACATCTTAAGCTTACAGGGCAGTGCTGTGTCGCTTCTAACTCTTTGTCCATTCCTACCTTTCCTTGTCACCCCACTTGTGCTGGCACCGGTGTCATTTTCTACTCCTCTAAGCTAAACCAGAGGCATGCTATGCTTATGGTTTTTTTGTCCTCCTGCAGGGTTTTTAGTTGGCTCATCTCACTGAATTGAGACAAATTCAAAAGAGGGGATAGAATCAGAATAATTAGCTTAAATTGGTACTGAACGTACCTCTGAGCTCAAGTACTGTGTGTAACATTCTTAGTGTAACAAAAATTTTTCTTTCTAGGCAAACACAGGAAACATCCTGGAGGGCGTGGTAACGCTGGTGGTATGCATCATCACAGGATTAACTTTGATAAATAGTAAGCTAACATTTTATATACTAGCAAAACGCATGTTCCTGAAGTAGAAGCAACTAACGTTTATGTGTGAATAAACAAAATTCCCTGTAATCCTACATGTTTTTTCTTCTAACATGAAGTGTGACATTATAGCTACAGTCAACTCATGTCCCCATTTACCCTAAAATCAAAGGCCTTTTCAGGCGTCTTTAAGAGTTCAGTGCGGCATTTGGTAAACTTGACCAAACTTGCCTGTTACAAGGTGGTCCCTGCTTAATGATGCACACACAGAATATTATGTAAATTCAAAATGTTATGTTAAATCCAAACTGCGCCCTATTTAGCTGCGTACTGTAAAGGTAAGGGATCTTGTCTTATTGCCGAGACTAGAGTCACAGCTGGACACTGCCTATTGTCCTGGTGTGCTAGAGTACTCGGACAGTAACCACTAATCTATATTCGCTGGCTGTGACCATTCTTGACTCAGTCAGTCACCAGGTTAGTGACAGGAGCACTGACGCTCCCCAGGCAGTGCAGCCCTCCTTGGATTCACGGAGTTGGGGTCGCCCCGGAAATAAAGGGCTGGATCAGGTTCACCAGTGAGGGGGATTGAGTTGTGAGTTCAAGGGAGAACAAACAGTTCAAGAAAAAGATAATTTTCCCTTGGTTTGGGTACTAATGATTATTGTGCTTAAATACTACAAGTATTAATATGAATAAAAGTATAATGTATTTTGATTATTTTGATTAGGTAAGATGCTTATAGAATCATAGAATCGTTTAGGTTGGAAAAGACCTTTAAGATCATCAAGTCCAACCATTAACCTAACACTACAAAGTCCACCACTAAAACAGTGGTGTCAGTGTTAAGTTCTAGTTCGTGCTGTTCAGGATGAATTAAAAATGTGATCTAACGAGGATTGTGTTTCTTTGACAGTCACCCTGGTTACTTTGGAAAAGTAGGCATGAGACACTATCACTTGAAGAGAAACCAAAAGTTCTGTCCTACTGTCAATTTGGATAAACTATGGACGCTTGTCAGTGAACAGACAAGGCTCAATTATGCAAAAAACGAGGCTGGACTGGCCCCGGTTATTGATGTTGTGCGCTCAGTAAGTTCCTGCTCATGTTCAAATCTGCGATTCCTGGTCACATCATGTGTAACTTAGCTTTGCGTATCCAAGTAGGAAAATGGTGAACTGCAAATAAGCTGCGGTGCTTGAATATTTGTGAACTTCTCGGGACAAATGTCTTTGCATATAAGTAGTTACATGGGTACTTAACACTGTTAACTTTTTTCTTGTAAGAAGTTTTTCTCATGCTTGTATGTGATTGTAGACAGGGACTTCCCTTATTTTGGAAGGTGGTGAAAGATTGTTTAAAATGTTACTGAAAGCATGTATAAAAACATGGCAGAACTAGTCTCATTGATATAAAGTCACTGCTCTAATATCGAGACTAGAGTCACATCTTAACATATTTGATTGTCTTGGTGTGCTATAGTTCTCGGACATAAACGTCTGATCTCTATTCACTGGCTGCGATGTCTCGTATCTCAGCCAGTCACCGAATCAGTGACACTAACTAATCTGCCACGTGGGTATGTTCTGTTTCCCAAATTAAGATACCTGTGTCGGCCAGTTAAGCCACTTCTTCTAACAAGCGATGACTTCAACAGCTGTAGTATTAATGGACCTTGTGCCATAATTGTCCTTTTAATGCAAAGGACAGGAATGAAATGAGAGGATTCCAGTGGTAGAGAACAGCTATTGCTGTGAAAGCTTGCAAAAGCTTCTGTTGTACATTTAATACATGCAGAAGAGTCCTCTGCTCTGTTCAGAAGTACCAGAATGTCCTACAGGTAAAGAGCACTGACCGGAAGTCGTCGTGTAGTAGATAGTCTTGGAAGCACAGCCAACCGCTCTCTCCTTCAGAGAACTGGGGGAAGGTTGGTGACTTCTTTCCAGATTTCACAGTGTTTTCTGTATATGGAGCATGGGCGGGGGGGGAAATCCAGCTTCTAAATTACAGGAGAAGTTCAGCTTACAGTTTCCACTTTCTCTCTGAAAAAATGCAACTCTACTAGGTCATGCAGGGTATTTTTCTTTTACTTGTACCGATTTTGTATTGGAGACACACTGTATGAGGTCATGGTGATCATGGTGTTGGTTTTAACTGATGCATGCTAAAAGATGGGTCTGAATGTAGGAGCCTGTAAGCTGATTACAAACATTTAATGGGTTTTTTAATCTTTCTAGGGCTACTACAAAGTCCTGGGCAAGGGGAAGCTGCCCAAGCAACCTGTGATTGTGAAAGCAAAGTTCTTCAGTAGAAGAGCAGAGGAGAAGATCAAAGAAGTTGGTGGTGCCTGTGTGCTTGTGGCATAAAAGCCTTTGTTTTATTCAAACTTTTTGAATAAAGACAATGTGTAAAATGTGCTGATTTACAGAAGTTTCTGATTTTTTTTTTCCCCTGACTTGTCCAGACTTAAGTCTTGCCTGCTTAGTTATTTCTGGCAGTTGTTGATTAGTGCTTTGACTGCTTCTCACTTAGGTTTTGATATTGCCTGGCTCCCGTGTCCAGCATTTGGCATTTACAAATACTTCATCGTTTTGTCTTTATGGGGTAGTAAAACAGATAAGATCTTCGTATTTGTGCAGCTCTTTCAGTTGGTAATCCTCTTTACAGCTGTCTGTGAAAAGGTGATTTCATGTTCTGTTGATGGGGATTTTTGTACACTAAAATGACATGTAGGTGATATCTGTGGGGATACTGCTTTGGCCTTTGGGAATGAAACAGCAAGAGTGTGGACAAATAAATGCGATAGGACAATGCAAAATGGGTAGTAGTATACCAAAAATTGCTGTGCGAAAGAGACTTGGTATGGGAAATTGCTGTCAGTAAGTTTTGTGATCAATAGGCTGCTTTTTGGGATAGTGAAACAATTCTAGTCCCATTTCCACTAAGGTGGAGGATGGGAGGGAATGAAGGGGAGGTCCCTGGGAATAGCGTGGGACAGTAGGGAAGAGCTGAAATAGGTGGGAAGAAGCAATTCAAGGTTTCTGCCTCGTTACTGCCAGACTTGGGTCGTGAGAAGCACTTCAAGCAGGTTTCTGCAGACTCTGAAGGTCTGCCCAGCAGGCAGCTTTCTCACGAGTAATGCCAGCTTTGAGCAGAATAGTGCTGTGTGGTGTGCCTCTTCGCAGCTAACAGCAGCTGTCCCTCCAGCAGAAAAAGTGATCAACGTTTTTCTCTATCAGCATTATGCGTAGAAATAAGATTTATTTTGAATTTAGTTCAACAATGGTTAAATTCTTCTTTGCTTTTTTGTGGCGTTGTTAATGAAAGGTCTTTCTAAGTTACGACTTGCGTTTGTCCCTCCAGTGCTTTGACTGCTGCTAAATGGATGACAGCTGTCTAGCCTCTGATCGAAGCCAACATACCAAATGCAGACCATTTTGATCCATGTGCTTTTCAGAAACTACTGGTGTAGTGCTCCGAGTACTTTTCCACGCAGCCGTTTTCCCAGCCGACTCCTAGCGGCAGGGCCGGGGCCGCTCCAGTCGCGCATCCGTCGGGCTCCCCAGCGAGCCAGGGGCGGCTGCCGGGAGGCGCCGTGCCGGGGAAGGAGGCGCTGGGAGCGGCCAGCCCTGCCCTGCCCCTCGCCATGGCGACGGCGTCCCGCAGCCGCCGGCCCCCCGGGCAGGCCGCTTCCGCTGACGTGCGCGGCCCCTCTCCCAGCCCGGCCGGTGGGTCCCGCCTTAGTCCCGCCCCCCAGCTGTCATTCATGGCCGGGCGCGGCGGCCGTTGGGCGCGCGGGGGCGGCCGTTGGGCGCGCGGGGGCGCCCGCTGCCGAGGCGAGCGCTGTGGCGGCCGTTGGGCGCGCGCCCTGGCCTCACAGCCGTGGGGCCGCGCTGCCTCAGGGTAGCGGGCGGCGGGGGCTGTTTCCGAGGTGTAAGAGGGCTGAGTACCCACAAACAAACTGCCATTACCGGCTTGACGCGAAGCTCCTGTGAGGGCTGATAGGAAACCCCCAGGATGGCTGTCCACGATGCCCAAATAAAGGATATTCCTGTATAAAACAAGGATAAATGAGGAAGCTAAATGAAGGCCAACTCCTTAAAAGTAAAACCTCTTCCTTTTGATGTGTTTGGCTTTTTTTATTTCTGGGGTTTGTTTGGCTGATAAACATGCTTTGGTAGATGGGGATATTTTTATTCAATGTTTTCCAAATTCTTGGCAACTTGCAGTACTGCTAATGAAGCAAATTATAGACAAAACTGGTAAAGTTGATGTTAAAACATTTTAAAATGCTGTAATGAACCTCGTGTAGCAACATCCACATTTAATGGAGGGAAGGAGACACAAAAAATCCAATTAAATCTGAGAAAAAGGAATACAGGAAATTGAAAGACTTGCAGAGAGTTTATCCCTACAATACAGAAATTATAAAGTAATGAGAATATATCATTACAAACTTGTCTGGTATGAAATGTATTAATGCTTTACTGGAAGTTCCAGTCCCGTGACATCTGGATGCTTCCCTTCGATTTGTGTTGGGGTGGCCGGTCTTGGTCCTGAGGCAGCTCCCCAGCGCAACGCCTTTCCTTTGCCCTCATCTGGGCTGACACACCAAAAGCCCAGCACTTCCTGTCCATTTCTGTCCTGTCCCATTACCCTCACCACACATCTCCAAATGCAATTAAGTTTATTTGTTTTTTATAATCACTGCTGCTGGTCTTGGTGTTTCCCATAGGCGTAGCCAAGTCACTGGTAATGTAGCTGCCTGAGTGCTGATTTGCATACTTGTCTCAGCAGGAAGTTTTAAACCCTTTTTATCACCCTCATCCTTCCCCCTCCTTCCAAAAAACTTGTACATAGTTTCACATCTTATGCAAAAAGCATAAATTAAAATGTATGGTAACCCACTTCTCATTCAGCCACATGTTTGGCCTTTATGGTGATACAGCATTTCCAGTATCAGGCTTTTTTTGCACTGATTCTCTGTGCGTGGATGCTTTGGTCCTGGGCTGTGGTTTCTCTGTCTAAACAATGTGGTAGTCTAAGACCTCAACTTCCTACTGCAGAAATTACATGTTTTTGTAGGTGCTGGTTTGTCTTAGCAACAGTAGCTGCAAGAAACAATAGAGATGGAGTGAGCTGAGAAGCTGTGCTGCCCTAATGACATTTGCCTCGGATGGTTGATGAAGATGCACTGTAAAAAGTGAGCTCATATAATAAGCACTGATATAATGATTATTAGTTAAACCACAGGTACAATTACTACAGCTCACTTCTAAAGGGACCTCTAGTTTTGAAATTACAATCATAAGTTTTAGTGGTAGGTCTGGATTTGTCTAAGTGAATTCAGTAAAATTGGTGGATACTACCTATTTTCATTTGTTCCTAGAATGGGTCTTGGGTATGACATATGAAGCAGACTTTAACATATGGTCCTTTTTTTCTAAAATATTTTAAATAGCAATGACTTCAGAATGCAACACTTAAAAAATTTCTGTTTGTGAATTTCTGAGATATTCACAATTTTTCTGCACTGTAGGAAAAAATAAAAAAAAAGAGGACCTGCTTTACTAACCATTTCAACTGGAATCTGCCCCGAGGCAGAATCCCTCAAGAGTATACATAGTCCTAAGATTAGAGCTGCTGCTTTTCTGTGCTGGGGAAATCTGAAGATCGTAGCTACAGATTATGTACTGTTGATAGCAAGGCCACCATGCCAAGGCAGTGGGCAGCTACATGGGGCTCTGGCCCCAGGAGGTTCGGTCAGCTGGAAGGGTGATTCCAGGGGGGACGAGACTGTATTTGCTTTTCCTCCTCTGATGCAACTTGCAAAAGTTTCCCTTTGCAGGCTGTATCTGCTCAACATCTCTCAAATCTCGGAATCAAGGATGGAACATGAACTGCAAAACTCTCAATTTACCTTGGGGAGGTTAGGTTGGCAGGAGGAACACTGTCCTGCTTGTGGGAAGCTCAGGTTTGGTCTATAATTTGATCTGTGGTCATCCTGACAGTTGAAATTTGATTACTGCAAAGTGCATTTTATTAAAGTTCTATAAAGAAGATTGGCAGAAGATGCTGTACATTTATCAAGGCAGCTTTCTAACATGCACTGCTGAAATGATGGATGTATGATCAGTTATGCTTATTATTTGCTTTACCTGAAAACTGTAGAATATTGAGGTGAAATTGTAAGAACAGTCAGAGAATATCGTCATTTTTATCGCACAGTTTCAGTGCTTCTAGCAGGAAATGTACGGCATGTGACAATTCAGCCTGGTAACGGCTTTGTAAGTAGATCAATAGAACAGATTACTTCAGTTTTTACAGAAGTTGCAAGTACTATAGAGAGATAGTGGGATCATGGTTTGTAAACCTTAAACCACACTTTCCTGCACAACAATCTGCAAAGATATTCTTTTTTGTAAAGCAGGTACGTGATTTTCAGCTGCAAGGAACTTCCTCTTTCTTCACAAGGACTAAATAAATGTTGTTTCTGAGAATGCGCATCCCGCTGTTGCCTTCTAGTTTGCGCTTGTGTAATCAAGTGGTTTGTTAAGTGAAGGGGTGGTCATGAGCCATTTTGTGACTCTTTGTGTTTTCGATGTCAGACTTCAGCCAACAGAAATGGAGACCCTGGACCTGTTGAGGAATTGTTTGGTGTGCAAATGGGATCTGCGGAGGAGAAACCCCAGAATACTACCTTGCCTTCATTCCTTCTGTAAGGACTGTCTTCCGGATCTGATTCAAGGATATAGCTGTATTCCCACTGAGTATGAAGTCCTATACGAAGGTAATATTTAAGAATCTCTGGCTTGTGCTCTTTGTATTACAGGATTATAAAAATGGATTGAGAAGTACTTTCTGTAGCTATTCCTTTACAGCACTACTTTAAAAGAATAAACTAGAAGACTCAAGATTTGTATGAGCAGAGGGTGGATTGGGAACAAGCCTCCATTATGTTTTTCATCCAACAGCAATGTTCTGACGAGAAATTTCAGCCAGGCAACATTTAATATTTTCCAGAATGGGCTAAGTTTCAGTTACCAAATGTGACGTTATGAGTATTTGATTTGCTTAGCTTAATAAATGAATAAATGCTACAAGGTAGTTTCTAGGCTACATCTTTATCCAATCTTCTGGACATGTTGGACCTTTCTGTGGTACTGGTTGTGGTGATAGTTTTATTCTTCCTTCTCGCCCCCTTCCACGCCTGCCCCCCCAACACAAAAACATCCGGTTCTTTGTTCCTAACAGAGGTCATAATAATTGTTATTAGAATATGTGTGCTGTGGTGCACTGAAACTCTTCCTTTTATCTCATTGTAAATGTGGTTTCTCTCTATCTGAACCCTTCTGACTGTAGGCTATACTGTAACTCACCCTAACAAGCTGAGTAAACTAGTGAGGACGAGAAGCATTTTGTGACGGTGGCTTTTGACATCCTGAAGTTATTTGTACAGTTTTTGCTAGTGATGTTAATAGAAAATATGTAACTTTTTTTGAATAAGACAGGACTTAGATCACAGAATACAGTCGTTTTAACTGAATGAGTCTTAATTGCCATGGGGAAGCATTCCAGACTCATTACTAATTTATAAGAAGAGCAAAGGCATGTAGATTACTTGTAGTTTCACAGGCTTTGAACTTCAGATGAAGAAGAGGCATCATTTATTATCTCTTCCATAGCAGATTTTAGAAACATGGAGGAAGAGAAGATACCTTCCCTGAGGTGATGGTAATCTGAATTGACAAGATAACCTAAGTTAGACAACTTCAGGTTTGAGAACAAATGGAAACAGTGTTAGGAGATTGCTGTTGAAAGGCTAGCAAAACACAAAAGATAAAGGAAAAGGGAACAACTTAATGGCAAAGGAGAAAGGCTATTCATGCATAGGGTACAGACAGAAAAAGATATAAAGGTAGGAGAAGACAGAGAGCAAAGCAGTCATTTCAAGTAAATGTCTCCTTAAAATTTTTAATGCCTTTAAGTGGGCTTAAAGTCTGATGGACCTACTTTATAATAAAATGCTGTTGAAAACAACTGCTCCATTACTCTTTATGTATTCTTGTTTGACATCTAAGCCGTTCTTCTCTCCTCCTTGTTTCCATTTGCCAAGTGGAAAAGTGAATATATACCACTTGGTGATCTTGGAGGAAGTGCAGCTAGAGGTTCTCATGAGTTGTTAAAATATTAGATAGTTCTTCAAGCTCCTAAGTGGATCGGGAATTATTTGTCTATAGTAAATTGGAACAAATACTAGTTTATTTCTGTATTCTTGAAGTTTCTCTGTTTACTTCCTCATCCTCTTGTAGATAGGGAACTTCTATGAGAAAGAGCAAGATAAAAGAAATAATGAACAGTGATGACCCAGTAAATTAAGTGAGATACCAGGTGCAGAGACTCAGTTAATAAATGAGCAAGGAGAGCAGCAAAACCAAAACATCTGTGTCTCTTATTTAAGTCAATGACAGAAACTGCAACCACTATGGGTCAGCCAGGATAAATTTGTGAAATCTTCTGATGGTGTGATGCTAAGCATAGCTTGTCTTATCTGCAGCGATTGCTGCGTTATGGGCAGTACGACACAAACTCAATTTTCAGTGTTATCTTTAAGTATGATCATATATAAGTGCCAATGATAAACTGTAAATACAAGTGCTAAACCATTTTAGCTGAGTAAGCATGAAATACTGGCAGTAAGAAAAATGTGTTCCTTGCTCACTATGGATTCTTTAAGCAAAATATAAGAATGGAAGAAGTGAATATATTTCCAAGTGAAGTCAATCTGATATTTGCTAAAAAAAGCATACTTGAATTTGTGGTTTTTGGTATGCTTTACTATAAACAGTACTATACTAACATAAAGCTCTTCTAGTTTATTGTTGTTGTATTAAGATTGCTGAGAAGATGGAGGTAAGTGATCCTGACATTTGCTGGGGGTTAATGTTGGAAACTTACTTTTATACCTGTATGTGCTTAAGATGACTCATGAATGCAAGCTCTGAGATAGCCAGAGCTTTTATGGAAAACCTGTGTACACATCAGAATTTATTCAAAGCTGTGATAACTAAGAGTTTTGAAGCAATTTGAGTGGAAAAAGAAAATTATCTTTGCGAGTTTGGCTCCTACATATGCTTTTTATATGAAGGGGACTTTAAGATTCTCAGTCTTTCTTTACTTTTTCTGCAGGCCAGTGTCACTTTCCTTATTTTATTCCCTCTCTTCATGTGACGGAGAATCCGCATTCTTCTGTGCAGATCTGCATGTTGTATGCTTCCAGTCTGTTTAGCGCATGGGAAGGAATAATTTTAAAGAGAGGGATTGGGAAGAAAAAGAAAGGGAAAATCCCCCTATCTCCAGAGATGGAAATCTCTCAGATGAGGACTTCCCTAGGTTCCTACCTGTGTGAATTGCCACTCACAGTACAATGTGAAAACATAGAAAACTGGTTCTTGTATGCTGCCTTGGCTTCTTGGGTCTGGCTCTTTCTCACTGAGTTCTGAATATATTCAAAACCAGATTCATCCAGGTTCCTGTGCTTATCCCTCCCTTCTGAATTGGAGGTGGGTGCCAAAATAAATTCCCATTTATCTGCAAATCTTCCTCTCCATAAGATGGTCAATTATTTAAATTGTTTTAGTGATTTAAATATCACCAACATATTAATTTCAAAAGTAGCTAAATGAGGACCAGTGGAGGTGCGTTGTTGTGAGAAGTTTGTGTTTTTGCAAGACTGTCTCAGCTCAAGGGTTGGGTTTGGGGTTTTTTTCCCTTAAAAAAAAATCGCAGGTAATCACTGCTCAGTCACAGTTTAGACCCCTGAGAACAAGGCAGATCAGGAAAGATGTACTGGAACACCTTGCAGATTTCTGCTAACTGATATTAAGCCCTGGTATTATTTACATTTTGTGACTGGATTGGGTAATTTTGTCTAACCTGTGAGTTACACTTTATGTTTGTAAAATGTGATTAGTAGTTGCCCAGCTTTGTAAATTGCTTTGGGAAGTGGTAGATTTAATTGTATCATGTTTTTGTATTGAATTGTGTGTTGAGCTATTTTTTCTGAAATTCTGTTTTAAAAATGTGCTTTGCCCTTTTGTGCTTCTCTAGGTTGGATAGCAAAAATTAATGGAAAATGACTGCATAATTTCTATCCACATTCTGTGCATAAGTCAAAAACTGTCCACACTTGTGTTATGTTAGCTTCCCACATGCAAGATAGGGTCTAAGATCCCCACTTAAATGCCAAGAAATGTAACAGGGTTATGTATCAGAGAAATGCAAACTGATCAGATAAAACTAAGAGAAAACAGACTATTAAAGAGAACAAATGTGACTTCAACTGTTGACAGATGTCCACTTGCTGCATTTTATTATTTCCAGCTGAAAATATACAGTTTTCTTTAGCTTGTAAGGTAGGTGCAATATATAACCATGGATCCCTAATTGTGAATGCTTGTTAGCAAAGCACGTCAAAACTCAGTCAAGCGTTGGTCACACTTGCATTTAATGTGTTCTGGGATATCTTCAAAGGGGGTTATTTCAAGAAAAAGATCGAGTTCTAGGACTCCTTTGGCTCTAGGTTCATTTTCAGTATGGTGTTTTGGCATAAGGAGTATCTTGTACTGGCTTAAGGAGGCTCCAGGTGTCAACACATGGTGCATTATCTTGTACTAAGTCTGTATGTTAAAACAAAAAAAAAGAAATGCACATCTGCAGAGTTCTTTAAACCATATTTAGGCTTACAGTGGAGTACAGTTTGGCCACCTCGGTATTACAGCTGTTATATCTCCAGGACCCAAATAACCTTGTTTTGATGCAATCATATAAGGCAAGTGATGCAATGCATCACGTCTATTAATTCTGAAGAATACCCATTTGCTTTAATTAGATCCACTTAACACCAAATACATGTATTATTTCTAAAAAGGGAAGTAGAAAGGTAATTCTAAAGAGGGAAACTGTTTATCATGTATATATTTAGTCATCTTAAAATGGATTTAAAGTTCCTCAGCCCTTCTCACGCTGTTGTTCAGCTGCTAGATCCAAAAGGCAAGTGAAACAATGGGGGGTTTAGTTATATAAATATGAAGCTGTAGAGTGGGAGGTTGTCTTCAGAACTGTTTCCTATAACCTATAATTGGGTCTCCAAGGAAGCGTAAATTATGCCTGCAGCTTGAGCTGTAGCTAATGCTCTTTGAGAATAATTATTCTGATGGTTGTTGGAGGAGAAAGAGCGGAGGAATAGGTGCAACATGTGGACAGCAAGTATAAATGTGGTGTGTATGATAGCTCCACTGTTTGTTTCTTTATGCTAATCAATTCTCATTATAATAGTGGGTTAATTAACTGCATTGATTTATTTCTGAGACCACCAGCTTGAGGGTTCTCTCTGTTTAAACCTGACCAGACTGGAAGACCTTGAAACAAAACTGCAAGCTGCGGCTTTTGATGTTCAAAAGGTCTTTGTACTCAGTTTCCATACGTGGTGGAGAGGTTACAGTTTGCACTTTCAGAAGTGATTGCTGCCAATTATCCACAGCTCTGTCACTTACAAATTAGATTTCTACAATATAGGTGGAGTAAAAGCTTGAGAGCACTCAGAAATTTTACTTCTTTATTTGTGCTTCTTTAAAGGAGCACTCTGTATGAGGGTCACTACCTTGAAGTCTGCTTGCTATTCCCTGGGTCTGATGCAGTGTGGCAACTTTCATTAACAGAAATGAAAGTGCTGTGGGATGTGAGACATCTGACCTGTGGGGAGCTAGGGCTTGAACAGTGTATGGCAGAACCTTGTTGTTTTCCTGAAAGCTGATTTTGGATGGCCCAGGTGTGGAGTTGGAGTGTCCAGACTGGGTATCTGTGTCTGACTACTGGATCCACTGCCTTTGAATTTCCATTTTCCCCAACCTTCTGTCTAGTTACTATTGCTGATGGGAGTGTGAGAGTGGAAATAAACACATGGTTTATGAAAAAGGGCTGCAAACCAGTTCAGCAAAGTAAACATCTGCAGCTGAAGCTTCTCAGGCCTCAGAAATGTGTGTATATAAACATAACACACACACAGAGATATGTCTGTCTGCATGTTGCTTTCTAGTGCTGGTGGCTTTTGTGGTGGTGTTCAGGTGCATTAGCCTACTATGGATAGTTAAAGGAGTAGTGCAGCCCTGGAAGGATGTAGGTGTAGAACTATTTCTCCACATCCCTCACGCGATGAAACTTCATGGGAGTCTGTTCAATACAATGTGGTTTTCAGTGATTGTTCAGTACTAGCTGATAATTCAAATACACTGAGAATAGCTTATATGTGGTTTATCCTGCATTTGATTCTGAAATAGGGTTTTATTCTGCGTACCACAATGAAACGGGGCTTAAATCCAACATTAGGATCCTTGCTAGCATTTCTAAATTCATGGTCATCTCTTTAGCAGTTAAATGTGATGTCATAAATAATGATTTCAAATGATAAACAGCAGGAGGCAATGAACTGCTAAAAAATAATTTATGCAAATTTTCCTACCTCCTTCCGACCCATATAATTTCCTTACGAAAATAGAGCATGTCAACAGCTCTCTTAGCTTTTTGCTACTTCTAGAGGTTTTGATGACAGTAATGGACTTCATTTGGGCATCACAATTTCACCATAGCTGAATTTGGCTCCTGATCTCTTAATATGTAAACTGTTGCTTGAATCCTGTAATTCCATGTTGAATTGCTATTTAGATCCAGAAATTGCATCATTCTCATACGTACAAACAGTGAGTCTCTAGGGCTTCTGAATACTCTTCCCTTCACCCACAGTGCTGT
The DNA here is from genome assembly GCF_030463565.1 of Pelecanus crispus. Taxonomy (NCBI): domain Eukaryota; kingdom Metazoa; phylum Chordata; class Aves; order Pelecaniformes; family Pelecanidae; genus Pelecanus; species Pelecanus crispus. The sequence goes on from NC_134648.1 coordinate 14,031,198, forward strand.
AATAATGATATATTTAAATGAGCTGTCTGCAAAGTACAGGTTCTTAAAACAAATTAACAATGTTGTTTAGAGGCAGTGGTAAGGTAGGAAGGCAAGAAAAATATTTAGGGAATGGTCTGCAAAATGTACCGTGGGAGTGAATGGTGGTGTAAGACCTGCTGCTACCTGGAGCTGGAAAAGCTCTTCTCCTTCCTTCTGCACGCTTGCTCCAGGTTACTCTGAGGACTGAGCGAAGACCCAGGCAAAAAGGGAAGTAGGATGCTGCTATTCATTCTCACTATGGGATTTTTATTCCACCGCTTCAGGAAAAATACAACCAAGGCAAGTTAACAGAGGCCTGAATGAATCTGAGAGGCAAGGGCAAGAAAGAAGGCGTGAGGAAAAAAAAATATGCACCTTGTAGTGGCCCAGTACATCTTTCTGCCCTGCCGATTTGCCAGCATTTCTGGCTGAAAAGGGGGAGCAGCTCCACATAGTCCGTGAAAGGTGTATGTCTGCAGTACAGCAAAGTCTGATTCCAGGGAGCACACTGTGTGTGCCGTTCTGCTTAATAACCACCCGCTCCCTGACACAAGTGACTGTGTGTGTAGCTTTCTAAGAGACTCTTTATCCAGAGGACAGGTAAGAGGTTTCTAGGAAATTGTACTTTACTGGTGATTTGCACTCTGAGCACGAGCACAGCATAGTGCACTTGCTTTGTATTGTTGCAGTAGCTGCTGCTTGTGGCTATTTGTAAATATGTATGCAAGGTTTGCTTAATTTCAGGGTAATTGCTTCACAAGCCATTCCGTAGTGTATTTATTATGCCAAGCTATCATTAGATTCCTTTGGGAATTTGTATTGAAACAGGTTGGGAGATTTCCAGGGAGCACAGGTTTTTATTAAATGGGAAAGGAATCAAGTAAGAAGCCCAATTAGCTGAACAAGTTGTGATCTCTGAAGCTACCACATTCAGGGAATCCCTCTTTTAGCAAGATGCAAATCCATCTCCTGTGCTTTTAATAAAGTCTTAAATATAGAATTCAGTATTAGGACAGGCGAGAAGGTGCTTACTGATTAGTCCTGCTGTGAGTAGGAGACTACTTCCAATACAGTATTGCCATGGAGTCCCCATTATTTTTCCTGTTAACCATTATGCTCTTTGTTCTGGTTTTTTTTTTTTTTTTTTAAGCTGAGGGCTATACATGTCTTACGTTCATCTCAAAGTTTCAGATTTGAAATCATTATAATTCACAGTTACTTGGATGTTTAAGACACACTTTGGCATTTACACAATAAGAGCTGTACTTGATGATCTGTGGCAGTGAGTCTAATACAAAGTTCTGACCTGTGTGTGTGCGACTCACTGCACGTGTATCTCTGGAACAACACTGATTTCAATAGCATAACTTGGATCTAAAACCTGGGAAAAAAATTGTCCCATGGCATCCACGACATCACTTTTAGATATCCCCTAATATTAATCAGCAGTAATGTCATCGACCTCCAAAGTCATGACTGTTCCATATTTCTTAATACCACTGCATTTCTCAATACGTATAAGGAGGCTTTTGTGCAGAACTGAAATCCATGCGTGATGTACGTTTTCTTAAGGTGAAAATTATTGAAGTTTTCTTCGAATACATTTAAAAACATTAAAAAGACTGTCTTGCCTATTGTCAAATTAATGCATTCTTTATACAATGTATTTTATACTTCACTGGTTTGTAAAAAATTAGCAGAATCTAAAGTTCACATGAACGCCTCTGAGCCCATGAGCATTCCATTAAATATCATTCAGTTGGTATAATTTGATTTAACATTCTGCATTAACTGAATAGTATTGGAATGTAATAAAATAGTAACTTCAATATTAACTTTTTTTACCTTATTTGGTGTGTAGACAGAAGTTGTCCTTGCTATGGCAAAGTCCTGAGCACTGCTTTTGTTTCCCAGTAAGCAGCTGCTTCCAGAAATGTTTTGGGTAAGACTGTGTGCTCACCCATATGGCATGTAGATGAAGGAATAACTGTGAGAGTCATGCATTTCTTACTTCAAAAAGTAACCTGTTGATAATTTCCCCTTTGGTCAATTTACAGCATATTATGTAGTCTCAGTATGGAGGTTTTCCCTCTGCATTAGCCAGATCAAGAACTGGCACTGCTTGGGCAATGCTGTTATAGGAGGAAGAAACTGATTCAAAGTCTCAAAGGGCTAGAGGGGATTCCCTGTAAAGTCAGTAGATGGTTTCCTATTGACTGCACGAAGAATTAGAACATGTCCCATGAGACTTATCTGAGAAGCTGCTTGCAAAGTAGGTATTTTGCTTCCTAGCTTATCCATCAAAATGTATCTGTCTTTTTATTTCTGCTGCTATTGTAACTGTGTTTCTTTGTAAGGTGCTCACAGGGAAACTTGAAAACTCTTTCACCTTCTAGGAATTAGCACTACAACTCACTGGTGCTTGTGGTATGCATCATTTACAAGGAGTAGGAGGGCACTGTCTGTATAACACATCTTGTCTTAGGTACTGCAGTGCTTCTACTGTTTTTACACTTCTCTAGAGAACTGAGCTGTTAACTGATATCTAAAAGACACACACAACCATAATTTGGGAAAACATGGAGAAGTTTCAGTGTGACTAATGTAAAAGCATTCTGTTGTCCTAGGGTGTAACATATGAAGGTGATTAGCTACAAATATTGTAGGTAAATAAGATACCTTTTCAGCTGTGCTCCTTATATTAAGGATTCAAAGTAGAGGAAGAGTTTAAAAGACTTCTACAGCTTTCTGCCATCACAGGCATCTTTATCAGATTAATTTTTAGCCTTTTTGTAACTCCTGTCACCAGGACACACTTAAACAAGACTCAAGTTGCATGCCCAGAAGACGAGCAAAGCACTGGCAATTGCTTGCATTGCCCTTTCCCCTGGGGTGACTTGTAGCTGAGTAACACACGCACTTGTGGATACCGTCTGTTCCTTCTCACGTCTACATGAACACTCAGTTTTGTATGAAGTGCACAGCTAAACAAGTGTGAGGTAGACCATAATCTGCCACTTGGGACCCCAAATCATAGTTCCGTTGTAAGTGCAGCCTCAGAAAATAGTAAACAGTATACTTTTGCTTTTATAACAAGATTTGGGCTAAAAAAGACCTAAAACTCATGGAAGCAGTTCTTAGTAAGATGTCCTCTTCAAAGGAGATGTAACAGAACTCGAAGTTTCTTCAAAACATTTATGAATGAAAGTGAACGTATGCAGACATCTGACTGGGGAGGGGAGGGTTAGATTGGATATTAGGAAAAATTTCTTCACGGAAAGGGTAGTCAAGCATTGGAACAGGCTGCCCAGAGAGGTGGTGGAGTCACCATCCCTGGAAGTGTTCAAAAAATGGGTAGACGTGGTACTCTGGGACATGGTTTAGTAAGCATGGTGGTGTTGGGTTGATGGTTGGACTGATGATCTTAGAGATCCTTTCCAACCTTAATGATTCCTAGTTTTTACTTTTCGTTAAAAAATAATCCAGCCACCAAGCCAGGAAACATGAAATTACTACTCTACTCTTAATTGGTTTAGTGATGGACTTGGTAGTGTTAGGTTAATGGTTGGACTGGATGATCTTAAAGGTCTTTTCCAACCTAAACGATTCTATGATTTTCAGAAGTGGTGATGTAGGAAGGTTTTGGGGTTTGTATGTCTCTGTCAATGTAAAGTGCTGCTGTTAAAATAACAGTAGCCCATTCTGAAAATGGGAGACATTCAGGGTTAGAATTGTGCACCTGGCCAGGGACTGCAGGAGCCATGTCCCAAGGGCAGGGAATACTAAGCACCTGGAAAACATGAGAGTCTTTGATAACTGTCTAATGTGAAGAGTAATAGACATCTTAAGATTTAATTAATCTACAGGCCACTCTCTTTATTACAAAAATAATTTCAGTTAAGGAGATGAGTACTTTGAACGTTGTCAGTCCAGTGGAATGTTGTCATTGATCTTGCTTTTAAAATCTTGCTTTAAGTGAGTTTGCATCATTTACTTATGGAAAATACTGCTGTTAGTTATCATAAACAGATCACTTGGCAAGGTGAGCATAGCACTGAAATTCTGTTCTCAACAGAATGGAAAAACTTAGATAAAAAAAAGACTTGATAAGGTAAAAATAGACTGACACACTGCCACCATCTCCAAAGGGCTGGATTCACATCTACAGTAGTTTACAGAAATGTGGTCAGAAACATGCATGCTCCTTTAATAATAAAAAAAAAAAAAAAAAAAAAAAAAGCACTAGACCTAGAAAAATGTTAAGTCCTAGTCCAAGAAGTCTAGGAATGAAATAGCAGAGGTGCAAAAATGCAGGTATGCAGTTATGGACACCTTCTTGAACTGTTAGTTCTCAGCCCAGACAAACACTAAGATTCGTCCCAGTCGCACTCAGTAGCTCATGAAGGTGGAGCCCCGTTTTGCTGCTCAAGCTGCTTGCTTTGCTTTAGGGGAGATCACATTTTGCCACCTGTGGATTTGCTGTAGTAGATGGCTTGCAATTCTGACTTTTATTTATGAAACTTTTTTTTATCCTTTACCTTTATTCTGACTTGTTGCTTCTGCTAGCAGCATGTTACTCCTCTTTCACTTCACTTGGATAACACACTTCACTGTAAAACTAGTATTAGGCAATGTGTGTTTTATGCTTTGATATACCTCTGGTAGTGTAAAGCTGGTCTAGAAGAACTGTAGCAAGTGTCAGAGAGCACAAGTAGAACTGTAATAAGGGAATAGAGTTTAAAGTACAGCTCAGTTTTTATCAAAGCTGTAAACCCTAATGAATTCATGGGAATTTGGACATGCAGATATCATTAATAAATACTGAAATAAGTCAACTGAACTATAGTGTATTTCTAGGGATTTCGTGGCTTGTTTTTTCTTTCCTACGTATTAAACAAGTAACTTATGGCCCAAAGAACGCCTTAGTTTCCTGGAACCAAGTGTGTCCATGTGATGTAGAAAAGCCAGCAACACTGAAGTGTGGTTTATATAATTTCTTGGTTCACATGGCTGGTGTGCATTATTTTATTTGTGTTGTGGGTTTGTTTTTTTTTTTTTTTTTTAATTCAGGTATACTTTCCTGCCCTGTGTGCAAACAGACCTGCTTTGCAAGGGATGTAGTTGAAAATTTCTTTCTCAAGGACTTTCCCACTGGTAATTCAGCTATGGCAAAGGTAAGTGAAAACCACTGAGTTCAGTGCCTTGTGAGTTGTTGAAAGATGTGAAGATGAACACTGCTTGAAAACAGAGCAAACTTCATATTGAACAACAGACTCTCTTACAGTTTGCTTATGCAGCACTATAATTACTTCACTCCTAGAGATGGACATACTGCCTTCGTAGTATTTTTTTAATTTTATTTGAAGAATGAGTTTGACTCTATATACCTAAAAGAGTTAATTAAAAAATATTGATATTAGTGGTGTAGGACTGGATCTGTGACAATCAATATAATAGGAAGATACTGAATCTCCTGGATTCCTCATTGACCCTTCTCTGCTCTCAACACACAGTAAACAGAAGCAGACCATTGGCTGAATGGTTACACCAAGATTACCTATTAGATCCTGTGGGCAATCATAATTTTCTGATAATCTGTTTTAATGATAAAAAAGGTCACATCACATTTCAGTTTCCCATTGGGGAATGGATGCAAAGAGTAATTGGAAAGCACAGGGTTGCTACCTTGGCCTTGTATTGACACTGTACATAGATGGATTTCACTTCTGTTAAATACACAGTTAGCAGGCAGGACTATTCTCACAGTTTTTTAGTTGCTACTACTTTGGGTCATGAGGAGGGACATAGAAAGGTGTGTATTTCTGCCCCCTCTGTTACAAAACAGTACTCTATTATTTGCATTATTAAGATTGATTTCAGAATGTGCTAGTATTACTTGTAGCTGGGAGTTAAAACAGGTGAAAACTTGTCAAAACTATTCTGTCATCTGCTGACTGCTTTATCGAAAGCGTGATCCAAAGCAAGGGAAGACTAACAAAGAAGCAGGGATACTGGACTTCACCTTCTGAACCAGCTCCTGGACCTCAGTCTCTCTCTCTTGCACTTTTGATTCCTAAGTAAACAGGATAGCCACACTGGATATTCGGTTTCAGGGCCTTTGGGTGGAGTGGAACAGTTTTTCCATGATGTAGGACAGAAGATATATCTTTCCACTCCTCTTAACCCCTGTAGGGGCAGCAACAATTTGTAGGTCAGTTCTGTCCCATGCAGAAGGCTTGAGACCACTTTAAATGGTGCAAGTGACTTGCCTAGTGACACCGTTGCAAAAAAATATAGAGGGGATGTACTTCTTCCCTGTCAGTCATGTTTGTATTTAATTTTCTCTATTGTTAAAAAGAAGAGAATGTGTAACCTAATCCATGGAGTGTTCTGGGGAAATTAAAAAATTAATGCGAACAAAATGTGTTGACATCTTCAGGTGTAAGGTGCTTGAAGAGTGCAACATAACTTTATCTAAACCAGGAAGAGCCATTCACATGCACTCTTCAAAGAGAAGAAGAAAATTCATAAGATATTGCTGAATGTTTAGAATGCACTTACTATACTGGGATTTTTAATTACCATGACTCACATCATTTACCTTTCAATGAGAATTTGTGTTGGTCAAAAGGAAATGAAATGAGAATATCTAATGTTTTCAAAAGCACTGGATTATTTTTTCAAACCTTCTTTAAAAGAAGGTTTTTCTTTTCTATAATCCCTTAGGAGTCCGAAGAGCAGTTCAGTAAAGCAGATTTCTCACTGGAGCATAGGAGTACCCTAGAGGGACTTGCAAACCTTCCTCTTAGTTTTTGGCTTACTTCGTTTTTATTAACAGTCAAGTCATATATCAGTGAAACTTGCTTACTGTCTTTTAACCACCATCCCCCTGCCCCAAACTAAAGCCATAGTTTCACCATCAGTGATATCAAAAGGAGAAGCGCCAGCTCATCCAACTGAGACACAGCTGAACTGCCAACATTTTCTTAATTTACCTAATATGTTCAAATGGGAATCTGTCAAGGCTTGTAACAAAAGTGTTTGGAAGCAAGATGTTTCTCAGTGTGTGAGACAGTGAAGAATAAATGATAGAATGTGCTATATATGAGCAGCAGGAGTTTCAAAAATATGCAATTCAGAATCTCTTGCCCAAAAGCCCATTTCCACATCATAAATAATGTAACCCTGGGAACACTCTGTGCTCTGCAACTTAAAAGTAATGTTAACACAGTACAGTGTCAATGTAAGTTCTAGTCAGATTGACAGCTGAACAGTTACAGGTAAACCAGCGATTAAGCAGTTTTGGTTATTGCAGAGCAGGCAGAGCACCCCTCAACTTTTGACCTGTTCCCTAAGCTGGCCCTTCATGGGTACATTTTAAATTAGACACTTCTTTTTATATAACAAGCCTTTCTTCAGAGAATAAATACCCTTGCATTTTGGTTCTATAAGTTATATTAGGCTTTTTGGCTTAAATTATTACATGTACCTTTTGGAAAACATTGTTGATAAGCAAATGGCTAAAACAGCAGAATGGCTTACACAAATACTTCCTTGCCTAGACAATCAAACACATTTAAAACTTTGCTTTGTTGTCTTGTTGTCAAGAATTGCCCAATTTGTTTGAAAGAGATTGGGAATACTTAGAAACTCTTGAACAATGAGTTAAGAGACCTGTTGTGAAATTCTAGCCCCACTGAAGGGAATGGTAAAATTTAATCTCAGCAGAACGAAAATTTTTCTTCTTGTGCTGAAGTGAATCAGAACTTGACTCGCATCTCAGAATTTAGGTGGATATGGATGTTCCACTTAATGTTAAAGCCCTGATTTAAAACTCAGATGACCAACAAAGAACTGTGATTGTTCTTCCTTCAGACTTTCTATTCCCTGAGACACTGCAAAGAGAAACTCTTCTATTAAATTCACCAGGGTTTGCATCAGGGCTTATGTGCTGAGTGCATGCTGCTATATCCTTCTCTTCATGTTTCCCATCAGAATAGTTGGGGTGCAATTGTAACTGAACTGAATTGAAGATAAGCTGATGCCCAACAGAAAGGACACCATAGGAAGTAATTTTGCCACCCGTTATTAGTTGCTTGAGTAGTCCTGACTAGTAACAATATTCAGGAACTATGCGTAAGTACAGTAGATATATTGTAACCTTGTAGGAAATGTTTGAGTTTGATAAACTGGTGGCAAAGCTTTTGTGCTTTGATGATGGTAAAATTACATCACTATGTTCACTCTGCCCATTAGTACCTATTTGTGTCTATGGTAAGTCAAAAACATTAATATTAGGAGTTTTGAAACAAGGTATTTTATGCCTAGTGCAAATCCTTTTTAAAAGAAATGTCATTATAGCTGTCTTGAAATAACTCGAGTTCATTCTGGATACTGAAGATCAAATTATCCACTTCATTTACGTGCTGCTTTATTCATTTCCCCTTTAGTGACACTTCCAGACAGCATGGCCTATGTAACGAAGGGCTTTTCCTAAACTGTTGAATCAATAGAGATGATAGCTAATTAAGGCTTCCAGTTCTTCTCGTGTTCCCATGTCTTATGTTTCCAGTTCACCACATGTGACATCAATATATAAATTGAGCTAATTTCTGGTCGGGTCTTTAGAGAACAGGAACTAAGTTTTTCATTAATAGTATGTGGGTGTCCCCGTATTGTTTTCTAAATTGCCTTACCATTGGCATGTTTTATGTATTTTTCTGACAGTTACACTGGATCAGATTGGTTCATACAATGCTAAAGCAAATAAAGTAAGCTCTAATTTTAAATAAAGCAAGGTAGATTTAGAGTAGCTCTGCTGAAGTAGCTATGTTCATATTTATGTTCATATACATGAAACCAGAAGTGGATTCTAGCCTATAGATTTTTTTAGTTTGTTAGTAAATAATTAGTCATGGACAGAATTAATGAATAACACTGAAATGATATGGTAAAATGCTTCTGCATAATGTTGTGATTAGAAAGGAAATGGTAGTTAGCCCATCAAAAAGGTTTTTTTAATCTGTGTTTGACTCTTTAACATTTCACATATTTACTTGGCAACCTAGACCATCTTTTCTGAGGCAGAAAATATCTATATCTACCTATCTAAATATATATACACCTAGAAAAGTAAGGTGTACACTCATTTGATGTGTTAAAGCCATCAATAAGTAGTACAACACTAACAGAAAGAAATTACAAAGCACACCACTCATTTTCAAAGGTAACTTTTGACCTAACCCTCCTCAACTGAAATCAGACAAGTCTTATTTCATAGTTTCTTGGCTTTTTGAGTGCACAAGAAACAAGTCATTATGATTAATTCTTCTGACTTCACGTGTAACATAGACCCTAGAATTTTGCTGAATAATTCTTGCATCATGTCATAATTATGCTTGATTGTGCTAGACCACAGAAAGACAACCTATTTAAGAGCTTCAAATCTTAATTTTATCCTGTTCTCTTTTACAACAATAACCAGACTCTTAAAATCACTTGAATTGCATTAGTCTGAGGAAGAAAAATATTAAGCTTACCAATCTGAATAATAGTCATATGATAACAGTTTGTACAGCTAATTTGTTATCCTTGTATGTAATTGCACTTTTTGTTCTTAGAGCTGCTCCACGTGTAAAGACAGGAGACCTGCTCACAGTCTCTGTACAAGCTGCAATAAGTGGTTGTGTAGCTCATGTACAGAGGAACACAGACATGGCAAGGAAACTGGAGACCGCTTCCTGTCTGTATCCCTGAAGGGCTGCACAGGTACTGAAGATGCACTTTGAGTTTCTGTTTCTTATAGCAGTTATTGAGTTGAAAAAGGAATAGTTGCAGGCTCTGTGCTGCAGACATCATGCTCTGTGTGTGTGACTCAGAAGGATATGTATGTGTTGGTGAGAGATTATGTGATTTTTCCTATCACTTTAGGGCCATTGCCACAATCAGCATTCCACAGTATTTGAAAAATTTTGGATATTTTTGTTTCACAGAGACAGAGAATCTTTTCCACATGCCTTTTCAGTCTACGGAGTGATGGGCTAGGGCTTGGTAGGCTACAACATCAACAAGCCTTGCCCTTTTGGTATTTCTGTCCTCTTTTGGGTAATTTCCTTCAGGAAACTACCATAAAGCAATTCCTGTGCTTATGGACAAGGTGTGGGAGGGAGAGTCACAGGCAGCAAAAGGCTGTGATCACTATAAGATGTTCCTTTTCTAAGCCTGGAGTGAAAAATGTGGTTCCTGAGTGTGACCAACATATTGCCATCAGGAAGCACAAATGAAGCCCCCCAGCAAATAAGTCTCATACCTATACAGTGATGAACCACAGAAATGATTATCATCTCCTATTACTGCTCATTATTTTCTTTACTTATGTGCCAGAAATCTGCTGAGGAGTATGCTAACCTGAACTTAGGTAAGCAATATGTAACCTAAAATAAGAGTTTTGCAACTTTATACAGTGATTTAAGTTTATGCTTTGCTCCCATATGAAGTTATTTGTGCTAGAGAGTTTGTGCTTGTTGTGGTTTAACTCCAGCTGGCAACTAAGCACCACACAGCCACTTGCTCACTACCTCCCAGTGGGATGGGGAAGAGAATTGGAAGGGTAAAAGTGAGAAAACTCATGGGTTGAGATAAAGACAGTGTAATAGGTAAAGCAAAAGCTGTGCACGCAAGCAAAGCAAAACAAAACTTAAAAACTTATTTTAAAACTGGAGAGCGTAGCTCTGAGCTGAGTGTAAAGTAGGTTGAGAATACCATAGCTCAGTGGCAGTTCTCACTGATATGTCAATTGAATCAGGGAATTACTAGTAGCAGAGGCTGTGGGTCTGTGTTGTAATCAGATAACATTGGTTTTTATTCTTAGTTTGCATTTGAAATCTGCTTCTCTCTTAAATCTGACACTACTAAAAAACCCACTGATTTCTCTAGGATGATTACAATCACACAAAGGCTAAAGAACCCTTCAGAGAGAGAAAAAAGGAGAAATCATTATATAAGATTGTGACTAGGCTTCATTATACTTGGACCTTAAAGACCGCATCTCATTATAAGTTGGAGTTTAATATTGATAATTTGATCCTGAGTTTTCAGAAAAACAGCTTGCATGCTCTGCAGGTGCTGAACACTCAGACAGGCTTTTCCAGCTCATGAAAATGGAGATAGTTATTATGGGCTTTTTATTTTTTTTTTAAGATATATTATCTGACCCCATAGGGAAGGAAAAGATGATCTTCAACAGCCACCTTGGTTATATATTGGTTATGGTTACATATTATTTGCATTGTCAGCTGCAGGTTTTAATGCAAAAGTACGTATTTGCAGTACAATCAGAAAAAATTTCCTGTCGAGGTAAGTTCAGTTTGTACCTCGATAGAAAAAAATATTGGAGTGGGCTAAAAAAACCTCTGATCCAATTTCCTCTTTTAATAATGCTATCTGTTAGCATTTGATTCAATAATAATATAAACCAATACACTTTCCTGAAGAATAAAGCATGATACTGTAGTAAATAATTCATAACAATGTAAACTATGTAATGCTGTTACATAAAAATCTTGGCCTAATCTATTACAAATTATCTTCTTGCACATTATGTTACGAAGGTGGAGGGGAAAGCAAATTGAACCGGAGGAAGTAAAACAACCATCTCAGAAATATTTAGAGTAGATAGCAATCTAAAAAGTAGGAAATTTGGCATATTTTATTCAGAGCATGGATGGATTTTCTCCATATTTTCATTCTCTTTGTCAGCCATCAGATTTTCTTAGCCTTTCTACTTCTATATTGTGTATTTTCCAATTTGAAAATGAAGTGACTGAATTAGTATAGTTTGCTGTACATTGTGTCTGTGTTATTGCAATAGTATCACTTCAGAGGCTTGATTCTATAAAGGGCTCCATTTTGCCATAGGATTAGAGCATGGTCCCTGCCACAAGTTGTTTTTTTAAAATGTTTAGATGAGTGAGATAGGTTTGGTGTCAGAAAATGGAAACACTTTTCTCATTTTATATGAGCAAATAATGATCTATAAATAAGTAATGTTTTTATTTCATTTAAGGTTTGTATCAATAAGTGTTATCTAATGATGATTGTTTTGTTTAATTTCTCGTGTGTTGGTAAAGAATAATGGGATAGTGTCTTTGTAGGACTACTTTGAGGATGCAATCATGTGCTTTTCTTGTTGTCCCTATGTGCTAATAATGTTGATGATTCTGTGGACAGAGGATGTGAACACTGACCAGCATAAATCTGTCACTGTACTTTAGCATTGATCATGCTTTTTGACCATTTTGGGGAAATAATGTTTTTCACCAGTAATAATGATGGGTGGTCCTTATACTGGCTAATAAAGTAAGGCTCTGGAGTCTGCGTTTTTTGGGATCCAGGAAAAAAGCTTCCCCCTCCGTGCCTTAACTATTAATGTAGACATACTTGTGCATGTCTAACTTCAGTGGAAGGGGTTTTGTTTTGCCATGGTTTGGCGGGGTTTTTTTTGCATTCTTTCATTGGTAGTGTTCCTTCTTTCTAAAACAATTCTACCATATTCAGGAAAGAAGGCAAGAATAGACTGTACAGGAGCAACGCTTCCACTTTACATATCCACTGTCCATTCTTACTCTTCATCACATTACTCTTTGGAAAATCCTTTTAAGAACAGGTTTTAGTGCCTAATATCAATATCCCCTAGCTGCTGGAGGTTATGTACTGCATTTACAAGAAACAGAAGTTTGAAAAACAATTCCCCATGTGACTATTTAAGAACAAAGGATTTCCTTGCTTCTGCTGTGACTTCAGGTTTATTTAATATATATGCTTTTCTACATTTTACAATACAGTTTTGTTGACTGGTTTGTCAGACCAGGGCATTCAAAGTCATGAGGCAGGAGCCCAAAATCACGGGAGATATTTAAAACTTGTAAGAGTTTAGAGGACAACATGAATTTGATTTGATGACTTGTTTCTGACCCACTTTGATGTGCTCTGTTTGTAGGATGTGTAAGGCCAGGAAAAAAATATAAACAATCCCTGCTTTATAAAATCAGATGGTTCCAGGGTCCTGGGTCTTTTAAAAATAACATCAAGACTTTCAATAAAATTGTGAGAGTTTGGCAACTCTTTTTCTGAACTGTAATAGTAATTCTTGTCAATGACCCCATTGCTTTATATTCCTCAGCAACTGAAGATGAAGCAAGTGAATTTTCCTTATTTTGCCCAGTGCACTCTCAAGAGCCACTCAAGCTGTTTTGTGAGACCTGTGATACCCTTACGTGCCACAGCTGCCTTCTGACAGAGCATAAGGAACACAGGTACCACACATTGGTTGCTTAATCATAATCCTGTCTAAAACTGTAGCTAATTTATATTTAAGACTGTTCATCTGCATTTCCTGTCAGCTGAAGTTGCAAGCTAGTCCAAACTTAAAAGCCACAGCAAACTCAGTTCAGTTGTCTTATGCCCAAGCAGTGTAACACATGGGTTACTGCCCTCACAGAATCACTCACTGCTCTCAGCAGTGTGTGCTCTCCCAGTTGTATTGTCTGCCCAGATACTGTGTATGCATGTATATAGTTCCTCGTGATTGTGCTCAAACACACAAATTGGAACTCAATACTTAGCATGGTTCAAATACTTCTGTTTGTCTTTATCAAAGACATCATGATGGTACAAGACCAGAGTTACCAACGCTAAGGCATGCTGATTGCCTGTGGCCATGTAAGGAATTGTCTATACACAGTGACACTTCTTGTGAGACGACCCTGCCTATATGAGGGGCAGCTATATAAGTTTAGCTGTCACAGCAAGCATTTGTAGTAGGGAAGAAGCAGAGGACCGTGTCCAGACAGGTATTAAGGTAGCTGGTCCCCTAAACTTGTCAACTGGTAAGTTGATTACCTATCAACAGACAAAAACATTGTATGAGAATTTCCCCTTCTTTCACAGGTTCAGACATCTTGATGAAGCTTTGCAAAATCAGAGAGTTATCCTGGAAAATATCGTAACTAAAGTGGAAGAGAAAAAAAATGGGATTCAGGTTTCAGCTAAACAGATTGAAGACAGGTAATTGCTATGCATTTTTTTTTTCATGAAAGTGGTTGATCAGTAAAAATATTATTTTCACTAAATGTAGGTTAACAGAAGTAAATGCAGATGCTGTGGTTTTTTTTTTTTTTTTTTCCTGGAGGGTAGGAAATAATGGGAATATTAAAAATATTAAATTCATGTTTAAGCAGTACTGACAAGTCATGGCATTGTAATACATGATTCCATAGTCCTTATAAGGCATGTGACAGCTGACTTCAGAGTTAAGATTTCTTTGTATAATCTGTTTCTGAACTAGAATTTGAAAAGATTAGAAATAAAGATTATTTTAAAAATACTTTATTTCTTCAAGAAACCTCAAAACAAGCTGCAATTCCAGTCAAGACTAGTATAAAAATGAAAATATTTCATTATATGAACTGGACTTTGGCTACTGATTATGTATTTTTCAGCTGTTGGATCTCTCTTCTGCATTAATAAAACCATTTCAAACACCTTGAAAGAGTACAAATCTATACTATTTATACTCTACTATAAAGTGAAAGTTTTTTGGATATGGCTTCTGTGTGTGTTTGTTGACAAAGAACTTAAGACTATTCTTGGCATGATGTTTGAGAGAGTCAATCTGCATTGGCATGTCACATGCAGAGGGTAGTGGTCAACGGCTCAATGTCCGGATTGAGATCAGTGACAAGTGGAGTCCCTCAGGGGTCTGTATTGGGACCAGTACTGTTTAATATCTTTATCAGTGACATAGATAGTGGGATCGAGTGCACCCTCAGCAAGTTTGCAGATGACACCAAGCTGAGTGGTGCAGCTGACATGCCTGAGGGACGGGGTGCCATCCAGAGGGACCTGGACAAGCTCAAGAAGTGGGCCCATGTGAACGTCATGAGGTTCAACAAGGCCAAGTGCCAAGGTCCTGCACCTGGGTTGGGGCAACCCCCGGTATCAGTACAGGCTGGGGAATGAAGGGATTAAGAGCAGCCCTGCAGAGAAGGACTTGGAGGTACTGGTGGATGAAAAACCGGACATGAGCCAACAATGTGTGCCCGCAGCCCAGAAAGCCAGCTGTATCCTGGGCTGCATCAAAAGAAGCATGGCCAGCAGGTCGGGGGAGGTGATTCTGTCCCTCTACTCTGCTCTGGTGAGACCCTACCTGGAGTACTGCCCTCCAGCTCTGGAGTCCTCAGTACAGGAAAGATGTGGACCTGTTGGAGTGGGTCCAGAAGAGGGGCACAAAAATGATCAGAGGGGTGGAACACCTCTCCTATGAGGAAAGCAGTTGGCGTTGTTTAGCCTGCAGAAGGGAAGGCTCTGGGGAGACCCTACTGCGGTCTTGCAATACTTAAAGGGGGATTATAAGAAAGATGGGGACAGACTTTTTAGTAGGGCCTGTTGTGGTAGGACAAGGGGTAATGGTTTTAAACTAAAAGAGGGTAGATTCGGTCTAGATATAAGGAAGAAATCTTGTATGACGAGGGTGGTGAAACACTGGACCAGGTTGCCCAGAGAGGTTGTAGATGCCCCATCCCTGGAAACATTCAAGGTCAGGTTGGATGGCGCTCTGAGTAAGCTTCTCTAGAAGGAGAGTTGGACTAGATGACCTTTAATGGTCATTTCCCACCCAAATCATTCTATGACTCTATGTTTGAAGAGAAGTGTGTGAGAACTTATGGGAAATGTTACAACTTTCATTGGAGTTCTTTGCCAATAGTTAGATCAGTTCTTGTAACAAAAAACTGCTAAGCTCTGAATAAATGACATACCAGTTGGCTCATCCAGGGATGTGTATCTCTTACCTATAGGTTGCTTGAAGTAAAACATTTATACAAAAAGGTAGAAAATCAAATACAAATGGCCAAGATGATTTTGATGAATGAAATCAATAAACGAACCAACATCCTTCTTGAACAACTTGAAGTAAGTAAAGCTAGTTTCTTTGATACCTTGGGAAATTAACTAAATTAAATTTAATCCCAGTGCCAATGGAAAGAATATAGACTGTGAGATTTATTGTCCCTTTGCTTATGTTTTCAAATATTTCTTTTCTTTTCTGCAGAATTTTATGTGGAATCAATGGTTGACAAAAATTCAGGATGAAGTGGCAAAATGATTGCTTATCATGAGTTAACCACATTTTCTAATGCAGTTACAGAGAATATGTGTACACCTTTTGAGTACTTACAAAGCAAACCAGCTTCTGTTTTTAATGTTTAATTTGTAGAAGACCACTAGCAGCATATTTAATATCATGTTTTGAAAATGATCCTCTGGTCTACTCTCTGTAACAGAGCCTGCAGTTCTGACTCTTCAGTTTTTGGATGTCCGGTTGCAGTATATATGGTTTTATTTTGAAATGTGCTGAACACAAAAATTGATATCCAATCTGATCAGAGTTTCCAGTTCTCAGTTATTCTTGGGTGATTTTAACAGATACTGGAAAGAAAAGGCACTCAGCACTTGATGGCTACCTTTGAACTTACATATTTGGCTCAAATATGGCTACTCAGCTAAGTAGCTTTACAAAAAAGAGAAACCTATGTTCTCATTTCAGTATTATTAAACATTAAGTAAATTCAGTGTTCAAGTGTTTTGACGATATTTAAGTGTTTGTCTGAGTTATCTGTAACCACAACTGAACTGTGCATACACTTGAAGTATATGCACAGTGCTCTGTTGAAGTGCATGTAGTGGGCATCAAATGAAATTGGGAGGTGCCAGGTTCAAATCAAACAAGGGCAGATAGTTCTTCACATGAATGGTAAATAAGTGTGGAACTCCTTGATGCAAGATATTGTGCATGTGTTCAAAAGTAATTAGGCAAATTCTTAGAAAAATACACTGAGGATGATAATGTAGTCTCTATCTTTGTGGTCCCTAAATCATGAACTGCTGGAGACTGGAAGATCATTCTGAGGAAATGCTGCATGCTTCCCCTCTTTTTATACTCTTTCTTGTGTCTCTTCTGTTCTGTATTGTAAGAGACAAGAAAGTGGTCCAGGTGCAAATTTGATCCAACTTCTACAGCTTTCTTGGGTTACACTATTCTGTTAAACCAAGGCCAGAATGATGTAGGTTGTTTGCTGCTGGAGAAGTCGTTGTTCTTCCTGAATTCAGACATACCTGCTGAATAGGATTTGCTTTCTTTTTATGATGGGTGGTTTAAAGAGAGTCTAAATAACAGTGTCCCTGCAAATAATGCATAATGTAGTGCCAATGATTGTGTGCATTATGTGTGTCTGAAGAATGACAGCTATCACAAATATCCACATTATTAACAGAAAATCACCAGTGAAAGGAAGCAGAAATTGGAGCAACAACTGCAAGGAGTTGTGGTTTTAAGCAGGCAGGTAGAACATGTGCAGAACTTCATCAGTTGGGCAGTGTGCAGTAAAAGCAGCATCCCATTTCTCTTCAGTAAAGAACTGGTAAGAGCAATACTTATTTTCTCAGTAAATTGAAATTGTGCAGTAAATGTGAGAACTGTGTTAAGGATTTAATGTTTCTCAAATAAAACATTTTTCATGATCTTATACTTTTGAATAAAATTGTCATCCTTTGATTTGTCACCAGATTGTATTTCAGATCCAGCGCTTGTTAGAGACAAACTGTAACACAGACATAGGCCCTCCTCTGAAGATCAGATTTACTTGGGATCCCTCCTACTGGACTAAACAACTGTCCAATTTGGGTAAGAAAAATACATTGTTGTTTATTAGGCAAGTGCCCAAAGCTAGACAAGACAGATATAGACAATGCAGTACTTTCCCTAAAGTGCTCTCCTTTTTTGTTTTTACTTCCAGTTTTGTACCTCTTGTCATGTTCTGAAGAAAAGCTAGTGTGTCTGAACTTTCCTGGCTTTCCCTCCAGTTATATCAATTCACCTATTAAAAGGCATCATTATATATAAATATTACCTTACAAACATTACTTAGAAATACACTCTATAAATATAATCTTTGATGGTCTTAAAAAATCACAATGTAAGAGCACAACTACTAGTTTAGCGGGAACACTGTGCAGGACTAAACAAGTACCTTTTAACTGAAATTACTTAAAATGTAGCGTCACTGGCTATCAAACAGCCTTGACTTTGCCCAATGTATTTGAAATTCAGTTCTGTCCCAGCAAGCAATAGCTATGTACAACACTGACTCTGGCAGTCCTGTAAGAAGTACCCTGGGTGAAATGGAGTATCTGCAGTGGGCCTTGTGCTATTTCTTCTGCCTCACCCAGCAGCAGCTGGGCTCAGTCATGCCTGCGCTCCTCAGATCCTTTAGTATCTTAGTGGCCAAGGGACCTGAGCGGTGCTTGAGACACTTAGAATTAATGGGCACAAATATGGCTTTAAGATGTTGACTGTACAATAAGTACAATGTTATTTATATAATGAATGTGCATGCTGTGACTTTGTTCCCCACCAGCTATTAATTTCCCAACTGCAGTAGGTTTTTACAGTAAATTCAGTTCGGTGGGCCGATCAATGGTCTAAAAGATTGGTTCTCTTCCCATTTTAAGATATTTAAAACTAGATGGGGTAAAACACTATCAAAAGTATTACAGGGAATAATCTTCTCTTGACAAAAAGCATGGACAAGATCAGTTCATAGGTCACTTCTATTTCTAGCTTTTACGATTCTTGCCTACATAACATCACTCTCTTTTATTTTTGTCACTTTCACCCTGGAAGCAGTCTTTTGTACCTGTGCTTATGGATGAGAAGATATACTCATACTTTAGTAAAAAATGAAAGTATAAGCCATATTCATCAGTTAAAATAAAATAAGTTGAGGTCAATTTTTCAAAGTATTTGCTGGTAATTCAACCATGAGTTCCACTGACATCAGTGGGAGTTTGGTGTGATTTTAAATCACTGAAAAATCTTGAAAAATTTGTCTTGAATGTATGTTGAAGGACTGTTTGGATAGGATATTTGAATATCTTTTATATTTGAAATGAAGACAAGGAAATGGCCATCGTTCACAGTTTTTATTGTGTAAGTTTGTCAAGATCATAGGAGGGAGTAAATCTGCTGTTTTTTCCAGGAGGTTTCACTATGGAAGGTGGACACATTTCTCACTCAGATGTACTACTCGGTGGAAATGTGCAAGGATTACAGACCTCCTTGTATCATGGGCACTGTTCACCAGCATCACAGCTGGAGCCTGTGAATAGCCAGCCACATCAGTTTCCACCTGCAGTTCAGTGTCCTGTGCCTGTGTGTTGCTCGCACTGCCTCAGTGTACCTCACCCAAGCAAAGCTCAGCCTTCTTACCAAGACATAAACTGCCATCAGAATTTTCAACAACCTCCCAAACTGCATCAGCAGTATTTTCCTCTGCAGTACAGCATACAGCAACATGACAAAGAGCAGAGGGGTGTCCCCCAGCCTATGAAGCTAACACAGTCTGAGCTGGAACAGCAGTTGCGGTCAGAGCCAGAGAATGTGTCCGTGAGGATGGGAAAGCACTTACCATCCCAGCAGCTGCAGCAGACTGCACCCCTGGGTTATGCTGTTGTATCACATGAGGCTCAGCAAGTTCACATGAGCCATCCACAGCCATTCCGCACACAGGCTTCTTTGCAGACATCAACTGTGCAAGTGCAACTTGGTCATCTCCAGAAGATAAAATCTAACCACTTGCAGCAGCCACCACAGCAGCAGCAGCTGCCACCAGCATCACCACCATCAGATCAGAATGAGAACACCCACACACAAGTCATCCAGCAGAGCCTGGACATAATGCACCACCAGTTTGAACTGGAGGAGATGAAAAAGGATTTGGAGCTTCTTCTGCAGGCCCAAGGACAGTCCAGCTTGCAGCTGAACCAAGCCAAGCCACCTCAGCATGTTCAACAGACCATAGTTGGTCAAATCAACTACATAGTGAGGCAGCCAGCCCCAGTTCAGCAACAAATCCAAGATGAAGCACAAGTAAGTTCTCTGAAAGTTCTTTCCTATTGTGTTTAGTCAATGTAAGCTCAGAAATGGGAGACACCTTTGAGATTTCATGTAGTTGGTTGAACTTGCTGTTGTTGTCTGTGTTTGTATTCAGCAGAGGCTTTATGCCTCATGCAGATTGGGCCATAATTTTCTGTAAAGTGCTGCAAACAATCTGGATCCCAAAGATTTGAATCTCTAAATAGACAACATAAGCAGCAGGTGAGGAGAATGAAAGCATCATCATTCCTCCTTTCTGAATAGGTAACTGGAGGACTGCAGTAGTCTCACTCTCCTTTTCAACTCCTTTTTACTGGAAACTTTAAGCCCCAAGTCCTTGAAAAAGATTCCCTTTTGATTCTGAATGATTAGTGAAAACAGAGTGAACACCTTTTTTCAGTCTGAGAGTTATTTCCCATTCTACTAGTAACTGCTCTTGCTACTGCATCGTATCCTTTAAGATTTTCATCAGTATTCATACATGCTGTTCTGTTACAGTTTTGTCAGCAGGGCTTATTTCTCCCCTTTCCCTCTGTTGGTAAGAATCCTGCTTTTGAAAAAGGCGCAGTGCTTGGTGGTGAGCATCCAAACTGCAGGGCAGATAAGGTGCACAATAAGGTGGCTTTGAAACTCATTCAAAACAGTGGGGATTGCAGTGGAAAGGTGGCTGGGACATCCCATTGTGTAAATTCTGTGGAGTTGCCACCTTCAATAGCTCTCAAAGTGGCTTACCTGTAGGGGCAGACTGCAGGCTTTTGGAATAGCTGTACATTTCAGCAGCTTTATTGATTTTTTTTTTTTTTTTTTAAATTCATTAATGTTTGAGAGAAATCGCTCTGTATTCATTTATCTCTCTACTTAGGGTTACTTTGAACATCTTTGTTGTTTTAGAGTTGTTCCAGTCTTGTCATATTGTGTATGCTGTGAGTTGATGTGTATTTGTTACCATTTTTCTTTCTGAGATTTTGAAAACACAAATTATTAATTGTGATTTGTAGGTCTGTGAGAGTTCGACTGAACTTGATGCACAGAAGCCTGTAATTCCCCTTGACAAAAGTGGTGGTCCCTCCCTGTCACAGTCACTAGATGAAGAAGCTAGTGTCAGCAGTCACTCCCCTGAGAGCATATTGCAACAACCAGCTTTCCATCCAGTGAGAAAGGTATAAAGAACTTTTTAAAAAAAATGTATTTTAAAGGGAAAACATGATTTGATAATATTGAATATAATATGGCATTGGAATTTGCAGTCAGGTTGAAAAAATTAAAATACAGTAGAAGTTGACAAAATGGCTTGTAAATCTTGGAAGACAGTCATAGCCTAACCTAGTGTGCATCTCCCAGTAAGATGCCTATACACTGTGCTGTAGCCAGGATCAGCAACTGTTCTATAAGCTGGTAGTGGTTAGATCTGTCTGGTGTGATTGTTAAGCATGAACTGGTGAATAAATAAAAGACCTATTTCTTCACTAGGTAAATTCTGTCCAGTCCCTACCTGTAGGGGTTTAACTATCTGAATTTGCTATCTGTCATACTGGCAGCAGTTAATTTGGAAGAAAAAAAAAAAAAAAAAAAGAGTCAGAGATTCTGATGAAATTAGGCCTGAGAAACATCCTTCAAAATAGTTGCCCTGGCAATAACAACACTAATTATCACTGAAGAGGTGGTGTCTGTAAGGGTTATAATTCTGTTGTACTCATTCTCCTTGTTCGTGTATAAGCAGAAAAATAAGAGATTTCTGTATGTCTAGAATATTTCAGCACATAATAGATCCAGGCTTTGATCCTTCCACCTACTGGGAGGCCCTAACTGTTGAAGAAGCAGCATAAACAAAACCAGGAGGGCTCATCTTTATCGGTAGATCCTTGCTGGCTCTGGATATCACCTGTGCAATTGAGGCAGAGAAGCTGCCTTTTACCTCTCCACACAGTTTGTTTAAAACACTCCAAACAGCACTTCATATTCTGGTTGCTCAAATCCATTTTGTACTTCTGTGCATGACTCACGTTGTGTACCATGTAGAAGTCTTTCATGGATATTTTTTCTTGGAATCTGTGTGTAGAGTATTTGTGGGAGAATTTGTCTTTCCTTACTAGGCTCCAAAAGGAAGTTATTTTATCGTTCTTTAGTATGTAGCTTTGTTGACCCAATGTATTGATGATGCAATACCCGTTCATAGAGTTGTTGGAGATCCTTTTGGGAATTGTAGAGACGCGGAAAGGTAATGATTACTGAGGGTCTGGAAGCAGCATGTAAATCAGATTTGCAAGCCACAAAGAAATCTGCAATTGCTAACTTAATCCTGTAGGTGTGATGGAATTTCTGATCAGGTTGATGGTATCACAACATTCTTGAATGATGCTCATTGGCTCTGAACTTTCACATGTGGAAACAGATCTCCCTTAGCCTCTCATGACAGAGCACTGGACTGGGGAAAGCTATGCAAATTTTCTAGGATAGGGCTACCTTTACTTTAGGATATGACTGTAAAAATTGAAGATGTGTATTTAAAGCCTGAGCAAGACCATGAACCTGAGAACGTACTTTTCTTGTTAATGCAGACACACCCTCAAAGTTATTTGTGAAAATGAATGGTGATGCTAACCAACTAGCTTTCAGAGGCTTTTTCTACATGCATGTTGAAGAAGCTGTCCTTTGTCTTCTGGATCTGTAAAGAACAGTTACTCCCAACAGCTTAAACAAGAAAAATCAGGAAGAGGGAAGAAAATGGAAGCAGATGTGCAAGAGAGAGACTAGTGTAGTCTGATGGGAAAAGGAGGAGGAAAAAAGGAAGAAGGGCTGATTTGTTGCTGTATAAGTTGAGAAGGTGGCAAGAGGAGGATACTTGTAGGAAAAAAAATCGAAATTTTTCTAATGGTGCTGAGAAGTGTATGCTCTTGTGCAGAAAGCACAGGTATGTCTGGTTTTTTACTTGTTTCCTGGTACCTGTGCAAGAAATGAGGACATTCAACAGCTAGAGTACCCCATCTTTGCTTGTATTTATCTCTTGTAATGAGCTGTTCGGGATGAAGCCATAATGTACTGACAGTTCTGGCAATGGCTAATTAGAAATGATGAAGGGAAACAGCACAGTAAGGAAACCCTTGAAATACAGTCTTCATGAATGCTGTTTAAAGATGTCTGACTGCTTTTGCTGACAGTTAGATTAAATCTAGGTTTAAACAGGAGATCAGTTCCTATTTAAGAATAAGGGGATGTGTCTATTCATTCTCATCTCTGTTTCACCTGATTAAATATTTTCACGCTCATCTGCAGACAAAAATTTCTGTACAGGTGTTTGTCCATTTACTTTAATATGGCCTGTATTCAGAACATTTAATCTCTCTCAAGTTCTTGGAGGACATGGAAAAAGTGAACGTGGAGAAGTCTAAAATACTGCACTTGGAAAATACGGTAGAGAAAATGGCTAGAGAAATCTTTTGCTACCTGGAGAAGAACTGTATTCTGCCTTTTGGAGAGTAATTGGTATTCGACTTCCTGGCCTTGTGTTGCAGTTCTGCTGAACCCTGACAGCCTTTTTTGTGCGCTGCATTCCTAGTGGAGTAGGTAATTCTCTGGCTGCTGAGATTCTTTCATTAAAGAGAAAGGAGTGTGAACCAGGTTGTAGCAAAAGTCAGAATCAACTGTTTAGTGGTATGTTTGCCAAGATCTGTCAAAAAATAAAAGCTTCCATTAGCCCAGTGGCTTCCTTTATTTTGGAGGGGGCAAGGCTTGATTGCTCATGTAATTAAGTGCCCGTGCATTAATTTTGAAACGTGTTTACAGTATGCATTTGATACTATTGACTGATAACTAGATGAATTGTCTGCATACAGGATCATATTTATGCGTGAAGCAATATAGAGCAGATGCTATTAATAGTTTGGGATCACAACATTACTCATAAACGGGGAAACCACAAGTACGTTATTCAGATCATCCCAGACAAGTGCTCGTGCAGCTGTTACACCATGGTGTGAGGCACTCACATGCCATGTGAGTGCCTTTAAGTTCAAAGAACGCCTCTTCAAGTTATTCTGATGAGTACTGTTTTCTGTCCCTCACATTTAAAGCTGGTGAGTGATAA
This sequence comes from Pelecanus crispus, assembly GCF_030463565.1. Lineage (NCBI taxonomy): Eukaryota > Metazoa > Chordata > Aves > Pelecaniformes > Pelecanidae > Pelecanus > Pelecanus crispus. Next base: position 14,055,293 of record NC_134648.1, read on the forward strand.
GCAGAAGTAGAGAAGCAAGGATGCAGCACTTCATGCCCTTGTAAAATGTCTTTGTGTGTTACATTTCGCCATCTATCAGGACAAAAATTAAATGTAGCTTCACTGAGCAGAGTTTTGGCTTCCCAGTCATATAAAGCAGGGTTTTGTAGCTGGTGTCGATCAGAAACATTGGCATCAACGCTATTGCTGTCTTAAAGTTCAGAGTAATTCCTGTCTGTGCCCACCTGCTCAGCATGCGTGTGTATAGTATAGTCTCTAAACATGTAACTTCAGTTATGTGTGGGCTTGTTTTCATTTCTTTCACTGTTTTTGGAACATTAATGGTGATATTTTGTCAGTCTTTCTGTCTTCCTTTGTATTCCTCTAACTACTCTTTCCCTGTGAATTGAATTTTTTGTGCAGAATAAATGTTTCTGTACTTAGACCATTGATTGTTTGATACAAGTCAAGTACTGCACTTAGCATAACTTTGGGCTTGATTAGCAACTTTTAAGAATGCAACAGTAGAAATGGAAGTTTTCTGTCTATGTGCAAAATGGATATAATTTTCTCTTCACGGTCCCCTGTCGGTATACTTCACTCATGTAGCTGGGACCTCTGTTCTGGACTGTGGAGTTGTTCCATCTCCATGCCTGTCAAATAACCAGTCTCTCCAGTAAGAATGCCAGCAAGACAGAGGACAAATCTCAGAATAATTTTTGTGATACCTGCACTTTTGTTCTGGGGAATTGCGCCAAGCTCTAGCAAACAGATTTTATACAAGTGTCATGGTTTAGCCCCAGCCAGCAACTAAGTACCACACAGCTGCTCGCTCACTCCCCCTGCCCTGGTGGGATGGGGGAGAGAATCGGAAGAGTAAGAGTGAGAAACACTCCTGGGTTGAGATAAGAACAGTTTAATAGTTGAAATAAAATAAAGTAAAATAATAATAATAACAACAATATAATAATAATAGTAATAATAATATACAAAGCAAGTGATGCACAATGCAATTGTTCACCACCCGCCGACCGATACCCAGCCAGTTCCCGAGCAGCGATCACTGCTCCCTGGCCAACCCCCCCCAGTTTATATACTGAGCATGACGTCATATGGTATGGAATAGCCCTTTGGTCAGTTTGGATCAACTCTTCTGGCTGTGCCCTCTCCCAGTTTCTTGTGCACCTGGCAGAGCATGGGAAGCTGAAAAGTCCTTGACTAGCATAAGCAGTACTCAGCAACAAGTAAAAACATCAGTGTGTTATCAGCATTCTTCTTCTACTAAATCCAAAACACAGCACTATGCCAGCTATTAGGAAGAAAACTAACTCTATTCCAGCCGAAACCAGGACAACAAGCTATTGAATTGCTAAGTTGCAGTGTGAAGGAATGAGTACTCAATTAGATTAACAATTTTGCGGACCGGGTTACCAACCTTCTGCAATGATATGGTCCTCCTGTTGCTTTTACATAGTATGACATTGAGTTATTAATTTGCACATAGGACTGGAGAGGTCATCTATTCTGGAGCAGAGGAAAGAATAATAAGATGGTTTTGGCCTAATTGTGTTTTCAGGAGTAATAAAGGGCATAAAATCTCTGTTTTGCTTACATGTGCCTAATTGTCATTTGTGGCTGTGATGTGCAAGAGGTCTAAAGGCTGTACCTAGCATTTGAAGAAATGTCATAATTACTGTACATCTATAGCACAAATTTGTAGTTTGAGCCTCAGGTACTGCTGTAACAGTCATTGGTGGTGTTGCAGGGCCAGCTGGACATCTCTCCTCCTCTGACTTTGTAAGTGCACCCCTTTCTGTAGTTAGGAGCAGGGCCTTTGCTTCTGGAGGGCAGGATTCTTTGTCTTGTCCAGCTGTTGGGTTGGGTCCCGGGCAGTGGAACACTCTGCACCATCCCCACTCATCCTAAAAACCTAACTAGCTTGAGCACTCATGGTTGTGCCTTCTGGGACACTGATCAGTTGTGAGTAGATTGGACAGAGTTTGTCAAACTCAGGTTTGGTTATGTTCCTTAGCAACTTTTGAGGGTTTCTCCCCTTGAGCTATTATTTCACCTTCTGCTTAAAATAAATCTCTGAATATATCATGCACTGTATTAGTAAATTATTACTGAACAGCTGTATCCATTCATTTATAGCTGTAGCCAATAGCAGATGCTTAGGAAAGGGTATAAGAAACAGACAAATATAAACTGATCCTTTGATGATATGCTTCTGAAAACCAGCACTTTAGGGACTTTCCAAACTGAAGGCTGTACCCAGACAATTGTGTTTTGCAGCTCTTCATGGACCCTCCTCTGTGAATTTGTCTAATCCATTTTTGAGTCCATTTTAATACTATTGGTCTCCTCAGCATTCTGCAGCAACTGAGTTTTGCATTGCATGAGAAGTTCCTCTGTTTGCTTACTTTAAGTCTTTTGCCTGATAATTCAGTAGGACGCCTTCTAGTTCTTGTGTTAGGAAAACCAGTGAATAATCACTCTGTATTCACCACCTTCATAACAGCCGTATATTATAGGTCTATACTGAATTTCTTCTCAAACATTTCTTTTTGAAGATGAAACGTGATTGCTGGTCTCTCTAGTGTCTTGTTTTCATGGAAGCCATTCTATACTTTGGTCCTTTATATCTTTGGCCATTTTCCCTATCTTTTGTGGTTTTGATAAACCCTTTTTGAGACAGGGTGACCAGAAATAGTAATCAAGATGCAAGCACATGGAAATTTTGTATAGTGCTATAACACTGATTTTTGTATTGTTCTTTTTGATAAGTCCCAGCTTCTTAGTTCGAGAGCTCTGTTTGTCTCAAGCACCATAAAGTACCTGAAAGGGGGAAATCCTAGAACATATGCCATGCCATCCAAGGAGCACTCTTGAGAGCACTCTGAGAGAAGCTTCTGTATTATTCCAATTATATTTTGATTATATCTTTGACACAGTCTCCCATAATATTCTCCTTGGGAAGCTGGCAGCCCATGGCTTGGATGGGCGTACTCTTCGCTGTGTAAAAAAACTGGTTGGGTGGCCGAGCCCAGAGAGTAGTGGTAAATGGAGTTAAGTCCAGCTGGCGGCTGGTCACGAGCGGTGTTCCCCAGGGCTCTGTTTTGGGGCCAGCCTTGTTTAATATCTTTATCGATGATCTGGATGAGGGGATTGAGTGCGCCCTCAGTAAGTTTGCAGAAGACACCAAACTGGGTGGGAGTGTCGATCTGCTGGAGGGTAGGATGGCCCTGCAGAGGGACCTGGACAGGCTGGACCGATGGGCCGAGGCCAACTGTATGAGGTTCAACAAGACCAAGTGCTGGGTCCTGCACTTGGGTCACAACCACCCCATGCAATGCTACAGGCCTGGGGAAGAGTGGCTGGAAAACTACCTGGCAGAAAAGGACCTAGGGGTGTTGGTTGACAGCCAGCTGAACATGAGCCAGCATTGTGCCCAGGTGGCCAAGAAGGCCAACAGCATGCTGGCCTGTATCAGGAATAGTGTAGCCAGCAGGAGCAGGGAGGTGATTGTCCCCCTGTACTCGGCAGTGGTGAGGCCGGACCTGGAATACTGTGTCCAGTTTTGGGCCCCTCAATACAAGAAAGACATTGAGGTGCTGGAGCGTGTTCAGAGAAGGGCAACAAGGCTGGTGAAGGATCTGGAGCACAGGCCTTATGAAGAGCCGCTGAGGGAACTGGGGTCGTTTAGCCTGGAGAAGAGGAGGCTGAGGGGAGACCTTATCGCTCTCCACAACTACCTGAAAGGAGGTTGTAGTGAGGTGGGTGTTGGTCTCTTCTCCCACGTAGTTAGCGATAGGATGAGAGGAAATGGCCTCAAGCTGTGCCAGGGGAGATTTAGATTGGATATTAGGAAAAATTTCTTTATGGACAGGGTAGTCAAGCATTGGAACAGGCTGCCCAGAGATGTGGAGTCACCATCCCTGGAAGTGTTCAAAAAATGGTAGATGTGGCACTCTGGGACATGGTTTAGTCTAGTCTACCCTTGATTGGTTTAGGGTGGACTTGGTAGTGTAGGTTAATGGTTGGACTGGGTGATCTTAAAGGTCTTTTCCAACATAAATGACTCTATGATTCTATATGCAATGGTGGCATTTCATGCAAGACTAACATAGTGACAGTTCACAGTGGAACCTCTCAGCCTCTCCTGGGACTCGATGCATGTGAATTTCTAGACTCTAACATGCCAGTGCTGCTGTTACTACAGGATTATCAGAGAGAACAGTTGATCTTGGTCTGCTGTAGGTGGCATTCTTGGGTATTTTGCCCCAACACATTTGTCCTAAGCTTTATTAATGACAACTCTTCCAACTCGATGGCAAGTGCTTAACTAATGGTATTTTTTTTTTCTTTAAAAGCATGTGAAATTTGTGGGTGAGGAGTTGGGGGGCACAGCGCAGGTTTTATTTTTGTTAGTATTGCACTGAGAATGTTGTGATTACTTAGTAACTGAAGGTAATAATAATTTAATACCGGACCCTAGGACTTCAGATCTGTGCTTGGGACCACAGTGGGTTTGTTGCTGCTGTTTTTTTTCTAATCACTATTAATTTTAGGGGGATTAGAGGTGAAGGAAATAATTATAACAGCCTGAAATTTAGGGTCCTGCAAATTCCTAAAGTATCAGAGTATTTTTTGACTTTAAAGAATCGAGCTGCTTACAGCACAAATGCGTTCATGGTTAATGCAATTAGGTACATTTCCCAGAATGTTAATTTAATAAAACCTTTTCCTTTGACCTGGAAAAAAGGATAAATAAAACATGATGCTGCTTGCTTCATACAATCTCTTCCTCCTTCTGCTTTAAGCCAGCTCCGGTTTATTTGGACAAAATGTTAAGGAATATTTGGATTCTTTTTCTCATAAAAATGGAAAGGAAATCCTTTGGATTCTATTCTGAAATTGGGAAATACGAATAGGAAGCATGTGTAGACTGTGTTATCAGTGCTGCTGTGTGCGGTGAGTTAAACAACTGGATTGGAGTAGTACATTTGTTTAACCTCCTAGCATAATGAGCTGCCAGGGGGATTGCTCCACTTAATAGCAGCCGTTCATTACTCTGCAACCATTTGCAGCGTGTTATTTCTCTTATAGCAAAGAGAATTGGCGGTTCCTAGTTTTAGCTTTCTTTATCTGTGACACTTAATGTCAACAGCCTTGAGACTTTGCCAAAACAATCCTAACAAATCCTAATCCCAGTGTTTCAAGGTAAGTATTTGCTTCTCAGAATTCTTCTGTATTAGTGCTGCATGTTTACACTGGACCTTTTTAAATGCAACAGTGATCAAATATTTGAACTGAACAATATGTTTATTTTTTGTTCTCTGAAGGCACTTTGCATGTTCTTTCTTCTTACCTTTCACCACCATAGCTATGAAATTTGTGGTAGAAGGCATTTGGGGGTGGTGATGCTGCTGCCATTATATTATAAGGATCATCAGACCAAAATTAATTATGAGACAATGAGAATTCCATTTATAATGACACAGATGTAGTTTGATGCGCCAGGCTGTACATTAAAATGTCAAAAGTTTCAAAATTAACCTACAGCTGAAGCCACCCTCTACCCAAGAGCATAATTAATGCTTGTTGTTGTTCAAAGGGTGCAATGTAAAAGCAATAGAGCTTTTATAAAACAGAGATCAATTCTTTAAAGGCATCCCATTTGCAAAAACTAGCTGAACTGTCAAGGGAAAAGAGAAATTTTTGCTAATGGCAAAAGAAATGATTATTTTAGGGAGTGAATTAATAGGCTATTAATGAGCCTTGTTCCCAGTGCATTGTTCACTTCACACTTGACAGCAGCTCCATGGATCAGAATGGAATGTGTCTGTTCTTAACTGTGAGTTTTAATATTTTGCACTGAAAGATCATAATGTTGCTTCATCATTAAAATAACCACAAAATTAACTTTTGCCCCAAGGGAAAGACAGATGGCAGTTTGATGGCCTCATTATTCTTTTTTCTTTTTAACAAGAGTAAGGTTTGATATTGGCGTATATAATCTAAAAGATCTCTGAAGAAACTGATGCTAGCTAGAAGAGTAAAAAAGATATAACTATATAATGCAATTCAATTTCACCTTTCTAAAAATTTTAGTTATAACAAAGTCCTATGTGTGTGTCTATTTCTTTTTTTCTGCAGTAGGAGTCTTCCCAGTGACTACTCCTAGTAAGTAAACTTGTCTCACTGAAGCCAGGAGTAATCCTACCATTGTCTTAGCAGGCCTAACACTTTGCCTGCAGTGTATACAGTTACACACAGATGGGTCTTCACAGGGTCAGGTCTCAATATGTAATAGATGATGGCATGCTCTCGTAACATAAGTAAAGGAAGATGTGTGTAGTCATTAGAAGTGAATAGCCACAAGGTCTCCAGTTAACTTGCTATGCAGCTTTGGGTGGTGTGCCTACCACGTGTGTGCCTCAGCAGTCCATTTCCAATGGAGCACAGTGTTAGATAGTTCCTGTTGACTCAGACAGGAATTTGTAGATGCTTTGTGCTTTTGAGAATCTGGCTAAATAAATATTTAACTACCTCACAGGGACTTAATTAATGCTCACAATGGACTTTGAAATAAGGGGAAAAGGCAAGGCTGATTACAGTCCATCTGTCAGTTCAAGCATGAATTCTCCTTATTTGTTTTATTTTCTGTGATATAAGAACAATTCTTGTGTTTATTTTGTCATCTGAAAAAGGCTTGTGATAAAAAGAGTGATGGAATGAAAAGGAAAATGTGTACTCGATAGGCCACATTTGCATGTGCAGGAACCTGTCACAAGCAAATTATGACAGCAAATGAACTTTTTTGATCTTTGTGGACTTCGTTAGGATGTGAGACCATGAAAGCTGGATTCCTTTCTGACCTACATATATTCCTTTGGTTTGAAACCTGAGCATTCTTAGGAATGGTCTATCAGACAGAGTATATGGAAAATTGTGCCTCCACCAATGCATTTCCTCATTTGCTGTGTTCTAGTTTTCAGCTCAAATGTAAGGTAGGAAGAATGTGTTTGACTAGTTCCAGCTGGTTCCAAGAAGTTACTATAGCTCAGACAGCTTACATTCAGGGACATTCATTTGCCTTAAATGGAGGAAAATGGCCAATACTCTGGCTGCAGAGACCCAGTACTCTCTGGGGTGCCTTCTACATGAAAGGACTGTTTAAAACAGACTTACTAGAGCACTGTGTGGTAGAATGGCACAAACCTTCCCTAGCACTGCAGAAGAGCTGGCCTCTTTCCATCTTAAATGGAGGCTATTTTGTCTCATTGAATATAAGTGGTCACTGTTCAGGCAAAGCTCCTACTGCAGCATCTATTGTAAATTGAGGAAAAGGAAATTAAATTACATCCTTAGGTGGAAATTAATGTCTGTAGGCAGAGTGTTCCCTTAGCACATTGGTGATACACATTGCAAGCAGAGGAATTCAAGACTGACTTCTTCGATATTATGTAGGATTTACACAGGCACAAGTGATTGCTCAATCTAGGCTACTGTCTACCACTGTTGGATTAAGATGGACAAAGGTATTGTTGTGGCTTAGCCCCAGCCAGCAACTAAGCACCACGCAGCTGCTCGCTCACTCCCCCTACCCCGATGGGATGGGGGAGAGAAGTGGAGGAGTAAGAGTGAGAAACACTCCTGGGTTGAGATAAGAACAGTTTAATAGTTGAAATAAAATAAAGTAAAATAATAATAATAACAACAATATAATAATAATAGTAATAATAATATACAAAGCAAGTGATGCACAATGCAATTGTTCACCACCCGCCGACCGATACCCAGCCAGTTCCCGAGCAGCAATCGCTGCTCCCTGGCCAACCCCCCCCAGTTTATATACTGAGCATGACGTCATATGGTATGGAATAGCCCTTTGGGCAGTTTGGATCAACTCTTCTGGCTGTGCCCCCACACACACACTTTTCTTGTGCACCTGGCAGAGCATGGGAAGCTGAAAAGTCCTTGACTAGCATAAGCAGTACTCAGCAACAAGTAAAAACATCAGTGTGTTATCAACATTCTTCTTCTACTAAATCCAAAACACAGCACTATGCCAGCTATTAGGAAGAAAATTAACTCTATCCCAGCCGAAACCAGGACAGGTATCAAAATCCAAAATGGAGTAACAGTTGAGAAAAATACTAATTAAATCTGGGAAGTGGGTGCTGTCACAGATTCACTGCTAAGTCACAGGCCCCTAGCAGAAAAATAAGTATAACAATGGAATTAAGCTCTAATTCAGATGCAGTCAACACATTTCTTTTGATTTATATGACAATGAGTGCTACTTCCTGTATTGTAGTCAAATGAAAAGGATTTATTCAGTCAATTATCAAGGGTGAAACACCAATGAACTATGATGAAATAAATGGAAAATTTCATATTCAAATGACACAGATCTGCATATTTCTTAGGACTGCTTATATTTGCTTCATATGGACACTAGAAGTCCTGATTTCAGTACAGTCATACATTCCTGGATGTAAGGAAGCTCAAAGAAGTCACCTAGAGGGATGGATTTGCTTTGTTTTGCCTAACAGTATTTCTGTGGTTTTCACAGTGAGAAGTCATGAGACAGTAGAAAATGCATGTTGCTAAAACTATTTCAGAGACTTTGGTAAATATTCCCTTTCTTTGGAAACTAGACATGTACATCCTTTCCTCATTAGTACATGTAGGATGTTTCTGGATTTACACCATGATATTTAAAGGGCAAGTGCCTCAGGTTTTAATGGGACAGACTCACTAACTAGCATAAAGATTTCAGCATCATTAACAGTAACAACAGTTTCATCCACTTGTGTCAGATCTGAGTCTTACTTCCTCTGAATCTTTCTGAATAAAGTGGTCTGATGATTTTTTAATAAAATGATAAAATTTCTGATCTGAATCTTATTTCTTCTGGAATAACAACAGAAACTAGTAGAGTCTGTATCTACTAAATCGTACAATATTCTACATGTTTAGATTTCCCATTCATTGTAGGGAGTTAAGAATCAGGATCCATTGAACTGATCAAAGGAAGACATTTTTTGTAAATCACAGAAGAGTAATCTAGGTGTCTCCTTTTCCAGTTTTGAGTTTTAATGGTGGCAACTCTAAAGCTTTTGGAAATGGTAGAAGATTACAATAGATACTTTCAAGCCCTCGTGACACAAGTGGTTGATTACGTTAGCTGAAACAGAGTATCTCATCCATTATAGAAAGAACAGTAGCATTTTGCTGCTGAAAAGCTTATTAATGTATTGAGTTATTTTGTTTTTTCTTTTCCCAGTGTTTGGCATCCTTAAGCACTGTGGACTTTTCGAACAGTTTAGAAATGGAATTACCTTCAACAAGGTTATCTAGCTCGGCTGATCCACAGATGCAAGGTGCAGCTGCTGTAACGCTTGACCCATCCCCGAACGCCCTTTGTGAGTGTGATACTCCACCCGAGTCAGTGCCCAGCTACAGCTTGGTGTTGGGTAGGGCTCCAAGCGACCTGAGCCCTGGGGCTGCCTCTGGCCTCGCATCAAGTGATGCACTCCAGAGCAGCACTAAGTGCAAGGTAGGAATCGCTCAAACTACTCTACTGAAAAGGAATCCACTTACATTGATAGCACATGTTATTGTTAGTCAGTCAGTCAATCAAATGCAGCTATTTCAGTAAGTAAAGCTTTCCTTATCTGGTATTTGAAGACCGATTACAAATTATTTTGTTAAGATGGAAAGAAAGAAAACTAATAATAAAATTTGATTTTTTTTTTTTTTTTCCCCCTCCTGAAGCTGGAAAGTGAAGACTTCAGTACTGTAGATGATCCTCTAGAAAACAGCTTGGCTACTGCTGGGCAAGATGTAGTTAATCAATTAACTCTTTCTATGCACAAAGTGATGGAAGAACCTATTAATCTTTCGATCAAGAAATCACAACACTGCACTTCTTCTGAACTGCTCAGCAACACTTCTTTCCTGCCTGTGAATGCCAGAATGAGACAACTTAGAAGCAAGGAAGGTACCAGGCTGTTCATTATTTCATTTAGGTTTCTGGTCTTTCTTTCTTAGCACTGTGCATTGCAAGCATTGCAAAGTAGTATGCTTGTTAACATACTTACATATAAATGTGCTTTTCCAGCAAGCTTAAAATATTATCAGAGTACGTAATCCAATGGAAAAGCATGTTTGATCTCATTTGTGGAGGAAAAACATGGAAATTATATGCCTTGAATTTGTAACATCCTTCATCTATGAACCAGAAACAAGTGTGTCTGTGTGAAGTACCTGGAGTATTAGTTCTCTTAGAAGCACTTCTGTTAATGAGACCTGCAGTTATGACTATTGAAGAGCTGGTTTGAAGAGTCCAAATTCAATTAAAAAAAAATTACTTCCGAAACGTAATGTGCCTTCTGCTAAGTCCTTCACATAAGTAGCATAGCAAATTTTTGTTAGGTTAATATATTGCACAGTATGTGCTTTTGCTTGGCTGTCTACTGTGGAACATTCCCTTCAGCCAAGGCCTATTTCTTCAGCCTTAATGGAGAATTAGACCTTACTTAACTCTTTTATGGGCAAATTGCCAGCATCCTTGTGCTACCCTGTAAAGCCTCATTCCTGCAAACTCTAGTAGTCAATGGGACTATTCATGCAAGCAAGGGATTGCAGGATCAAGCTGTTATCCTGTGATTTATGACAATATTTGGCTGCTTTTCTCTGTAAAAGATGAATTAGAATTTCTGTCTCTGTGCTGTATTTTTAGTCAGAGAATTCTAATTAGTACAAAGGAGGCCTAGCTCAGTGAGCCAAGAAAATGTATTTGTCTTCTCTCTTATATGTACTATGCCAAATGGTGACAATTATGCCACAATCATTTGTGTGAGTTGTAAGAATCAGGCGCACCTCTAAAAAGCTGTGCCTCAGTCAGGCTTAAGTGTCTCTGAGAGGAGCAGCTTTGTAGTATCTGATTTGGGTCATGTGACACTACACACAGAAAGCAACCCCAACATATGGAATCTCACTGTAACAGATGCTACAAATTTGCTCTGTGCAAAGCACAGGTCCTGTTGTGCAAGGATGGAAAGACTAAAGCTGCTCCCTTTTCACAAGGAAGGATCAGGAGTGAGCAATTCCCATCCTGCTCTCACTGTTTGGAGGTGTGCAGTCAGGGGAGACCTGAGGAGATACAGTCACTGTATGCAGTGTGCACCAGTGAGAGAGATTAACTCTGTTGCAAAGGCAACGTTATCTTTGCTAGTGGCTCTCAGTGGGACTTACTGGCTCCAGCAGTGCTGTGCTGCCAAACCCCACTGCTTCTGGTATATATCTCCAACGACTCATCCTTTTCTAATATCAAATCTAAACATTTCAGCTTAATTTACAACAAAATACTTCTTATCCTAGCCCCAAGGGATGTGGTAAAAATTGTACATCAACATTTTCCCTCTTACAGCCACTTTTGTTCTTATCGTGGCTTGCGTAAACACCCTCCCCTCCCCTTCTCTTTCCTAGACTAAACAAATCTGATGGTTTCAGTCTCTCCTCATGGGTCAGGGTTTGTGATATTTTAAAACCACCTCATTCCTGCTGCACTATTCCAGGTTCTCTGCAATTAAGGAGTGCTGCCCACAGCCAAATGCAGTGCTGCAACTGAGGCCTCTGGGGTGCCTTACAGAGCCAGGGTATCAACTTCTTGTGTTTTACATTCCTCACCACTGGTTAATACACTGCAGGGTGGCATTTGCCTTTTTTACAGCAGCAGCATTACGTGGTTGACTCATGTGTATTGCATGTTCCACATTAACCCTTAGTTCCTTCTACATAACAATTCCCTAGTCAGTTATTTTCCTTCATGATTACATTCAGCTGATCCTTCATAAGCATAATACTTACAATTATTTCAATTCAGTCTTACTGATTTAGATTGTTTTTCTCTGCTGTATTAAGATAATTTTTTAATTGTAAACATTCTCCACAGTGTTTGCAAACCCTCTATTTTGGTGTTTTCCACAAATTTTATAGGTACTATTATTTCATGAGCCAAGTTGCTGATGGAAATGTTGATTAATATTAGGAACCCAGCACCACTGGAACATCCTCTGGTTTGACAGCATGCAACAAGAGCTGCTCCTTCAGCTCAGTGTGCAGTCACCCTTTAGTAATTCTGTCTAGAGCCATGGCTACCACCCTTCACCTGAGCAACAATCACAAGTGAATAACACTTTAGGAGTGACATGAAATGCACCTTTCGTTGTTGGTCTTGATTGTATTGTGTTTCCTGTGTCTGGGAACAACAGAGTATCTTAGAGGCACATTGCTTTCAAGCCATGGGTTAGGTACCATTGACCTGAGCTAGATTTTCTTTAAAAAAACATGTTTTCCTGGAACTCATCTCCAGATAGCCATGATATTTGGTTTGTTTTCTTGTTAGTGTTGTCTGTGTCAAACTAATTCCTAACAAAAGAAGGAGTTACTATGAAACTTGTCAGTGGACTGGTATTTATGAGGGCATCCACTGGGGCATTCATCTCTACCCCATCCCATCTCTCCAAAGTTGTTTTGTTACTCATGTGTATAGTATCAGTCAAGAGCTACAGTTACTTGCACGCTTATATAACAGATAGTTTTGAATTTGTATGTTCATAAGTTACATGCGTTGGAGGGTAGAAAGGAATCATACTGTGTAGCTTTCATCCCTCAGTGGCAGATGGGAGACACAATTTCCTTCCTGTTTTCAATTAACTAGAATTATCCAGAAGCTTCTTAGCATGGAGCAGGAGACTGCAGAGACTTTCTGAGCCTCAGGGCTTCAGACCTCAGTAGGTCTGTTTTTCTGAAGTGAAGGCTGTATAGCAAAGAGGATTACTTATGTTGTTCCATGTATATGGATGAATGTGGCATGGCTGTGTACATATATAATTCTCTGGGAATGTAACCATTTCGACAAAATATTTTGGAAAGGCTCCTCATAGTCAGTACAGAAGCTGTGGTTAAAAGCAGAGAGAAAGAAAAAGACTGTATCCCAGAATAGAAAATAGCATACACATTTTCTATACATATAGATGAAATGATTCCATAATTCACTTATGATATCATATTAAACACCAGTCAGAAGTACATGAATATTGAAGTACTTTCTATCCTAATCTGACTCTGATATTATAAATATTTTATTCGTTTTCTTATCTTCTGTTCCAGATTCCAATAACTGTGAAAAGGAACATTTTGAAATGGATATGAAAAGCAATCAGAATGTCAGGTAACAGAGTCTTTTTTTATACAAAAGTACTGGCCATGAAATTTTATGCATGTATTTAGAAAATTTGTCATACTTAATGATAACAGAGAACTTAAAAAGAATGCAAGATTCCTCATAGATAATAATTCTGGAAGTTGTAAAGTATTCTCTTAAACTTGAAAACAATGATTTAAAAGAAGTGGTGAGTTCATGTATTTTTGTCACTCTGCGTAATTTTCCAGAATGAATAAATATTTGCACACTTATCTCACTTGAACAACTAGAAACTGTTTCGCGCTGATTAAGCCTAAAAAATAGAATAGGAACAGGATTAACATTATCTCAACAATTTTATAAAATTCTGTTTTCAGCTACTGCTGTGATAATATTTTAAAGTAAAGCTGATGATGTGCTGTGTTCCTGGTTGAAGCCAGCTACACTGGAAAGTATCAAGCACAACTTAAATTGGAATAATTAAAACAAAAATATACAGAGCAGGGCAAAGTTTTAGCACAGAAGTTAGTAATGCATTTACACATATGATTAATTTAAAGTGATTGCATTCACGTTTCTTAAAGAATCGTCATGTGAAAAAAATGTCCAGATTTTCAGCGTTTAGCCAGCAGAGTCACAGTTACAAAGGAAAAGGAACACAGCCAATAGTGCGTGAAAAATGTTGAAACTGAGTAGGGAGGAGAATTTTGTGGAATATGATTGAATTTAACCATGTGTCATTTTGATTGTAGAGCTGGTCCTAAGGAGCAGAAGATCCCCTATGTGCGACTGGAACGTCTAAAAATATGTACTTCAGAAGCAGGAGAGCTGCCGGTGTTTAAGCTTCAGCCACAGGACAATGAGCAGGAGGGCAATTTCCTCCTGATAATTGAATGTGGGACCCAGTCTTCAAGTATGTCTATAAAGGTGAGTGGAATTTCCTTGAGGTTTTACCTGCTTTCTCCCATTTATCCCACTGGCTTGTACCCACAGTTTCTGAAAGTTATTATACACTAAACAAGTCTGTTGATTCATTTCACCCTTGGACACTTCTGTGATGAGTTGAAGTAATAGAGAATGCAGCTTTTAGTTGGCTGTGTAGCTCCCTGATACTTCCATTTCTGAGAAGTCTGTCTCTGGGATTTGATAGCTGTAGTGTTTTTGTATTCTAGCAAACAATCTGGCTTGTCTGTCTAGTTACAAATATGGGATAAATAGCTGAAAACTGACCCGAATGCATATTTGAGTGATAGGAACTGATTCCAGAAATCACAGTGTAATAGATTTTAAAAAGCTTTGTATTCTATTGCTTCATTGAAGTCTTGAGTGTGAACTTCTTTCCACAGAAGGAAATGGGAATTTACTTTTTTTTTTTTGAGATGTTTACTGTAAAATTTGCAAATCAGATTGTAAAGTATCCTGTTTCTATCGTCTGTGATATGAAATCTGTACAGCTCTCTCTCAGTGCTATTACATTGTGGTATGTGGAGGAAATGACTTGACCAAGGTGACCTGGCCAGCCAGTGGCAGATGTCGAGCTGAGCATGGGCCTGCTGAACCCCAGTGCGCTCTCCAGTAGAGTTCACTGCAGAGAAACCATTTTGTCTGCAGATAACCACTGCTGTTATATGCTTATATATGAAAATGATGATTGTGTGATCCCAGATTTTTCTTTCTTCAAGATAAATAAAGATAGTCCACCTGAAGGACTGAAATCCAAAGAGGAGAGATCAGAGGACAGAAAATTTCTCATATCCCAGGCTGCAGGACAGACACAATCTCCTCCTGTAGATACTCCGTCTGTTGATCAGAAGCTCAGCAATGGTATCTCCATGAAAAAGTGTCCAGTTACTCAGGAAGTCAATCCAATTGAAAATGAGGATTTCTGTGCTGTGTGTCTTAATGGAGGAGAACTGTTGTGCTGTGATCACTGCCCCAAGGTCTTCCATCTCTCCTGCCATGTTCCAGCCCTGCTCAGCTTTCCAGTGTGAGTATGTATGATGTTTCACTAATGTGCTCAGTTTCTGCTCACTGCCTTGGGGCAGAATATATCCTCAGGGATGTATGTGTCAACCTTACACAAGGGCAAGGATTGCATCTCTCACTTGCCTTTTTTGTTACTTTTCTTGCAAAGGGAAGAATTGTCTGACACACTAGGAACTAGATGAATTATTAACAAGAACTGTTTCCAGCCATGTGTGCCCTTTCTGCAGTTAGCTGGCCAATACAACAAAGGAGGTGGCAGACCTGAGCTTTAAAAAGCATTCTTACAACTTACTGGAGAAAAATAAAATCCTAATTCTCATGTAACATCTGTGGTGTAGACGTCAGCTCTTCTCTGCAGGAACAGTGACTAGCACAAGGAAAGGGCAATCAGTGAGTTCCTATTCAGTTTTCTAGCCAGTTTTATGGGAAATTTAGGATTATTTGGGCTTTTGTGGAAATGTTTAGGACATTGGTTTCCCTAAGACGTACATTCCCTAGCAGCTTGTCACTGATGAATTGTATGCGACAAAGAGCCAGAATTAGGTACACATCCACATACCAAACTTTAAAAGTGAGGCAGAATAATGTGCATTACTGGTGGTGTGTAATCCTGAATTCTGTTACAAATCATTACCAGGTGGGACCAGAGGCTACTTCATTTGTGCCAAGCCCAAATAACTGTCTCAACTGAGAAAAATACATTGTGAGATATTAGTTTGGAGGTTCTGGTTTGTTCTTTCTGTTCAAAAAGCAGGAATTTCCATCTCTTGGTTTTTCACTCCTTTCTCTAATAGCTAAGTCATTATTAAACCTCTAGTTTCAAAATATTTTGAAAACCAAGTTTATTTTTAAAATAAACTTCCTAGGTAAATTTACATTCTAATGAAGTAAATTAATTCCCTTAACAAAAGTTCTGTGTTCATAGTTCTTTAATATACCCGATTTGCAGAATTTGCATCACTGCCTTCACAAAATTCTTCTGGAGGTTTCTGAAAACGGATCTACTAGGAAGGACACTTATGCCCATGCAGAAGTCTGTTTGTTTTGGGAACCTGTGTACTAGCACACATTATGATCTTTTCTGATAATGTTGGTTTCTTAGATAAATATTGTCAATTAACATATCAATTGATAATAAATATATGAATTATCAAACAGATCTGGTTTTGTCTTATGACCCAACTGTTGGCTATTTTTCCTGAATATTTTTTTTAAAAAACAACACTTGAATCAATGCAGCTGCACACACTGCTGGTACATTATTTAAAACACTCACTATTTTGCCTTTTTCTCTGTGACAGAAGAAGTGCAATAAGTAGAATCTGAAATTATTACACTTCTAATTAGATTAAAACCTCTCAAAGTACATCTAGTACAATGGGCTTCAGATTGCCTGCTGTTGTAATGCTAGTTAAGGATGAGACTTGTTTCCAAATACAGTGATTCATGAGGTTTGTTATTTGACAAGGTTGCTGACAAAATTTGACACAAGTTTTTTTGTTTCTTGTTTTGCAGGGGAGAGTGGGTGTGCACGCTTTGTCGTAATCCAGTGAAGCCGGAGGTAGAATATGACTGTGAAAACACACGCTACAGCCACAGCTATAATGCACAATGTGGCCTTGATGACTATGACCAGAAGGTGGGAATAACTATATATTGTACTATTTAGAAAAGGACATATGATCTCAGTATGAGGCTTCGCCTCTTCATTGGAAAGATGACTGTCTTGACTTGGATGCTACTTAAATGTTTCAGAGAGTAGTAAATACAACAGAAACATTGTTTGTATTCAGTTAGATCATTCTCTTCTATCTAGACATTGCTGTTCAATTTTAAAATGAATGACTGTGGTGGGTTGACCCTGGCTGGATGCCCTGGCTGTCTTCACCATGGGTTGCAGGGGAATCTCTGATCTGGTGCCTGCAGCACCTCCTCCCCTCCTTCTTGACTGACCTTGGTGTCTGCAAAGTTGTTCCTCTCATATGTTCTCACTCCTCGCTCCAGCTGCAGTTTGTGCCTCGTTGGTTTTTTCTTCCCCGCCTTCTTAAATATGTTATCACAGAGGTGCTACCACTGTCGCTGATGGGCTTGGCCTTGGCCAGCAGTGGGTCTGTCTTGGAGCCAGCTGGCATTGGCTCTGTGGGACACAGGGAAAGCTTCTAGCAGCTTCTCACAGAAGCCACTCCTGTAGCCCCCTGGCCCCCAAAACCTTGCCATGCAAACCCGATACAATGACATGTTGTAGAAAGATGAAACATGCATATCTGGAATTCCTTTGCCCTTTGAATAGGGAAGTTGCAACCAGCAGCAGAGCAAGCTTCCCTGAGTCAACTTTGCCTGGCTTTCTGCCACTAAATGTTTTTCCTTTAAGGCTTAGCACCTTCTCAGACATCTACTTAGGCCAGTTGCAATGACATTTTTGTGACGTAGACACTTTCTGACTTTCAGTTGGATTGAAATAATCATATAGTCTTCATATGTACCATTAATCCCCTTGAAGAGGACATTTAGGCACTGTTAACTCAGCCTAGATGAAAGCTTATCTCTTTGCATCTCCATTACCAGTTTCCTCTACCAAATCTGCCATGAAAAGTGCCTTTTCTTAAAGTCCACTTGGTACTCAGAAGCCACAAGTTCCAAATAAACATCCTGTGTATATTGGCGACAGCTGGACAGGGAGGCTAAGTCCACACAGCTGAGCGCAGATGCTGAGCTGACCTTGCACAAATGAAGCCTAGAATAAGGCACTGATCTAGTCTGGGTACCATACATGAAGACAACAGCAATGGTTGTTAGAGTGCTGGGCCCCTTGGAAAGGCCTATAAGCATAGCCACAGCACTGTTGAAATTCCTCCATGCTGTTTCCAGACCTGAGCTACTCTGTTCATAAAGAGCTGGAACATAACTTCTTGACATTGATGTGATCCCTGTTTCTTTTGGATTGGGTACAACTGGCCAGAAATAGTCAGGATCTGGGTCTTGATCAGTGAGGTTCTATTTGGAAAAGGGAGTTGATTAGAAATTCCATTGCTTGTGAGCAAACATGGCTTATAATGTTTTTGTAGTGCACTTTTTTGCATCAGTGAATAAACCAAAGACTAGTATAAATATTTTACAAGTTAACGATGATTAAACAGAGCTGTTTTCATACAGAACTACCAACTACATAACTTATATCCATTTGTATGAATGGATATGAACAGCGTGCAACATTTTCCATTTAACTGTTTCCACACTGTTGTTGCTGTTCTTTTAGTCAAGAGCCAAGGAATAGATCTGGAGTCCAGAAAGGAAATAGTGATAGCAATGAATTCCCAAGAGTTTCCAGGAAATACATACAAAAAGTTTTACATGTTTCTTTTCTTGCATTTCTTGACTATACTCACTTTCAAAACTTTAAAAATGCTATGAGGCAAAACGTTCCCCAGGTTAGAGTGAAGTGTGGCATTTTGCATCAGAAATGCCCAGACTACATGAAAACTCCCTTTGTTGTTAGTATGATTGATTAACTAAGGGCAAGAATGAAACTCACTTGTTTTGAATTAAAATGTATTTCAAATTTGGCTTCTCCAGAAGTGTGAAAAGCTGGTGCTTTCCCTGTTCTGCAGTAGTATGAGCCTCCCATTCCATGAACCTGTCAGCCCCCTGGTAAGTACCGCACGTGCATGGGTCAGAGGGAATCCAAAGAATACTCTGGCACACCATGCAAGTTTATCCTTTGTCTTCTTGAAAGATATTCATTAGCTTTTTTCCTGAACAGTATTGCTTCCTAGGGAAGGGTAGGTGTTTCCCTCTTGCAAGTGCTTTGAAGGTGCCAGGTTGGAGGCAGGTAAATGTTGGCCAATGTTCTCAGGCCTGGTTTGGGTGCCAATTTAAGATACTGGTAGGATACTAAAGGTATATGAGGGGTTCCAGTGATTCAGAAAGTTGACTTGGCTGTATACATGCAGAATGTTGCACTGCCATAAGAGAGTTCTGCTTTAGAAATAACCCTGGACTCCCTCTTTTCTGGTGTTTTGCACAAAGGTGGTACTGTGACTGTGTTCAGGGGAAGATGTAGAGACTGCTGTTTCATCCATGTACTCAACATTTGCAATATTAACTGGCTATTCTAAGGAAGATGTAGATTCATGCTATTGTAACAATAGAACACAATGTGAAATAAGTTGGAGGAGGAAAATGAGAGGGAAAAAAAAAGGTTTTATGTGAAGGAATAGTCCAAATAACAACATAAAAAACGTTCCACCTAATAAAGCTTGCAATGAACTTAACAGAACACATTACCTAACAAGTAGGTTTTGACCCAGGAAGATTTAAGGAGTGGGATATCCTGGTAGCTGGTGCTCATTGCAAAAGGCTTTTGTTGAACTTTAAAAAGAAGGCATAGTAGCATATTTTTAGTCACTCTTGGCAGGCTGCTTCCCGCAGTATCAGCTGCCAGTGTCTCAGCACACTGCTTGGGGGAAATGTTAGCTAATTGTCAATGTTACATATATTATTGATTATGGTTAAATGATGACATTTATATCTGGGCATAAACTTTAGAATGTGCAAATAGCAGAGTAGTCACTGAAGTGTGCTATTTTCAAGATCAATCTTGCAAGCAAACATGTTTTTAATCAAACTGAAAAGCACCCAGGAAGATGATGTGCAAGTGGAGGCACCAGAAGACTAGAGCTCTCTTCCTTGATGCAAGGAATTCTCTGCAGTGACTTCTGTCCAAACTTGGATAGAAGTCACTGGAGAGGAAATGTTTTAATTAAAAAAGTTACATACCTGCATTTTATTCTTATTGCAGGCTCGGCATTATTATCAGATCATCAAAAGGCCAATGGATTTGTCAATCATACGAAAAAAACTGCAAAAAAAGGACAAGTCCCACTATTCTGCACCTGAGGAACTTGTGACTGACGTGCGTCTCATGTTTTGGAACTGTGCAAAGTTCAATTATGTAGGTTTCTAATATGCATGGGTGGGGGGATACAAACCAGAAGGTTGCTCTTTCAAGCTGTCACACTGGTGTAACTATTGGTTCCATTGACATCAGAAATGGGATTGGGATAAACAGAAGTATTAATCAGTTTTATTCTTTGGAAATGATATAAAGGTTTTTTTAATGACAGAAATGGAGATATATATGAATCTGAGAACTTGAGATACATATGGATCTAAAATTAAAGAGGGATATCTTAGCAGACAACTTTTTGGAATGATGCTGAGTTTGCTGTGAGAAGCCAGTCACAGCCAGCAAAATAGCTAGGGAAAACTCAGGTGCATAGAAATTCCTGAGCAATGACGACTGCTATTCTTTCTAGTTCACTGCACACCTCTTTTTCTTAGAGGTGCAGAAACATGTTCCTTAATAGCAGCATTTGTTTTTTACTTACACTGTAAATGCAGAGGGACTAATGGGCTGTAGGAAGTGGGCAAGAGACTAATGGAGGTGTAGCAGAAAGAACCAAGGTGACACATTAGGGTAGGGTAGTTGTTTGGTTTTGATCCTTGATGATTTCTGTGTGCGGTAACGCTGAATGGTTGTTTATTCTCTTACAGCCAGATTCAGAGGTCGCTGAGGCTGGACGATGCCTAGATGTATTCTTTGAGGACAAACTGAAGGAGATTTATCCAGATAGGCATTTTCCTTCGATGCAACAAGAAGACTCTGATTCTGAGGAAGTGGAGAGTCAAAATAGCAAAATGCCACCCCAGGATTTTCAGTGGCCATCATACGGACAGGAGTGCATTCAGCCCAAAAGGAGACGGCGCCATGCTGTAAGATTGCAAAAGCAAAAGCATTTGGTTGCTAAGTGGCCACCCTTCTGATTCTGTTTACAGCTACTGATGGGAAGTTTTGACAGGGCTGTGTGGGAAAACCGACAAGCTTCTATCACAGAGATGTGATCAGTTCTACAATTTTATGTCAAGATCCTCTGAGTGGAATAACATGTCAGTTGTGTATAAATGTGTGAGCATGAACAAATGAAGTCTCTCAGGCCACACAGTTATCTTCCTAGCAGAAAACTGTCAATTTTTAAAAAGACTAAGCCCTCTAGCTACTCACTGTTTGTTTCCTCTGTACACAGGAAAGCGAAAAAACTAAAGGAATGATGTTTCACCAAGCTAACAGACTTCCTTAGGTATGACCTCCTCAGGATATGAGATTTGATATGAGGAATCCAGCAGCATAACTGACACAGTTAAGGTGTGTGGGAGGAAAGCAAGGCACTCAGGCTGTTTATTTAAACTCTCCTAATCTGCTGACCATATGCCTTATTTCTAGATCTTGTGGATAGATGACAGATCCAAAGTGTTTGAATCTGTCAATATTCAATCTGTGAAATCATGTATATGTTTTGCAGTGTTTACACTGAAGTACTAATGTTTTGGTGATAGGTAATGATGATTAATAATAAAAGTAACATGCTAATAATACCTAATACTGCAGTACTTTTTTGTAATCTGTTCAACATGACATCTCTGTTTTATAGAGCACAGGTAACCATGTAATAATCTTGCAACCTCAGTGTGAATCTTGGCCATGCTTTGTGATAAATGTGTAGTCATAAAAGCTGTAATCCTGTTGTCTTATTCAATGATTTTTCTGGGAGCTTGACTGCTCAAGGCCTGTGAGATACAGTCTAATGTGATTATCTGATTAGCTGTTTCTTTTGAAGCAGAGCATTTTCATTAAATCAGGAAAGAAGAAGTGCTAATAGTGCTAATACTAGGGCTCTGTGTGGGCTGTTTCTGAGTGCATACTGGATGGTCTGTTTACAAGGAATGATTCTTCCAGTATCTAATTCATGGTCGGTAAAGCAGTGTGGCATTTCTTGGGTCTCAAAGGTAGCATTTTTATACAACCCAAGCCAGTTGTTTTTCTTTAAAGCAGATATTGGAATGCAGTAAATTACCTATGAAGCAAATTACATGGTTATATAAGTGCCTATAAAATAACGTCATATATTCCTGATTTTCTCTTTGCTTATTTCTTGTGGTTGTGATTACCAGCAGTGCTAAAGATGATGATAATGTGCATATGTAGAAGCTCAAGCAGAATGAAAGGATGTCTAAGCTTTCTTTTTTTTTCTCTAAATTCCACATTGTATTGGCAGAACGCCACCAAGGGCTGAAAGAGCAATTTTAGAGTTCACTTGAACAAAGGGTAGCGTGTAATTGTAAAGCCTGAAGGGTGGGATAGGTAACAGGACATGACACCTGATCAGAGAGTGATGGTTTACAAGCTGCTTCCCACCTCTTCCAGAAGCAGGTGAGCCAGATCTTTGTGTGGCCAATGCTTTCTTCGTGTGTGTGAGGGGCATCTTCCTCCTTAGTGCTCTGCCCAGCAGCGTAGAGCTGGGCTGTGGTCTGGCTCTGAGAGAGAAGGGTTGTTGCAGATCTCAAACACGGTTAAAGTTCATTTTAATTAGATTCCTGTAAATAAAGATAGTATTTTCAGCTTAGTTTATATGGGCTATTTGGTCTGGTAACCATGTATGTTATTTTAGATAACACTTCAAAGTAAAGGTTTATATATGAAATAATAAGATGTGAATGTTATATTCTACTATCTATCTGACTTACTGTTTGCCGTTAAATTGGTAGTGAGCTAATGTTTTCTTTCTTTGAAGAGATGAAAGTCTGGATATTATAAGATAACTGGAAAACTGTGAGATGAAGGGACAGCCTTTACAGTTTCTTTATGTGAATTCCTATGTGTTTGCTTTCTGTCAAACTCCTGTTCTCAAAACAGTAAGTATCTTGGCACAGGGAAATGAGTGCAGGTTTGTAACTGAATTAATCATCCTTATCTGTGCTACAGGTCTCACCTTTTCTCAGTTGGTAATTAATTCCTCCACCAAAGACCTATCTTTTACCATTAATAGTGCAAAAATTATATGCTGTATATCCTTCATCTAGGGACAAAGGTAGAAATGGGAGAGACTATTGATGACTTCTTCTTTTCCTGGAAGAGCAGAATCAACAAGAGCCTGCTTCTATTTCTTAAAGGCTCTAAGTTTGTTAACTGTACCATTAGTTTTGGAGAACACCTGTTTTAATAAAATTTATCCAGGGCATATTATAGCTTTATTAAAAATAGAAGTGTACCAGTTTGTCATCATATATAAGATACCCTTTGGATGTGTGGCCTGAGCACTCTTAAGGCTAACTTTGTTTTTGATTACTTCTCTAAGACATAGTAACAGTTAAACAAAATACTTGTAACCTTCATGTCATGTCGGTAAGCAGAACAAAAACTGAACTCATACATATGACTTCACATACTTTCAAACACAGATCCATGGGTCAGCAACTTCAGAATACATTGCATGTTGTAAGAACAACATTATCTGTCTTGGATATTGCCTTAAAATTGCTGGCTTGTGATGTTCCTGCTGCTGGACACCATACTACCAGGGCCCATACATTCTTGGGGCATTTACTCTGTTGAAGTCCAATTGCACACTGGTAATGGCACTGATGGGTATGAAGGGAAGGGACTGTCTTCTAAAATCTAACAGCCCATGTGGCCCAAAAGAGAAGTGATAGGTTATGTAGTTACTTTTTCTTCTATCACACAGCCTATTTCACAATCCAGAATTTGTAGGAAGGGAAGCAAGGAGGAACCCCTGAAGTTTTCCACTGGAAGCAAGTATAGCAGAAACAAATGCCAGGGACACTGTGGAAACCCCCGTGAATGCATTAGGCTCCTGCAAATGCAACCAAGGGCACAATTTTTCCTTTTGTCTTTAGTAATGGGTTATATGTAGAATGGGAAAATCCTCTTTGTACTTAAGCAGTTGGAAAAGAGATTAATTACACTTCAGTAATAGGTCTGTTGAAGAAGAAATGACAGCTACAAATTTGACTTTTATTCCCCTACAGACAATTTCAAAGACATACTTCTTCCAGTATCATTACAGCAGAATGGTGTTAGAGTTAATACAAACTGGTGTTTAACAATTCAGATTATCGAATGACTGCATGTTTATATGTGTAATGTGCTTTGCTGAACAATAAAATATGTGAAATGTATTTTTGCACATCAATCTGAAATTTTTTGCTCTGAGTACATCTGCTTTCAATTAATATATGGATTATATAACATCATTTAACGTTAGCTAAGCTATTGATAACTACTGATGGCAAAGCAGAATGGTTACAAAAGCAGCTATGTTAACGTGGGAGATCAGCTTTCTATTTGTGCTGGAATTTTCAGTACTAAGTAGATATTCTGCCTTTTTGTTTTTCAGTTAGTGTAAGTTAGTGAGAATCAAACATGCCATGAACAAGGATCAAAAAATGTTTGTAGTTTAAATGTATGTATACATTAAAGTGCCAAGGAACATACTGCTTACTAGTGAGATGAAAAAACTATTGTAATGTAATCCGAAGGAATCAGAAAAGATATTCTAAAATTGAAAATTCTAGAAAATGAAGAATTATGGAATAATTTCCATAATTTCCATAGAACAAAACTACTCCATTTGTAAAAAGTCAAGTAGATACTGCAAGTGCTTTTCTATTGTTATTGGTTCCTCTCAGTTTGGTTTATGGGAGTATAAAACTATCAGCAGCAACTTTCTGACCTGGAGGGCCACTGGCTTGCGGGGTAAGGAATCCTTCTTTCAGGGTTACAGCTGTGCTGCTCTTCAGACATAATTGAGAGAATTTGTAGATACAGATAACTTTTGTATTGTATAAACAGGAAAACGTACAAAAACTTCTGGGCATGCAATTCCTTCAAGTGTGAAATACAGGCAATAGACTTCAAAGCTAAATACCAGCTAAGTTTCTCTGACTTTAGTTAGCTATCAATGATAGAATCTGAGGGAAATAAAGATAGACAGTAGTCATGGGCTAAGGATGGTGCACATCTTTTGAAGCTTTGTAGATCAGGAGCAAGAAGTGAGAAGTGGAGTGATGGTTTTTTGAGAAATCTTACCCCACTGTCTGTTCCTGTCCTTCAGTAAATGTTTATGAAAGTCCATTTTAGTGAGTAATGTGCATTTTCATGAGAGCATTTAGTAGATCGGTAGCATTTAGTCTACTAAGTAGACTTTTGTAGAAGTTTCTATTAGGATATGTAACAGTAGGAACATGGTATTTGGATGGCTTTGTTGTGAAAAGTGTTTACTGTGGTGGGAATACTTACTGTGGAGATAAGAAATTGCAATGTTCAAATCTGTTGTCAGATTTCTAGCTCCACTTGCATTCCAAGTATCTGAAAAGAGGTTCTTGAAAGATACTTTTCAGATAACTTCCTGATGCATAGGATGTAATTTGGAATGGATTCCCTGTAAATTCTATCTCACAGTATATTTTTGCTGTAGAAAAGTCCTTTTTAGGTTAAGGAGATAAGACGTGCGAGTGTTTTTCCCAGAGCAAATAGGGTAGTGTCTGAAGGTCAGGGAGTATTTTACTGCTTTTGGAGAGTGTTTGAGATGGTTACCAGTTTTATGGAAGTAGCAACACTGATTTATGGTTGTGCTGTGGATGTTAGTTTGTAAGTTACTATTCTTGATCTTGATTGTAGTGCCTAGGACAATTACGTCGATATGGAAGCATTCCAGAAGCAGTCTGATACTGAGGCAATGCTTATTAAATTTGTTGTGAAAGTCGGTGAGGGAATCCAGGTTTCCCATACAGATGATAGACATGTCACTTAGTTATTTTAGGCATAACATAGATGTTATGTTCCTAGATGGTCTGTGCTGAGATGACATATCTGTCCTTTATTGCAACATCCCTCTCTTACCTGATGCACCTGATTGCTTGCCACACTAGAATGACTTTTTGACAGTGTTTCTCATTAACAGTTATGAGTTCATTTGAGCTGAAAAAAAAAAAAAATCTGTTTTTATACACTGATATTTGGGCAGGAAATGAAACATACTTGAATATTTTTCCTTGTTTGCTTATTAGCCTGCTCTTGCTTCTGATGTAGTTAGTAAGAGCAGGAATGGTTCTTACATCTCTTATAAATTCAGTGCTTGCTCATTTCTCCACGATGTCCTGCTCTAGGAAAATATGTTGGTGCTATTACTCTTTGTACAGTAGACTTCCTAGAGTTTCTTGATGTAGTGCAGGTATGGGACAAACAGGGAAGTTATGAGACACCTCATGGGAAATTTACAGTGAAAACATTGTAAAATATTCAAATCAGAGCTAGTGTTTGGATTGCACCTCTGAAACTGTGAGATTTGCTCCTGTGGATAGGCATTACAGACTTAGCTGGTTGCCAGGTCTTCTGCTGACTGCCTGCACTGGGCTGAACTTCTCTCCTGGCTAAATGAACAAACACAGCACCCTAATAGTGTTTCAAATGTTGAATTATGCTTGTAGAAACTCATAGAACTTAATCTGGTTTTATATTGGGCCCAACAAATGTCAGCATAGAGTGATCATGAAAAAGCAGCAGAACAGTGCATTCTTCAGACACTGAAAGTAAAACAGATAAACTGTGTTGTAGTAGGAAAGTTAGGCTATTGGAGTGGTGGGATGTTTTATGTAGTAATTTCTGAATTGTACGGTAATTTATAAGTCAGTGTGTTCATTCTATACATAATCACATTTTTGCTATTTACTACACTTTTAATGTTTCTTGTAACAGCATTAAAACAGACCTAAATTTAAGTCAAGGAAACAGTTTATGCACATGTCTATACCATAATGCATAGCCTGTGGTGCATAGTGTAACACTTCTGAATTTACAGATCACTGGGCCGAGCTAAGCGGTTCTCTCCTGCAGCTGAATAGCAAATGGAAAACACCCTTAATCTCTAATAATGAAAATATTAATAGAATAACCAGCAGACTATGCAAAAGTGTTCTGTAAATCACAGAAATGAAACAAAAACTTTATAGGATATTTTATTCTATGGTATAAATAAAGAAACAATATAGAGCTTAGATAAAGTGAAAATCAATTCAAAATTCATCCTTACATCCCACCCAAACTCTGTGCTGCATCTTACACATAACTCTAAATATCTCAGGCATCTGCAGTGCAGTATATTAGCACATGCAGGTAGGCTTCAGTTTATGAGAAATAACGTTAAAAAATTCAGTGCTTTAAGCAAACACTGGACACTCCTCTGTTTCTTTTTCCTCGTGGTCTCTGAGGGCTTTTGAGACATAGGTACACTGGCTCTCATCCATGTTTGTGATGTATTATTATAAATATTTGCCATTTATAACTGTGAAAAACAGCACGATAAACTAATGGAACAAGTGAGCAGCAGAGATGGAAATTGAATATAGCCCTTGGACCTGGTTGCAGGATTATCATCTAGCAGTGTTAAATGAAAGTATTGTGAGATGTTTCAGGTTTGGGATGCACAGCTAAAGCCATTCATTACGGAGGAGGGAATTTGGCTCTGGCAGCATGCTGCAAACAGTGCTTGAGGTTAGCGTCTCCAGTCCTGGAGCGGTGCTGAGAATCACACAAAACTTTTCTTACCTACAAGAAGTGTTATCCAGTGAAAGGGAATAGGGCAATGCGCAATCCGCTGCTGCAAACCTACCGCTGCCTTACAGCATGGGAGCAGTTGCAGTGGCCTGGGCAATGTGGATAGTATAACAATCATCTCTGGCTGAGTGAGGTTATCTCAGGGATATTACAAACAAGATGCATTTTCTCCAGAGAATGAGCCTCATAAAGGCTCCCCATAAGTAATATTCCATACCATTCAACAAAAAATGAAAGTTGTCGTCTTTATTTTTGATCTTTTAAATACCACAAAAATCTCTGCAGTGACAGCACTATTGATTGGCATGAGTCTGCTGGACAAGGAAATCACAGCAATGATCTTTTGAGGTGACAGTCTCACTGCTTGGTCGTAGCTCTTGCATCATGTTCAGAGCCCTTTCCAGACTGCCAGCACTGTGCTATGCTGTGTTGTGTTGCATCATGCCAGCCTGAGCCTGGTGCCATGGGGCCTGTAATGGCCGGGGGCCGGGGATAGGCAGCCTGCTGTGCACACGTGCTGGAGAGGTGGGAGCACCCTGGAGACATTCAGCCCCTGAGCTGGGAAAGTGTTGCTCTAGCACACCCTTCAGCTGCTATCTAGATGACTCATATAGCAGAAGGATATTTAATGGAAGGAGAATATATAATTTCCCTCCTTTCACTAGTCCTAATTAGGAAATACTGTGGCTATAAATACACTCAGGTATTTACAGAACTCAGCCTTCTACTCCTCTGGCTAGAGAAGGCAAGATATCTGCAGAATTAGTCTGATTCTGCATTTATTGGATGTTACTGCTTCCAAATAATGTATGTTCACTTTACAAATAAATTTACATTGGTTGCCTCATCTCTTCCCAGCTGTCAGTCCTGTAATGCCTTTCCCGTTTTGCTTTAAGTTCTCCCACATTATTAATTCAGCAGTTTGTAATTAAATGATTAGCTAATCAAATTGTTCCCTCAAGAGTACCTGTGTAAATGCATTGAAGACTGATTGATTTAACTGAGGTTACTCAGAGATAGTTTATCCTTCAAACTCACCATTATGAAGGATGAGAAACAAAGAGCAATAGATCTCATGAGAAAAAGGCTCTCTGAGCTGTGGGCAGGAGGACTGTGCCTTTTAACTTCGTACATGTTTTTCCTGTGGGGAAAAAAATGGTTCTGGAACTAGAGATCCAAAATCACGTGGGCTTTTGTGTTCATATTACTTTACCTGTCAAAACAGCAGTTCAGATTTTAAAATGCGCCGTGATAATTAGCTGCTTTCTCCTTTGTTTTACACTGTCTCATCATATGGGAACTAAAAGGAGAATTCCTTTAAAGGAATTAAAGGTGAGTAAACACAGACTGGTGATGCTATGGGGATGGCATTGCAGTATTGTTATTGCTGGTTTTGTCAGAGAAGTTAAGTTCTGTGTGTAACTGTCCCCACTGATTTGAGCAGAACTGCCTCTGCAGCTTGTATGAAAAGATAAAATGCTTACACAGTTGTAAAGGGGTGAGAGGAGATGAAGATAACTTTTTTGACTTCTCCCTCAGTTAGCTTTTGCACCCAAATGGATGTTTTCTCAGGTTCCTCAAAAGCATTTAGGTACTGGTCACTTCCAGAGGTGGTGGCACAGCCTGGATGGGTCACTAAACCTTAATGATGCAGCAAACCTCAGGTTTTCCCAATATTCCCTTTAGACGAAATGACACGGTGAAGCAACCTACTCCTCTCCGGTAACGGGAGATTCACCGCCCTGTGGCAAAGCAATGTGAACATTTGGCACGCAGGCTGCTAGGCTGGCTGTAGGGTAGCAAGCGGAGTTGGTGCTTCTAAAACAAGGCAGTTGGCTCCCTCTGCTGATTTGCAGCATGATTTTAGTTGGTTTAGGCAACGAGCACTCTCCTCTTTTAGGTCCTGGAGGTTCCAGTATCATTGTGCCTTCTGGTTTTAATGTGGTTTCTTTCCCTGTGAAGTAGCTGTGAAGCTGTACGTTCCCCTTTAGCTTAAAATCTGTACAGACCTTTACAAAGATTAATATATGTATTTATAACCAAGAATCAAACTGTAATGTGGCAGCTGAGTAGAAGCATTTTAGGTAAGACCTCCATAAAACCATAATTACACCCATCTGTTTCCCTTAAGTATCCAGTAGAAAACAGTTAGCGCTTATGTATCTCTTGATAGCTCTATCTCAATCTGGTATTATGGGGAAAGAGAGAAATTAATTTCTCTCTTTATTTTCATTCTAGAAAAAGATTGTGCTTAAATTCAAATATATGAGAAAACCAAGCTGAAAGTGTTTGTCAAAGGAGCTTTATTTGTATATGGATAGTGTCAAAACAGCAGAGTTTTCCAAAAGTGTCTCTAACCCTTATGCACCAATTATGGAAAAGATGGAAGAGCCACATTTCTAATAAAGCTGTGGCCATATAAATAGATATTAATGATAAACAAACACTATTTCTTAAAAATACGTACAGTTGCATCAAAGCTATTGGATATAAAAAGAGCTTTGAAAATAGCTGTAAACTGAATTCTCATTGAGAAGATACAAAGAAACCTTACTGTTACGACCTGGCTGTTATGTGGATTATTTGATCAGATTCTGACCTGCAGTGAATTGGTGAACACTTCTGTGGAAGGCTGTGAAAGGCCAGTTTCTACCGCACTGGGACTGATGCACTGACTCTGAAATTGATACATTTCTATAGCCAAAAAAAGGAACTGATTTGAGCCAGTATCGAGGAAAAAAGAAAAAAAAAATTGGACTAAAAGAACTTGTCTGCTTGTGGGGTTTTTACTACTTATTGGTAACAATTTTAGGGACATTGGTGTTAGGGTATTTGGTATTGCACACTTTTTAAAAGGGCTGCATGCAAGAATTTGATAATCTGGGTGCAACCAGGTTACCTAAACCTAAGCTTCTCATGCCTTTTGAAATGTCCTCATGGACATTTGGATCACTTGGAAGTTACTGTGGAGTATCGGTGATTTTTGAGCTCATTTGAAGACACTTGAGACTTTCCACAGCCAAATGAAGAGGACACGCTCTGTCTCTCCCGTAGGTACCTGCGCGAATCTTTCATCAACGAACCTTCCATGGGTCACATACCTACGTGTGCCTTATTGCACAGAGCGATGAGATTGGCTGACCGGACGCTCCAGCTGTCAGATGGTTGAACATCGTGGCCAGGCGCTATTGTCGCTTTGTAGGGGATCTTCTGAATCTGCAGCAGCAGCTTCTCAGAGAGGATCGCGTTAAACTTGCAATTCCACCTGCAGTTGCCCCTGCCTCTTGTCCCGTGTGTTCGGCGAGGGTCGCCTCCCGGCTGGCACTCCGGAGGCTGCTGCAGGGTACGTGGTACCAGTAGATGGAGCTAAAGGATCCCAATCACTAAAGAGATGGTAAAACTAATGTCGAAGGTGCAGGCCAAGCTTTTGCCATTTTCGCGTGCTGCTAGTATTTGCCCTTTGCTATGACATATTTTTCCCCCTGACTGAACCTGCATGGAGAAATTAATACAAGTGGAGTACTTTACACGATTTGAGAAGTCAGGCTGTCTAAAAAAATTTAGATAAGCATGTATCGCTGTGTGTCTCTATCCAAATAATGCTTCCCAAATTTCACCCGTTGTTAGTGACACTGCAGCTCTTAATGTCATATTGTCACTGTCATAGCAATTAGGTAAAGGTACTGGCACTTGATAAGCTTATTATGCTGTGTACTGTGAATGAGGTAAAAGTTTCTGCACATCTGTATTTGGGCTCTTACTAGAATCACCTTACTGCATGATAAATGACATGGTTTTACATCTCTGGTAGCTGTTTCCTCTGGTATTGCTGTTGGGGGGATGCAGGGGAGGGAGCTGGTGGTACTTTATCTACTGCATATTTAATACCATACCTATCCAAGACAAAAATAACTTTCTGCAGGCCCTAAGGAGAGAAGCAAGTATACTCATACATCACAAGATAAATATTTAGATAAATAGCAAGGCTATCTAAAGCCATATCTAAAGCTTTCCCATGCAGTTTCTGTTAATACACACTTATGCTGGATTCTGTTCAAAGCACAGCTAACTAGCAAAGAGGAGTGAGAGCTTTCTAAAATTCCCCTTTCAGATAAAGAAGTTTAGATGTCACATGTCAAATGTAATGTGACCTCAGGGGTTTCAACCTAGTCCTTAACAGGCATTTCTCACCCTTGAAAAAACGGCTGGCTTTTGAAACAATGCCTCCTTTCAAGAACTTTGGCTTAATATTATGGCATGAAGGTCAAGATTGTCATGTACTGACTGAGAGGAGCACAGCAGCTTTCACAGTGGTTCCTCTCTTCATACGTGGCTCTTACTTGTGCTTAACATTTTGAACTAAAAAATGAAATGTAGCACGAGAAAGTATCTTTTTCTGTGTGAGGCTTTGATGTGTTTTGTCTTTTAGCCTCACTATTGTTGTCGTATTGTCATAATACTGAATGCCTATTCTCTTACTAACTGATGCCCTTTATTTGACAGGACTATTTACTTTTGTTGGTCTTAAGTTTCCTGGCAAGGTACACAGACAATTTCAACTTGAACCTTTCACTGGAAGGAACACAGAGACAATTCAGGGTGTCTCCTCTGTACAGGCTACCAATGGGATAAACAAATGATGGACCTGTATGGGACTATGAGCAAGCCAGGTCAGCTCAACTCAGACACAATGAAGGTAAATTACAGCACAGACAGGCTGAGAAGCAACCACCAGAAGGCCTGGAAAAGGTTATATTAAAACCTCTCAGATCTGAATGGAGGGATTACTTCTGGTTTTAAAAAGAGCCTGGACACTGTATGTGTGCAATTACTTCAGAAGAGCAATCCTGCTCTAATTGACCCAAAAAGGCAGTTAGCCAGTCAGACAGCTGGCTGCGGACAATGGGGCAAAACCCCCTGAAAACAGTCTTGCATTAGATTAGATTAGATTACATATTTTTGTTATCACCCGCCCCGTATGAAGACCTCTTGCCCTTACCCCAGGTGACTGTTGGGTGGCTGTGCACCCCCAGGGTGCTTTCCTGGGGGCAGGCGAACATGCCAGAAATAATGCACTTGTTTGGCAACTGTGGATTGGAACATCAATCTGTAATGCAGGTATCTTAGAGGAGTCAGAGTTGCTCTTGATTCACAAACCACAGTGGTCAAACAAGCAATTTTTTCTTCTGTAGCTGGCATGTCATGTATGACCTCTTCTACTGGAAGTGGCCTTTCTCAGATGTACCTAAGTCACTCACTGTCGCCTCGGGCTCTGCTTGCTCTGATGTATTTTTTTCTCAGACTGAAACTGAAGTCATCTGGAAAGGATGCTTGAAAGGACAAGAGAGGGAGAGGGATTAAGTAACAGGACTGTTCCCAAACTCTTGGGATAGCAAATATTGAGGAATTTAAATACACTTATAATCAATTCCTTTTTTTTTTTTTTTTTAAGATGCCTTTTTATCTGGAAAGCCTTGTTTTTTATTAAATAAGCCTTTGAGAAATCTCTCTTAGCATTGGTACTCCTGGTCACAGCTAGCAGCCTCAGTGGGAAAAGAACTGGAGGTTCTGTGCCCAGGTTAAAGCAAGATTGTAACTGGGGACTCCACCCGGAGGCTCACTCCATGCAAGGAAATATTCAACACCTTTAAAGAAAGGACTGCACAAGTACTTAAATTTTAGTGGAAATGCCATGAAATTTTACCCAAAGCAGGGATAAGCACAGTTTGTCCCTAAATTGTGACAGTAGCTAATTTCACTTGCTTTCAGATTATTCCAGAGCTGACAAATACATACCCATGTCTTTATGTCTAGGAAATGAATAATCTTTCTTCAGGAAAAAATAATGACAACTACACTAGCGTACAAGGAATGCATAATAATTTACCTGGTGTAGCTGATTGGTCTATTACCTTAGTCCTTACAACCTCAGTTACTAAATGGGCAGATATCTGAGGTCTAATATTAAACTCTGGCAATGTGGCCTATCTATTTGAATAATACTGGTTTCAAAGGCCTGTTTAATATGGTGATAGCAATAGTTGTGGAGAATATTTTTAAGCCTGGCTTTTTAAATTTCTCATCTTTAGGAACAATTGTTACTGAAGTAAATCAAGGGAGTCAATGCTGGTTTTAGTAGGAGATGCCAGACTCTTAAAAGTGTATCAGAAGTCCAGGCAAGCGGGAAAAACCAGGCATCTTAAAGATCCTTATTGACTCCATTAGGTTTAACTTGCATTCAGATACCTTTTAGGATTATACATCTGCTTAAGTCCAATAAGTTAATATAGTGGTTTTCCTTTTGTGCTGTAGCTATTCAGTATTCTCTTTGCCTTGCCCCTTTATTTTTTTCCTGTGTTCAGCTAAGACAGTCAAGGTTTAAAACAGCAGACTGGCTGTGCTGAGAGCAGGCACAGCTCACCAAAACCATTGTCATGCACTGCTTAGTAATGCAGGATTTTATGTATTTATTTATTTATTTTCCTCTCCTCCAGCAGCCTTGTAATAATACCGTGTTTGTTTTCCTGGCCTCTGAAATGGAGCAGGGGTGCATGCCACCTCCCTGGGTCGACACAGACCTGGCTCACGTACCACAACAGGAGAGGCTGCTGTGGAAAGCCCCTTCCACTCAGCATAAGCTGGGACCGAGTACCATGTAGTACTTGAGGAAGACTGCAGCAACTTCAGATTTGTATTTTATAATGTATAATGAGCGGAATAAAAACACTTTTTTAAATAGAACTTTTTTCTTTGTTTTTTACTGGAAAATCAAATACACTTCAATCAGGTACTTCAGACATTTGTATCTATGAAAGTGAAATGATAATATTTTTGGCATAGCAAGGATATTGGAAAATTCAGAAAAGAAAATGTATAGTTACTGCTTGAACATATCTTTTAATGCTCTAATCCCCAAAGATGCCGTCTCTTGAGCTGGGAGCTTATTGCAGGCATAGCGTTGCTATGATGTCGTGCACCTGCTGGCTTTACTGTCTCTCCAATGGTGAGTAACTTTGGGGAAACAAGTGTAATTAGTTGAAGTACGATTACATGTGAAGTTCTTAACATATATTAGAAATACCGATATTTAAGAATATTGGGGTTTTTTCTAAGATGAACCGATCTGGGTCTGAGTTAATCTGATGCCAAGGATTAAGCTCTTTGTTATAGGCAGGCCAGGCAGTAACTCCTACTGTTCAACTTCTCCTGCAGAATTTTATGAACAGAGCAGAATTTATGAATACACAGTGCTGGGCCTGGATTCAGCTGCAGAATATAGCCCATGGCTACCAAAGAACAACCCAAAATTACAGTGGTAAACAGAACACACCCGTGGGTCAGAGCAGGTGACTGTGCCTGTTCGTAGCACATCTGAGGGCCAGGCGGGACCAGTCCAGCACTGGGCTGGAAACTGGGACAGCCAATGTTCAGCCACTGCCTGGGCTGGGGTGATGAGGCAGTAGCAACACTCCACGTGGGAGCCTTCAGGGGAGTGCTCTGAATTTCAGTGTTAGGGAGGGGCAAGTGGCAACTCTGTAGGTTTAAAGAAACCTGCAATAACAGACTTAGGAACAAATTAAATTAAAAAAAAAAACAACCCACAGTTGAGTTAAGGGCACCGCAAGCCGTGGCACGTGTGGAGGGCCAAGGTGGACACGAGTCACTGGACGTGGATCTGACCACCACCCTTCCCATAGCAATTTCAGAGAATAGAGCATGGTGCTTTTGCTAACTGTTGAACAATTACCAGGCTTACCCAGGACAGCACAGGCACCCAGTGCTCACGGGTGCTACTGCAGCTCTGACAAAAGTGGGGGGCGCAGAGGGTCCCCCAGGGCAGCACGGGCTGGGCGTGGCCACTCTTGGGCCCTGTGGCGGGAGGGTGAGGGTTTGGTAAGGCGGCGTCTCAGCTGCTGAGCACCGATGGCTGAGCCAGAGCTTAGGGTCTGACTTCAAGGACAGTGTCTGTCCAGGGAAATGACTGGGGTTAAACAGCACTGCGGAAGTTAGGAGTTTTATTTTTTTTCCCCCTGAATTAACTGCATCATCCCTTAAACAATTCAAGGAAGAGAGTGTTTTAGTGCTTCTTGTCCAGTTGAGACCTTCTTCGCATTGCCCTCGCGTGCGCTCGCTGGCCGCAGGCACGTGCGGAGTCACATGGGCAGCAGAGCATAAGGGTGAAAACTCAGTGCCCCAACTGGTAGCGACCACTGCCCCTTCACTTGCTGGTAGAGTTGCCCAGACCTCCCTTGTGCAGCCAAACGTCGGTCCATGACTGCCCAGGTGCCATCCGAGGGAGGCAGTAGGCTGAAAAAGGATGCCCTCCCAAAGGGAGAAACACCCCTGCCTCCAGCTCTGCTGCCTGCATACAGGGAGAGGCTGTGCGGGGCCCTCACCTTCATTTCTTCCCTCCCTTTGTGAGCAGGCCAGCTCCTGACAGCCCCTTCTGCAGGCTCTGGTGCCCTGCACTCACCGAGTGAGCACCCGCAGCTTGCAGCTCCCGTTGTCATGCAGGAGGTGGTGGGTTTTTTGTATAGCTCTGAGTTTGTTTATGTGTCAAATGCGATTTATGTCATGCAATTTAAATGAGTTGGAAAAGTTAATTTATCTTAAAATGAGTACATTTTCACTATCTAGATTTTTCTGGCTTAGTAGCTGAAGACTTTGGTATTCTCTCATATGTAAAGGTATGTCTGTTTTCATTATGAACTCAATTTTTAAAGTATAGGGTTTAATTTTGATATTAAAAGTATTCTTAGGTAATGTGTATTGCTAACTTTCTCCGTTTGCCCATAATAATCCAGTTTATCCAGAGGTTACAGAAAAGGTCATCTAAGAGTTACTTTACTGAAATACAGCATATTAATGATACGAAATGCCGATTTACTAAATCAAGCCATATGTCCTTCAACTTTACTGCTAGTTTTTTCCTCTTTCCCAATGTTGTAGCTATGTCCTGATTACATTGCAGTACAACCATCCAAATTCTTTGATCAAATCTACTTCATAATTGTGTAGATCCTGATCCCATAAAGCCCTTGTGTTCTTTCTATAGAAACTTTGTTTTGTTTTGTATTATTCATTTAAACACAGAAGTAATGCGTTGCAGTCAGTTTATTTTGATATTATAAAAACGGAAAACAGTATCCCTGTTGGGGCTAAGGCACAAAGGTTAGCTGCAGAGTCTTGCTTCTGTTGCCATAGCTGTTTTGTAGTTAAGATAGGTATTTGATTTTCCAGAACTCTGATATTCATCTTAATTCTGGAGAGAAAAAAAAAATCAGCTAATTAAAAGCAAAGATTTTGATTTATGTAATAATGTCATACAAAAGGCATACAGTGAGAAGGTAGCATTCCATTTGGGTGTTTTCCAACATTGAAAAAGTGACAGAAACATTGTTCCTCAAAAGTAAGATACTATTCCTAAAATACATTATTACCAAAGACATGGAAGATGTGGGGGTTTGTGTTGGTATGACAGTGAATTTAAACCTCCGTCTGCCTCCCCTAGACCCGAGTGGCCATTCACTTATTTCATGTTCAGTAGGGCTTAGAAAACGCTTGGAGTGTTTAAAATACTAGGTGGTTTAAAAAGAACTAGGTAAAAGTAAATATAATTATTAGGCATAGATAGAATTACAGTAAAAAGTTTTTCAGTGCTTTCCAGGAGGACACATGAGCTCAGACTTGCCTGATCTATTTCCACCCATGTCCCTTCACAGTCTTTTTTTTCTGATTCATTTGGGAAGCTTCCTTATCTGTGCATTACTCAGTAGGGGGTACAGCATCTGCATATTATTGTAAATTAGAGGATTCATCCATCTACTATCTTAGATGAGTATGGCTTTCCTGAAGGAATTTCTTAAATTATATAAATTTAATTCTCATATCCCTTCTGGAATATTGAACAAAACTCGTTTTATGACTGCAGGGTTTTAAAGCAGAAGGGGCAGTAAACTAATATAATTAATCATTGTGTCATTGCTGCAGAATAATGGACTAATTCTCTTCCTAATTTCCAGTTACTTATCATTTTAAATCTCACAGGGAAAGCAGCACTGTATAGAAAGCCACAAGGAACAACTAATTAAAAAAAAAAAAAGTGTTTTGTTTCATCATCTTAAGCAAGTGTAACAGAACTGAGGAAACTCTGGTTGTGATTTATTAGTTGCATTTGTTCTTTGAGTTTTCACACAGAGATATTTCACTGAACTGCTTCACATGGAAAAAATAATGAATTTCCCTGTATTGACATATTTTGTGCATCAAATTTGCATTTAAAAAAAACCACTCAAGTATATAAAATAATTAGCTTGAGCTAAAATGAACAAAACAAGACATCTAAACCTCTTAGTTAACAACTACTTTTTTAAAGGTTGACTGTAAATAATTAAAAATTCCTGCAATTACAAAAATTCAATTGTAATCTGACACTGTCCTAATTTGGGCCACTTAAACTAAATACTTATGTTTTACTTACAAGACTGTTTCAAATATTTATTTCACAGCTGAATTCAACTCTGCCATTACAGGTTGGTGAGTATATTTTTTACTAGCTTGTAATTTTAAATGTACCTACTACCTGTCACTAGTTTGGATGTGAGACTGCGGGCTCTACTAAATCTTTGCAGTTTCAAGTTTAGAATGGCACAATAAAGATGACCAATACTTCTGATATCTCCAACTGGGATTGCAATTTGGATGCTTTTAGGAGATTCAGGCCTTTTCTGCTAGAGGCAAGGGGAGAATATCAAGAAGGTGAAAGGGAGTGGAAAGGAATGAAGCACTAGGAAAAACTGGTTCAGAGATAGCTAAGGAAGGAGCTGTGAAAAAAGCATCACTGAAAAGACTGTCTGGAGCCTGTGAAGATGCAGCTGAGTACTAGATGAGGTGAAGGAAAGGCAGAGTGGGAATGCAGGAGGGAATAGGAGGTGCTATAGGAGAAGCAAGTTTTGGCACACGTGAAATAAGACTCCATGGGATGAGTAGGACAGAAGGAGAAAGGGCTAGTAATATCTGGCAGGAGTGAAGACAGGAGGAAGATAAATTAGTAGCCCCTGTTGCTGTACAGAGTTCAGCATCATTTCTGGCAGCAAGCTGGAAAGCATTTAAAGGCTGAGCTTTCAACTAAAAATTCTCATTAAGTAGAGGCCCAGTAACCCTATGTTAGAAGAAAAATGGTAAACAAGGTAGCATTTTTTTCCACTGGTTTTCATATAAGTACAGCTAATTGAACTAAACCTAGAGGAAGTACTGACTTGAACTTTTTTTTTTTTTTTTTCCCCCTTAAACAGGAATTCAGCATGAACTGTTTGTTACTTTGAAGTTTTGTTAATCTGGAACAACTTTAGTCACTGCTGAACCCAAATTAGAACCTAACTGAATAATTAATATTTGACCCTCTATTTAAATGTATTCAATATCAGTTTGGGGCGATACTGTTTTCCACATTCCCCAGTTCAATCCCACTTCTTGTTTATCCTGCCCAGATTCCTTCCAGCCTCCTGCTTTGAATCAGGTGGTGCTATAGGTTGTAGAAGACCTTTGGACTGTGTGAGTTGCAATGTTCAGAGTTCTCTTTTTTTGGTATTTCTCTATTACTGCTTCCATCGTCATGACAAACTTCATGAAGGGTGCAGAGGAATGACCTACCTGCCTGTCAGACACTGGGGAGAATATTTCTCCATGTTCTGTTGTACTGCTAAGCCAGACAACTGCTGTTGTCCTCTGTGCCTAATTGTCAGAGGAGCACTGCAGTGACAAGTCATTTGGAAAAAAAGTAACAGGAATTGTGTGGATCTTCATCTAGAAGTGACATCAGGTGTTTAAAACATTTTAAAGAAAATGCTGTCAAAGTCATATAGAAATTTCCGTGCAACAGTTCATGCCAGTTATGTTGTTAGTAAACTGAAATGCTGTACAAGCAACCTTTTTGAGTTTGATTTTTATTTTACCCTGTCTGGAGAACATGATGTCAAGTGCCCATTTTTTTATTTTAGGAATAGTCTTAAAGACTTGATTGCTCTTTGATCTTAATGTTGTGTTGAAGGTAGTTCAAAGTTATAAGGAGTTATGTATGCTGTATCTTAATGAAATGCTTGTCTGAAATTGTAGTGATAGCCTGCTGTGAAAAAATCAATTTGCCATCAGCAAACTGAATGTACTTGATGCTCAATTTAGTTCACCCAACTATTGCATGTTCTTTCCCTACAGTAAAACAAAAAGGTCCTGAGAATTAATTACAGTGTTAGCATCTGCTCATGGCAGCTTTGCAGATATACTTAGAATAAGATAGTTAAGGCAGGAGTGAGATAGAGTGTAAAGTTTTACCCTCTACCATTTCTTATGCAAATATCTTTTAAAGGTCAGGCCTCTCTGTTGATTCCTGTACATACCTTTTATTTTTGCAGTAGAGTACCCAGTTGAGTATAAAATCAGGAAATACTGATCGCTTCCAAATAATTTGTGTTATGTCACTTTTTCATGCTTCATATTTCTATAAATATTGCTGGCTGCACAGTAGAGTATGGTTTATCTGAATACTGGTAATAAGATTTCTTCCTTTAAAGTAAATTTCAAACATTTTTGGGATCAGTAGATGAATGAGAAGTTTGCTGAGATTACAGGTTCCTGAGATTCCTGATGCTGAATCTTGTATTAGTGCAATTCCAGCCTGCTGTGCCAAGTACACTGTGGAGCAACCTTGAATGCCAGACAAGCAAACTTTTGAGTTGTGCAAAATCTCCTTTGACAGTTTCATGTTTCTTAACATTAAAAAATGTTAGTGTGCTAACATGTCAATCTAAACTGAGGTTTTATTGTGCTAAATGTAGACTGAGCTGCAGCATAAGCCCACAGAATATTGGAATTTTAGGATTTTAGTATTCTGTCATTTGGTATTTTAATGCATATTCAGGTAAATAAATATCTCACTCTTGAGCTAGAAGAAGGATCGGGTCCTGTGCTTTTTGTCTAGGCTTTTTCTTTTTGCTGAAACATCGCAAGGTATAAATTACCTTTCTTGAAATGCCTGAGAAAACATGATCTTTCAAACCCAAGAGATTTTAATTATTTCTAAATTGTCTATAATTTCTGTCATGTTGGATTTGAATGTGTTCATCCACATCACTGTATTTTGGAGAGGATTATAGATTTCTGTGGGAGACTGCCTGAATTTTGGTCTTGTCATGAACGACTGTGATGCCAGTAATGGTAGTAGGGTTTGGCCTGTTTGCATTGGAGAACAATTTCCGTTCAAGTAATTATAATAAAAACCCTAAGTTGGGTGAAGTAAGAACAGGTTCATTGTCTTCAGTAATTTGAAAGAGGAAAATTATGAATGGAACTAGTGGGAATTCTAAATGTTTTTAATATTTATTGTTTCATACTTTCTGATAAGCTGCAAGAACAAATGGGAAAATCGTGTTTGAATGTCTGAAGGTGTAATATATCCTCTAAGCCTTCAGAAAATTTGCATGTGACCCATTAATTGCTTGTGGGTTTTGAATGATAAGTCATTATCCAAAGAAATACAACCTAAGTTTTCATTAGATTAAGCTTTTTCTTCTTGAAGACATTTCAATATTCTTTATGATATAATTTGTTAATTTTATTCTTTTCTCTATATATACAACATTGTCATTAATGCTTCAGCTTTTATATTGGATACAATTCTTAATTTAATGTCCATTATGTTGCCATATACCAAATGCTTTTAACTTCTTAACTCATAAAAAAAAAAAATTGTTGAAGCAGTGTCTGGCACTGGTCAGGTGCAGTGATAATTAATACTGAAGTGAAAAGAAAAATATCTAAATGATATATTTCATAAAATAATACTCTTATAAAACTGTAGTAACATAGTGTGACATTTAATATGCATGCCTGCATATCTTGTTTCTTCTATCAACTAAAATTTTAACTAAGGGTTGAAAGAGTGGATGTTTGCTCCCTATTGGACTAGCAATTGAAAAGCATTTCTGTATTTTGTAGATATGCTTTATTAGAACATCACATGGCATGAAATTTAAACTCTACGCATGTATAACAGTTTTTGAAAGAACATATAGTTTGCTACTCTTCCAGAGCAAACACATCCTCTAAATAATAACCATTTTGGTAAATATTTTGAACGATTCCTGAGTATGTCTAGAGAAACCCTTGAAAATAAAAGGTAGTTTAAGTGAAATGAAAACACAACTAAACTGTCAATAACCCTGGTAATAAAAGAACAGCCTATCTGGACCTCAGAACTGGACTGTGCACCCCATCCTTTTCTGTTTGTCAAAAATGCACTGCGGTTATGCAAACAGAGAGGTGACAAACAGCCTTAAAACTAAGAAATCACCTTTTTCAGAAACTGGATTAATCAGCTGCTTCATCCCCAAGTCTGAGAGAGAGTAGAACCTGCTAATTTTGTAGGGAAGTATTACTGAAATAAGCAGTTTACTGAAATTACTCTGCTGTTCTCCCCTCAATTTGAACATATTTAATTGGCAAATGGCATAAATACACAGTTTATAATGGAACAGTCATTTTTGTTATTGAAGCTTCTTAAACATTTGACATATATGGACTATTAAATATTTGATCTATTACATATAGAAAATGCTGTTGTCCTTCAGAAAATAGACTTTCTTATATTCTTGTTTTATGAAAATGTCTTAATATCATGAAATGTTTTAGCTATTACCTTTCTTTTCATCATATAAGTAGTTCCCATTGTGTAGATGTAGAAAGAGTATGTTGAACTTGGAAAAAAATCTTCACACTATGTTATTACTTTTTAAAAATTATTTATAATGTTGTATCTACTTAGAACAGCTATCTTAATTAGGAAAAAAGTCTTATATTTCTTTATAAAAATAAGATGGTTATTTATTAAAATTGCTGGGGAGAATGTTTGTCAACCCTTTAGATAAGAATAGATACTCAGGTGAATTGAAAACTAGTGTTTTTTATGATTCTTGAATATAGTTCCAAGCAACGTATGTGTTTATACATTGTTTAGCAGTATTGAGAGGAGGGAAAAATAGAAACATGTTTTATCATTCTAGAATTTTTATGGCACATGGTAATTGTTACCTTGAAAATAGTCAGGATACATTTTCACGTAAGCTGTAAGACTTCCAAAACTATTTTTTTTTCTATGTTAGATTTGGTCCAGGAGGTGTGCAAAATCTTGTGATCTTCATTCCTTGTGATTTATATGAGAAATAATTGTCAGAAAGAAGTACTTTTTTGAATACTTGAACAAAAAAGAAATGGAAACTTGTGTGTAATGTATTCTGTGCTTTCAATTTCATAAGAAGGGAATCAATTTAGTAAATTTTTCTTTGGTGTGGGAAAAACATTCCTGATAGCCTATTACTTCATACAGTTAGGAGGAAAATTGTAAGTTTTGTACAGTGCTTAATTTCTTTAGATGTTGAAATGTTTTCATCTGGAGAAGCAGCCTATTTTTTGTCTAGCATTTTTCATTACAGATGTTAATTAGCAATAGCTAACAAATGATGGTGTTATGCATTAATACTCAGAAGAGCATCCAGGAGCTCCAAGACCAATTGGATCCATTGCTGAGATTGGGGACGCCTGCTCCCAGAAGCTCTCAGCAAAATACCAAATGCATAAATGGTATTGAAACAGCATATAGCTTTGATTAGAGTAATTTATTTCTATATAGTTTTAATTATGAAAAGTGAAAGGAGTAGAAGTTGTAACAGAGAATGGTAGGAAGGGAGATTTTATTTAATAAATAATTTGTTGTTGCAGGAACACAGGATATTGATTGCTTCCTTCTTCCTGTGGTCCCATTATAGTTGATAGTTTTGGTTAATTTAGTTAATTTCTACAACAGATGCTCTATTTGTCATGGGATATGAAAAATGTTGTCTGACCTATAGGGTATATTTTAGCATGTGGATTAGATTGTTTTGTCGATTTTTTTGAAGTAAGCATCTTTTGTGTGGTTGCCTGCAACTGCATGGAATTGAACTTAATGATTTACATAGTTCCAGGTATAAGCTCCAATGAAGGGGTGAGGGGACTGTTATCTTTCCCATGTTTGATGTCAGTAAAATATGGAATATTTTACTGACAAGTAGCTCCTATTTAACGTCAGAAATGTTTCTGTAGTTTATTTTTCAAAACACATCATTGTCCTGATTGACTCCTTACTATACATCTTTATTTATCTCTGTGACAAAAAGATTTTTCTTTTGGCTTTGGAAGGTCTTCATTGGTTGTCTTTCCTTAATCTATAATAGCTAGATACATCACATTGTAAGCCTCACCTTTTATAGTAGTCAAGGGTTTTCAAGTCCACCTTAAAATACTTTGGGAATTTAACTCATGCGGTAGTTAAAAAAAAAAAAAAAAATTCAGTAGAGGTCCTTCTTAATTCAGTAGAGGTCCTTCTTTCAAATAACACTTTTTCTGTTGATTGTGGCTGGACACATAGGGCAACTGCACACACAACAAAAATCTCCTTTCTTCTGTTCTCATACTAGTCCAGCTCATAAATTTGACAGGTTTTACATATTTTTTAATAAATTTTCATCAAGTAATAGATTATAAAGTCAGACTAAATTTATTATTTATGAGGTTACAGGGTAGCTGCTGATTCTTTCATGCTCCTGTACCTGCTACCAAAAGACCAACCAAATGGACTTTTCATTTGTTTTTTTGTTTGTTTGCTTGTTAGTTTGCTGCTTTTCACTGAAACAATACATGTTTTCATCTGCTTCCTTATCCAATTCTGAAAAATCTTGATTTGAACTTGCCTAATTTCTCACATGTTTTTAGCATGTAGGTGTAGAAAGGTTATAGATTTTCTTTGAGATGATTTACCTTTTCATCTACTGTCGGCCAAGCCAGAAGTTTAGAGGGAAGGTAGGAAATTATATATTATTATAGTCTTCATCACAACAGGTGCATATAGTTTATTGGAGGCTATTTCATTACCTCAGGCCAATGCCTAAGATAATTATTTATGTAAGGCGACGCTTTTTTCTTGCATATCTTATTTCAGTTATACTAATTTTTTAACTATGGAAACAAGTTCCTGCCTGGTGCAGCAGGTGTGTCTCCTCTGTGACTACCCCAGCTTCCCAGGTGCCCTTGCATAATAGGTATGAGTCT
The DNA here is from genome assembly GCF_030463565.1 of Pelecanus crispus. Lineage (NCBI taxonomy): Eukaryota > Metazoa > Chordata > Aves > Pelecaniformes > Pelecanidae > Pelecanus > Pelecanus crispus. Next base: position 14,100,088 of record NC_134648.1, read on the forward strand.
CTGCAAGCGGAACCAAACAATAACAAGGACAATGGTTCATCTAGCTTGGAGGTGTCGCAGAGGTTAAGTCGGCCTATGCCCTGCATCAAAACTGCTTCCATAAAGAAAAAAAGATGGGTCATTGTCATAGGAGACTCCCTTTTGAAGGGAACAGAAGGCCCAATATGCAGACTGGACCCACTTCTTAAGGAAGTCTGCTGCCTCCCTGGGGCCTGGGTTAAAGATGTGAAAAGAAAGCTTCCTACCCTGGTTCGGCCCTCACATTACTATCCATTATTGATTTATTGATCAATACCTGGCTCTGAGCCTGGTGTGACAGGCAGAATTTGGGGTTTTTTGATCACGGGTCAGTCTACACAACAGCAGGCCTGCTGGTGACAGACAAGGTACACCTGTCTCAAAGGAGGAAAAGGATCTTTGCACAGGAGTTAGCAGGGCTCATTGAAAGAGCTTTAAACTAGACTTGAAGTGGGAAGGGAATAAAACCAGGCTTGCCTGGTTTTGATAAGCCTGAGGGCAGCACGCCAATGTTTGAGGGGCAGTGTGCTAGTGAGGTCCTTCGGTCTGCAGTCTCAGCGGAGGTAGGGGATGGAGATCCATGTGGCAGCAAAGATGCAAGGGTTATGGATGTGTTAGAAACCATGGAAGCACCTGAGAATGGTCATGTAGGAATTAGGGTTTCTCCCCCCAAAAAGGTGGCAGGATCAATAGCCCAACCAAAGTCCCTCTCCATCAGCGCACGCAGCATGGGCAACAAACAGGAGGAGCTGGAAGCCATTGTGCAGCAGGAAAACTATGACATAGTTGCCATCATGGAAACGTGGTGGGATGACTCACGCAACCGGAGTGCTGCAATGGATGGCTATAAACTCTTCAGAAGGCATAGGCAAGGAAGGAGAGGCGGCAGGGTAGCTCTGTATGTTAGGGAGTCTTTTGATTGTCTAGAGCTTGATGGTGGTAACGATAGGGTTGAGTGTTTATGGGTAAGAACCCGGGGGAAGGCCAACAAGGCAGATATCATGGCGGGAGTCAGTTATAGACTGCCCAACCAGGATGAAGAGGCATATGAAATATTCTAAGAAGCAGCTAGGAGAAGGCTCACAATCGCTAGCCCTTGTTCTCATGGGGGACTTCAGCTTACCAGATGTCTGCTGGAAATACAATACAGCAGAGAGAAACCAGTCTAGGAGGTTCATGGAGTGTGTGGCAGACTTCCTGACACAGCTGGTGAGTGAGCAAACTAGGGAAGGCGCCCAGCTGGACTTAGTTTTTTGTGAACAGAGAAGGACTTGTGGGTGATGTGATGGTTGGAGGCTGTTGTGGGCACAGTGATCACAAAATGATAGAGTTTTTGATTCTTGGAGAAGTAAGGAGGGGGGTTAGCAGAACTGCCACCTTGGACTTCCGGAGGGCAGACTTTGGCCTGTTTAGGAGACTGGTTGACAGAGTCCCTTGGGAGGCAGTGGTGAAGGGCAAAGGAGTCCAGGAAGGCTGGACATTCTTCAGGAAGGAAATCTTAAATGCACAGGAGCAGGCTGTCTCCATGTGCCGAAAGACAAGCCGGCGGGGAAGAAGACTGGCCTGGCTGAACAGAGAGCTTTGGCTGGAACTCAGGAAAAAAAGGAGAGTTTATGACCTCTGGAAGAAGGGGCAGGCAACTCAGGAGGACTACAAGGATGTTGTGAGGTTATGCAGGGAGAAAATTAAAAGGGCCAAAGGCCAACTCGAAGTTAATCTGGCTAGCTCTGTAAAAGACAATCAAAAATGTTTCTATAAATACATTAGCAACAAAAGGAGGGCTAAGGAGAATCTCCACCCTTTATTGGATGCAGAGGGAAACATAGTGACAAAGGATGAGGAAAAGGCTGAGGTACTTAATGCCTTCTTTGCCTCCATCTTTAATAGTCAGACCAGTTGTTCCCCGGGTACCCAGCCCGCCCGCTGGAAGACAGGGACGGGGAGCAGAATGAAGCCCCCATAATCCAAGGGAAAATGGTTATCGAGCTGCTACACCACTTAGACACACACAAGTCTATGGGTCCAGGTGGGATCCACCCAAGGGTACTGAGGGAGCTGGCTGAAGTGCTCACCAAGCCACTTTCCATCCTTTATCAGCAGTCCTGGCTAACCAGCGAGGCCCCAGTTGAATGGAGGTCAGCAAGTGTGATGCCCATCTACAAGAAGGGCCGGAAGTAGGATCTGGGGAACTACAGGCCTGTCGTTGGTGCCAGGAACGGTTATGGAGCAGATCATCTTGAGTGCCATCACGTGGCACGTACAGGACAGCCAGGCGATCAGGCCCAGTGAGCATGTGTTTATGAAAGGCAGACTAACCTGCTTGACTAACCTGATCTCCTTCTATGACAAGGTGACCCACTTTGTGGATGAGGGAAAGGCTGTGGATGTTGTCTACCTAGACTTTACTAAAGCCTTTGACACCATTTCCCACAGCATTCTCCTGGAGAAACTGGCTGCTCATGGCTTGGATGGGCATACTCTTCTCTGGGTAAAAAACTGGCTGGATGGCTGAGCCCAAAGACTTGTTGTGAATGGAGTTAAATTTAGTTGGTGGCCGCTCACAAGTGGTGTTCCCCAGGGCTCAGTATTGGGGCCAGTTCTGTTTAATATCTTTATCAATGATCTGGACAAGGGGATCGAGTGTACCCTCAGTCAGTTTGCAGATGACACCAAGTTGGTGGGAATATTGCTCTCCTTGAGGGTAGGAAAGCTCTACAGAGGGATCTGGACAGGCTGGATCAATGGGCCGAGGCCAATTGTATGAGGTTCAACAACGCTAAGTGCTGGGTCCTGTACTTGGGTCACAACAACCCCATGCAATGCCACAGACTTGGGGAAGAGTGGCTGGAAAGCTGCCTGGCTGAAAAGGACCTGGGGGTGTTGGTCAACAGCCAGCTGAACATGAGCCAGCAGTGTGCCCAGGTGGCCAAGAAGGCCAACAGCATCCTGGCTTGTATCAGGAATGGTGTGGCCAGCAGGAGCAGGGAGGTGATTGTCCCCCTGTACTCGGCACTGGTGAGGCTGCACCTGGAATACTGTGTCCAGTTTTGGGCCCCTCAATACAAGAAAGACATTGAGGTGCTGGAGCGTGTCCAGAGAAGGGCAACGAAGCTGGTGAAGGGTCTGGAGCACAGGTCATATGAGGAGCGGCTGAGGGAACTGGGGTTGTTTAGCCTGGAGAAGAGGAGGCTGAGGGGAGACCTTATCGCTCTAAAACTACCTGAAAGGAGGTTGTAGTGAGGTGGGTGTTGGTCTCTTCTCCCAAGTAGTTAGCGATAGGACGAGAGGAAATGGCCTCAAGTTGTGCCAGGGGATGTTTAGATTGGATATTAGGAAAAATTTCTTCACTTGAAGGGTTGTCAAGCTTTGGAACAGGCTGCCCAGGGAAGTGGTTGAGTTCTCATCCCTGGCGGTAATTAAAAGATGTTTAGATGTGGTGCTTAGGGACATGGTTTAGTGGTGGGCTTGGCAGTGCTAGGTTTATGGTTGGACTTGATGAATGTAAAGGTATTTTCCAACGTAAACAACTGTATGAATTTCGTATTTATTATACAGCAGTCTGTGCAAAATTTCTGAAATGGGTTGTGTTGTTGCTGAAGAACTTTTAGACGTCTTCAGGTTGAAGAAGTTCAAACAAGTGCATTAAATTTAATGGTAGGCAGTCTTTAAGAAGGACTATAGAAAGTTGTATTGGATGGGCAAAGTAAAGGAACTGTAGAAATTAACTTTTACTCTTGACATTTCTATTCAGTTAATATGATCTTGCAACAGTGCATATAATTCACATTCCCCTGTTTGTATTCTTAAATATTGATAGCTTTGTGGGTTTCATGACTGTTTAAATTGTATGTTGATGGCAGTATAAGAATGAATGACAATTAATTTAGTACCACTGAGTTTTCATTTTCAAGAGAGATCCAAGTCAAATGCATGAATGTGATATACTTGGGAAGATCCTAGGAGTGGTTTTCTGTACCCTTTTCCCCCCTTCCAGTCCTTGAGAGCCAATCTTTGACATGATATTTGATATTTTGAATTTTTTTGCATGAAGTAGTTAGCTTAGCATGTGTTTGTGTGCACACAACCAAGTGTGTTTCTGCGAACTTTTTTATTTAATGTAAAAGAAAGATTGGTACCTTCCAGATTGTGATAACAAAGTATGGAATTAAGGAATACATACATTTGATTATGGCAGAAAACCAAACACAAAAGAACAGTGATGAAAACAAGATGGTAGGGTTAGCATAACTTCTAGAGAGAAAGGCATGTTTGGTTGCTTAACTTTTTCATCTTCTTAATATAATTACTTTATTTGTGACCTTGCATTAAAATCTGCCTTACTGTCATCTAAGAAACCTTTCTGTAACTTACATTTAATTTTTAATTAGTGCTACCTTCAGTGCATTTTCACAGACACAGTAAAATCTGTAATTACTTGTAATTTTAGAATTTATTTTAAATACATAATGATATAGCTGTTTACCTATGTAACATAGGTACTAGTATGTAACTTCATGCAACGCAGAATACTTTTTTGGCAGGCACATATTTAGCTGATGTTTGATTTTATTTTTTAATGATAAACTTAATATAATTTTTAAAAGTCAGATCTTTGGATGTAAGTATTGAATGACTGAACTGTTTTGATCAGTATCAGACAGGTGTAAGGCTAGCTTTACAGGTTAAGCTAGCTTTATAAATGTTTATAGAGTTTTCATTTTAAAAGCTTTCATACTGAGAGTGCCAAGTATTAGTACACAGAATACCAAGAGACTTTCTTCAATCATGTCTAAAGCAATTTGGTTTTTTTTATTTAGTAGATAAATTGAATTGGAAAAATGTTGAACTGGATGCCATGACTTGCAAATTGATTCTTATCTCAATGGTAAAATCTGTAAACGTTTGATCTTAAAGGAAGAAATATTGATGAGTGCTGAATATAAATTCTAACATGTCTTTGTACAGTGGCCTTCACTTTTCATCTGAGGTTACAATATTTTTAAAGGATAGGTTGGTCCTATCTAGGCTAGTAAAGAAAGAAAATGTAGAATAAAGATGCCACCTAGTGGGTGAAATAAATGATGCAGTAGACATGATTCAAAATAACTTGCTTACCAAATAGAGTCTATGCATTTGGGACTGGTTGCTAGAATTTGAGCTTGTATTTTCTTAAACATTTACAATTATTTTTGGGGTTTACATTTAGTATTTTTGTATGAAGTATCTAAGTAACTGCAGTTGGACCATTCTGGTCTTAAGTGTTAAATGACTGCTAAAAATCACACAATGTAATTTCATTTGTGTTCCTAATCACCACATAATTTTGGCATTAAATTCAATGTTTTGTTCTTAATGTATTGAAGCACAATTTTAATGCAGCCATCATAACCTGAGTGGATAACCAGAATTAATGGTTTTACAGATATTCCCTGTGTGAAAACAGAATGGTGATGCATTCCTGTGCTGGAATTCTCACTGCATAGCCAGATTAACATGTTACATATATTAATTTGTCTGTCTTAGGTGCACATCATGGATTTCTTATAGCAGTCAGTGAAATACCAGGTGTCTACAGACCTTGATGCCATGGTTTTGAATCACCCTTGTCTTGGACAGGTTTCTATATGGTGTTCTGGATTTTGAGGACATTATTTCAGGGTTTTTTTTTTTCCCTCATTCAGTGGTAATGACCTCTCATAGCTGCTGTGTATGGGGAACACAATTGAGAGAAATTATATCAATACTTAAAAAATATGGACCAGCAAAGTGTGGCTGAGTCAGCTCACAAGAGCTCTCAACTGAAGGCAGCAGTGATGCTTGGTATCCATGCCACAGTCCAGCCAGGTACCAGAAATTGCCCGAGCAGTTTCAGACAGAAATCTGATTTCTGCTCCCGTCATGAAGTATTGTGTAGTGTTCATGTATTCTGTTTGTACAGCTTCCACAGAGCGAGAGGGGTCTGTGAAGTGCTTCAGGTGAAAGACTCCAGATAAAACCGACGTTATTCTTATTCTGGCCATTTTACCTGAATTTACTTGTCCTCTTTATTCTTGCATGGATTCTTGGAGACTCATTCATTTTGGTCTTTTGCTTTGGAAAAGCTATGTTTGCTGTTCAGCCCAGGTTTATTGCATAAGAATCTCATAAAAAAACTCTTCAGGATCAGTTAAGCTTGTTGTGGCATTGTGAATCTTTGATGTGACATTGGTGTGGGGAACACTTCCCAATGTCATTAGAATTTTTTTAAAAGTACTCCTGCGACTACATTCTGCATAAGATCTTTTTTTCATAGGTCATGTTGGGGAGCTCAGAGTTGTGTGACCCACACAACTCACAGTTTAAATGTTGTTGCCATGCAGCATGTGCATTTTGTTGCTGATTGAGGGAGTATGCATGTGGAAGAGCATCCAAGTTACCCAGATCTCAGATGTGGCAAGAAATAATCTAATGGGGGTTACCAAGACTGGTGTCAGGTTGTCCTGGAAGCAAGCTGCGAGTCAAAATCCAGCCTCTAGTGGAACCATCTACCCTGTGTGAACCCTTGATATTCATCCACCTAGGAAATAGCTCCTTACCTTCACTCTTTGCATTACGTCTTGTACTTGTCCACAGGATTGTTAACTCCTAGGTGTTCAGATTTTCTTTTAATGAGAACACTTTTATTATGGTTTTTGAAGAAGATGATGACCTACAAGGAAGAAAATGTTTATTTTTGCAAATAGCAAAGATAAGCTACATGTGCAACTGACGATTTGCATTCTTCTGTCTCCAGGTAAGTACTTACCTTCCCATGACAATATCTAAGCTGGAGAAGGCTGCTTCAGAGTTCCTGCCTTCTGCTTTGGCCCTTCACATGTTCCAACATGTGCAGAGCAAGACCCAGCCTCTCCCGAAGCATCCATTTCCATAAAAACCTGATGTATGTATTGGAAAGCAGCCATGACACAGTCCAGTTCCCCATGCAAATTACCAAAGAATCAGCGCTTCATGGTGCCCAGTAGGGATTACTTGCCCCTCAATTTGGCCACAGTCTCAGTGGCCTCAGTAATCTAACTGGTAAATGCATTTTTATTGTAGTAGCTGTTTTTTGTGGTTTTCTCTTGTCCCAATTTCAGAGATATTCGGAAATATATGATATGATTCTTTTCAACTTAGTCAAATAAATAAAGTACTCTACATTTCCAGTAGACCATAGAGTAACAGACTTGTGCCAAACACGTAATAGCTCCCTAGCTTGACGTGTTTGTAATCTCAGTGCACAAAGGAAAAAAACCCAAGTTCTACGTGAACACAGCACATGATAAAGTGGGGTCTTGTGACAGCACTTCTAATATTTCATGGAGATGGCTAGCCAGACATTTCCTGGAGAGATGCTGCAATGTTTTGCTATTATTTTTCATCTTACAGTCTTCAAATGAGGTCTTATTTGTGGCATTCTTTCAAAGGTTAGTAGATTTTTTGTTTGTTTGTTTTACCTTAGAGATTTTATGCCTAAGACTGTACTCTATTTAAAATGTATCATATGTACATAGGTATCTATTGGAAACCAGGTTGCTAAGGTTGATGAACATCTAAAGGAAGGGTTAAAAGATTCCAAGCTCAGTTGGGGGAAAAAACCAAAAGTTGTTTAAAGCTGCTTTCTTTAACACAGCTTCAAATAAAACAAATGTAGTACTTGGTCTTCCTGCTTATTTGAAGTATCTATGAGCAACATTGTCTTCCTTTTGCTTTGGATTCACTTCTTGCTGATTTGTCTGTAGGTTTCAGGAGGATTCTCAATGTAACCTGTGTAAGTACCTAGGTAGGTTTCTTCTGTTCCATGACTAGCTTTGGTTCAGGTTTCTGTCCATTTCCTTTTGTATGGACAACGGGAGTAATGTGGAAGGGACTTCTGCTGTGCAGTTGAGCAAGTCATGGCTGGCAATTACTTTCTCCATGTCTGGCATCTCAGATTATTTTATGAAAGTCTGGTTTTACCTCTAGGCAAGGGATGGAGTTAGAGCTTCTTTATTTGGTAGCTAGAAAGGTAGTAGAATTACTGATGCCAGGTCACAGCTCTGAAATCTGCTGCTTGCTCACATGCTGTCATCATGAACTGCTGAGCAGGCTGCAGGGGGTTTGTAGTAGCACAGGCTCTTCCCTGTGCTGAGCAGGGCTCAGGTTGTCAGATGTGCTGTCTCCGGTCTCTCCTGGGGGCTGCACAGTAGCATGGTGGCTCTTCTTGGCTGATGTTGACCATAAAAGGTCAGGTATTAAAACAACTCTATTGCAACATAGTAAAAAAAAAGAAAAAAAAATCCTAGTGTGAAGATGTTTTAGGCTGTTCTCTGTTATGCTTTAAGTTAACTGGTTTGTGTACCCTTAGGAAATAATCGATGACGTTAGAATCATCCAAGAAGACAGGTAAATACTCTGGTAATAACTGTCAGATGCAGCTTTTTTTGTGTATGATTGTGCACATCTTTTAAGCATGCCAAGCTCTGCTTTATAACCCCTTGACCTATTATTGCTATGGTGTTTATGTGTATTTAAACACTAATGTAGTGCAAGAAATTAACATCGTATTTACTTGTTCAAAATATATTACTGCAGCTATCTATTCCTACTGTCTTGTAAGAGTGCCTTTGTTTTGAAAGATTTGTCTTTCCCATAGCAGTTCAGTATTCTGAAGTTAATACTTCTTTGCACCCTGCTCAGAAATTACAGGGTATATGAAACATACCCAGAAATTCATTCAAACTTTTAAAACTTATTAGGTCTAGGAGAGACAGATTTAAGATTACAGAGGTTTCTGGTTGAAGTACTTCAAGCAGAAATCCATACTCCATTAGGTTTTGTAACATTATGTGACCTTAATTTTCCAGGTATTTTGCCCTTCAAATTGAAGATAGTATTTTAATACTATTTAAGTCTCCTGAAGAGCCTTGTAATATGATAGGCTTAAGTTGTGAAACATTTGAACAAAATGAAATATAAAAAAGTAATTTAGGATTTTGTATTTTTTTTATGTATAGCAACATAAAGATACACATCAAATAATAAATTGAAATAGGTGATAAAAGGTTTTTTTGGGGTGCATTTATGTGTGCATGTAGTCAGCCATATTTCTTGTATGAAGGTCTGTCTTTGCATTTGATTATTTTAGGCAAAGCCATTCCCAGTGCTTTGAACTTAGGGATTTGTCTCTTATGTTGTGGTGTACTTCAAATAAAATTCTATCTGGACAACAGCTGTAGGATCCCATCTCAGGAGATGAAATAGAATTACAGAGCTATACTGACTTGTTGGAGAAAAAGCTGAAGAATTATTTTTAAAAAAATCTTGTAGAAACAGATAGGGGAGAAACATATTTTCTTATCAATAAAGGTGATATAATCTTTCAGTAATGTTAAGTACAAGGAAATGAAAATTAGCAGCAGCTAGTGTTGTGTGCAGCTCCATAATATGTTAGAACTGGACTTAATAAATTACAGCAATAGCTTCTGATGTTTTACCCCCTCTAATGTAATCCTCGAGCAGTCAAATAGCTATGCAGTATGACAGATGCAAAGCACATCACTTCTGAAAAATCTCAAAAAAAGTAGGAACAGTATGTAATTGAAGTGTAACGACACTTATGCTGGATGTACAATTATATGTATACACATGTATGTTTGTACATTTTGTAACTGTATATCTTGATGGTTATCCTAGGCTTTTTTTTTTTTTTTTTTGGTCTAAAAATCATGTTTTATTCATATACACCAAAAGTGTCAATTGCTAGGTTTTCTGTAACTGTCTGCAACACTGGTTGTTACTATATACTGTAACATCTTAGCATAGATTGCCTTATTTAAGGATTTTCATTATTTTGCTGATAAAATATTATTTAACAGAATGTCCTTTTTGCAGGTTTGTGCACTGATAACTGCCTAGCAGATTATATGACTGTTACAATGTCAAACAGAATTGCCTGAGATGCGGGTATTAATACTGAGGCATTTTTCAGTCACAGCTTCAGGTTGGGTATTCTGGTTAATGATTACAGGAAGGAATTTAAACCACAACTCAGTAGGCAACAATTAATTACATTTTGGTTGTCTGAACTGTTGTTTTCTTGTTCTTGGCTGCCAAACATTGAGATTTTCCCATGTATTTCATTAGTTGTTTCCCAGTCCCTTGGGCTTAGCTGTATATTTGGTATACTTCTCTGATAGTTTCAAACGTAGCGGTTGGTAGTGGCTACTAAATTTGGTCTTACTGGCTGGTCCAGTTTTGGTGGAGTCAGAATAAATTCCTTTTGCTGACAAGACTTCCAGTTCTGATTTTTAAGCATCGCAGGCTGCCTTGGCACTTGGTGAGTGTGAACATTCACCCTGCATTCCTGCCAAACTTGGAGTCGGACAACTGTGAGTGCAGAAAGGCAGCCAGAAATCTTGAATCAGAGCTGTGAAAAATTCTCCCCTTTTGTCTGTGCTTCTGGACTCTATTTTTCAAAAAACTACCAACCTGACCTCTGCTTTGCTAAATTTTACTAACTAGTAACTGCAAGTAATCTAAAAAAGATTGTTTCAAGTTAATAAACATTGCATATTTGCTGATTTTTCTTTTTTTTTTGGCTAGAAAGCTGTGAAGTTTTGTGTCTACTTTACTAACTCAGAGTAATTAACTGAGCATCCTAGCACTCTGAAATGCAGAGAGCAAGGGTTTAGGAAGATTGTGGAAAGGAAGTTGCAATCAGAATATGAAAAGGTTAAAAACATAAACAAATTTTCAGTGTTGGTGGAGTTAAGGAAAGATCTGTGTCAGATATCTAAAAGTACTGAGTTCATACCATAACATATCAACTTACTTTATCTCTCAGAACTTTCCTGAGCCAGAATTTTTGTAATCCCGTTAGTCTTTATTGAGACAAGGTTCTGTCTGTTTGGAAGGATGAATCTGTTTTTACATCTTAACCATCACTAAGAACTAAATAAATGTGTGGCCACTGTTTCTGCCATTTGCAGAATCACTTCACAGTGTTATGTCAGCTGTAATGGTGGTATCAGCAGCATTGTGATCTCTGGTGGTGTTGCATGGTAAGCACTGTATGGCATTCTTAAGTGAAACCAAATTTTCATGTTCTTCACATTCCAGTCACAGATAAAAATAATTCTTCTGGTAAAATACAGGGCAAGAATGTTTCTGTCTAGCATTTTACAAGGGAAGAACAAAACTTAGTTTTAACTTTGAAGAAATGACATGGTCTTGTCTTTTTAATTGAAAGAAAGGATCCTTTGCCTGTGAAAATTAAATCCTCCACAGTTTGTAGCTGCTTTCCAAACTCGTCAACCTGACAGTGAAATCATGTAATCTGGTAATAGCATGCCTGAGGCTTATCGCAATTTTTTGGGCAGTGGTATCAGCAGATGATGTGCTCTGTTGATTTTAATCACTTAGGGTTTGATTCTGATCCCACTGACCTGGGTGTAAATGCAGAATTACTTCATTGAGTTCACTGGAATTACTATAAACATCTCAGTGTAAATGAAATCTGAATTTATTTCACTGCATTTATGGTTCCACTATAGGATCTTCAGAAGTCATCAAAGAAAGGTATGGATGACTTTTCCCATCTCTTCGTGACAGCTTTCTTATTCAAACAGCATTCATCTCTGACCAGTTGTTAAAATTGTCATGTATCTGTCTGTGTGTTTGTACTGACAACTCAAGGTCCTTGTGCTAAATGCACATGCCAGTTGACTTTTCATTGTCTTACAGCCAGTCTGAGTTGCTTTAAAGTTCCTGCAGCTTGTCACTAGAATTTCTCTTTATTCATGAGCTTTCATGCTGACTTTACAGTCAGTTTGAAACTGATATGAATATATTTGAGTGTATCTGGAAGGATGGAGTAATTGGATATGTTCTAGAATACTTTTTGGTAAGTGGTCATAAATAAAAACTGTTGAAATGTAGGATCTAATCCTGCAGTTGTTTTTTCCACCTTTGATACTGTCAATGGGAGATCTGTCTACATAGCAGGGACTAAGGCATTAGCCTTGTACAGAACAGAAATGTAGCTTGTTCACAGCAGATTTTATAGCACAGTTGTCTTCAGTGCCACAGATGCAAAGGTTTACTATTTAGTGAAGACTTTTTCTTAACATTGGAAGCTTGCTTTTCAGACTTGTAAGCCAAACACTCCACAGAAGATCCTTCAGTAGTTTTTGGGGTTTTTTTTAATGTGATAAGTCCAGTTAATTTGGTGTTGAGCCTGATGTGCATTTTTCTCCTTTATTTTACTGACCAATGAAAACTAATGGGAATCCTGTGCCTGTTTGTTACTTGTGGTTCTCAAGATCTCCCATTTCAGTATTTTAGAATTTTGAATAAAAGGTGCTAATTGATGAAGGTCAGAGATATCTGTGTTAATAACTACAGACTGTTACTTGTAACTAGTGATTAAATAGTAACTAGTTTCTGTTATCTCTGTTAATAAATTGATCCACTGTAATTTTTATGTGTCCTCAGTGTAATTTAGGGATAATACAGAAATGTTAAATGCAACCAATAGGATAAGAAAGGACGACCATGAAACAAGTGAGTATGGGCTGTATTTCTATACCACAAAATACCAGTTTATTGTAACATGCTAATACGGTCTAATTGAACATCTGTCCTAGATTTGATGAAGGTATGGATATGGGGAAATAATTATCTGTAAATATTTCTAAAGCTGTGAAACACAGGCATATTTAGAGCTAGATTAACAAACTACTTGAAGTATATTCATAGCCAATGCTACATCATAGTACTTCTAGGTGTTTAAGTTATGAGAGCTTAAGATCTCAGTCTGTTGTGTATGGGGAGACATGTCTGCCTTAGAGCAGTGTTTGTTCTGCAGGAAGGGATGTGTATTTGGTCCTTTCTGTTCCCAGGGCTTCAGCTGCAGGACAACCCTGAACCGTTCCCCTCAAAGAACTGAGGAGGCCTTCATCTTCCTTTAACACACGGCCAAATGAGGAGGCATGGTGCACACTCTATATGGTCACAACAGAAGAGCTGGCAGAGACTGTCCTGATCTCTGATGAGCCTAAAATGTCATACTCTTTGGGGAGAGCGCAAGATGTGCACTTGGGTCTGTCAGTGATGTGGGGGGGGGTGTGTTCCTCAAGCCCGCCTGTGTGGCTGTGCAGGGCACAGCAGCCGTCTGCTCGGGCTCCCAAGGGTGAAAGCACTCCTACAGAAATGCTTTGGGTGCTCTCTGAGTATCCGTAGCTGAGCAGCCACAGGGCAGGCTGCACTGGAAACCCGGTTTGGATCGACATGCAAGATAACTTTTGAGCTGTATTTTTCCTAGTACAAGTGTGGCAGTTGGGGCATGTGTGGAAGCAGAATTTTAGGCGTGTTAAGACTTCGAGCGCCTGCAACATGCTGTAGGGAAGGTCACCCCTACTTTCTGCCTCACTTTCTCTGTGTGTCTGGCCCTTAGTGGCTGCAGAATAAAACAAACAGATCAGTCTAGAAAGGAAAATATCTAGGATTGTTTGACCTAAATGACGGCTCTATCTTTGTTTGCACTGTCAAGTTATTTTTCTTATTTTGTCGCTGAGGGAAGGGGTGATAATGTATCCATGTATCCTAGCGCTTCTGGTCTCTGCGCAGACAAAAACTGATGCAATTGTTAAAGCTAGAGTGTAATGCTATGTAGGAAAGACCTGACTGTGTGAGTCTCTAGGAAATTCTCCATGTGCTTTCTAGGAGTTCTTGTCTTGCTTTCTAGGAATTCACCCCTCAGCTTTCTAGGCGTTTACACTGTACTTTCTAGGAAACCCCACCTTCTGCTTTCTAGGTATATTTCCTCATCACTTTCCAGGATTTTTTCCCACCTGCTTTCTAGGAATTTTCCCTATGCTGCCCAGTAATTCTCCCCCCCCCCCCCCCCCCCCCCCCCCCAATGTGTTCTAGGAATTGCCAGTGTGCCTTCTAGAAATGCCCTTTTATTTCCAGGAATTTCCTTGTGCTTTCCAGGAATTCTCCCTGTCCCCTCCCTAGGAATTTTACTTGTGGTTTGGGAATTTTCTTCTTGCTTTCTGAGAAATTTCCCCTTCAGGTGGGAATTCTCCAGGGCTTTGTAGATTTCCTATCTGTCCTTTGTAGGAATTTACCTTTAGAAAATTTTCCTTGTGCTTTCTAGTTATTCCCCTCTGCCTTCTAGGAATTTTCTCTGTGCTGTCCAGATATTCTCTCCTGTAAATGCAAGGAATTTCCCCTCTGCTTTCCAAGACATTTTCTATGTGTTTTGTAGAAATTTTCCACATGTTTTTAAGGAATTACTCCTTTCTAGGAATTTATCACGGGCTTTCTTGGAATTTACCTTTCACTTTCTCATAATTACATACTTTTTATTTAAACTGAAGGTAAAAATATACTCCTTACAAATGGTTATGTATTAATTTATTAACTAATAGGATCAACTATTTTTATAGTTTATACTGAGGCCTTTTGTGTTGAGCCTTTATTTTTTGCAAGAGGGTAGGGTTAGTTCTAGTCTTTCTTTCTAAAGAATGGTGCACTGTCAGATTTTGGGAAAACCTACATAACATGAAAAGATTTTCACTGCTTTATTAGAGCAGTTTGTAGTAAGCTATGTGTAGGCAGGGACTGTCACCTTGCTTTTGTATGCACAGATTGCCAGCTGCAAGGAGGTCCTGGCCCTGCTTTTGTGTGTTCTAGGTGTTGCTCTTTTCAAGTAAAATTGCAGGAGGAGGCCACCGAATTAATTCGTAGCTCTTGCAGTACTTGTCTTCCTGTACAAATTATTTTTCATGTATTAATATTTTACAACATTAATTGTGATAAGTGCCATTATCTTAATTTAACAGATAAGGAGATTCATAGCAGGAGGGCGATGTAACTTCTCAGCTCCCAAAGGAGGTGCTACATCTAAGAGAAGATATAATTTCTGACTCAGTTTAGGAACAGATATGCCAGAAGTAGAAATGAGTAATCAGTAAGGCTTAAACCCCAGCATTCTGGTTTGTTTTGGGTTTTTTTAAATCAAGTTCAGGTATTATAGATGCTAAAAATCATAGAAGAATTGAAATAAAAGAAGATCTGGGATGTTAGATTCTGATATATGGGCCAAGTAGCTCCTACCTTTCAACACCAGAAAGTTGAAAGTGGGATTTCCTAGTGTGTGACCATGCTTTATTCACGATGGACACCGTGTCTATTAGTGCATCTGCCTTGACCAGTAACAACTAAATATATCAATGTGAGCTCGCATTCCCTTTGGATCCCCCACCATTGTAACTTTGATCAAAAGCACCTGAAAATACTTTTGGGTTGGGAAAGGAAAATAACTTCAAATTGCTTTTTGATCATATGGTCAATTCACAATGGAAAAGAAAGCAAGCTGCAAATATGTTAGGGAAGTGCTTCTAGGTGCCTAAAGCTGTCATGTAACATTTCTTCCTCTGCTATTTCCCTGTTTGTATCATATCCATATTATATTGTCCCTGTTTATTAAAAACAAAGCAAATATTAGGCTGCTCCTCCTGTACAGCTTTTAACTGTATAAAATGTCATAGTAACTTAGAGTGGTTAAAGCAGGTAATTCACTGCTGGAGCACTTGAGATTTTGGATATTTATTACCAAAGGATATCTAACAGTTGTACTGTGTATTCCAGAGTACTCTCTGTTCTTGCTGTACGCCGGATTCCTCTCAGCTACTCTCATTTTCATCTATCCATAAGGCTGTCTGCCATGCTACCTGTGCATTCTTTAATTGGTTAATTAAATCTGTTGTTATATGTTATCTGTTTCTAGTTTAAGTGATTAATAAAACATTGCAAAATACTCCGTTAAGTGCACACAGATGTTGTGGTAGGGTTTGCCTGATGTCTTGTCCTGTGGTACTGACGCCCATAAGGGTCTGAGGAAGGCCACATAACTCTCAGAAAGTGATTAAAGTATTGAGAATAGGAAGTCTCAAGAAAAAGCTAATGTAGGAGCAGGGTTTTTTTCTTTCCTTCTATTGGCAGTAGTTTGATTTAAAGCAGCTGTAGGTTCCTCCTTCCCTTATTTATTTATTTGTTTATTTATTTATTTATTTTGAACTAATCTTTTAGTAGTAGTACTTTCTTGTGCCTAGAAGAAGAGTTCATGAAGATTTTCTGGAAAAGTAATCCTTTTTTCTTGCATAGTCTTATTGATAGTGTTGAAAAATATATCCTTCAGTTTATTGATTTGTCAACAGAAGACTTTACTCAGTTCAGAATTTTTTAATTAAAAAAAATTGTCCAGAAGCAAAATGTAAAATAAATTCAGGATTTTAGCCTTTTTTAATATTTTCAGAATATCTTAAAGAGAACAAAAATATTTCTACATATCATTAAGCTTATCTCTTCTTTGTGCTAGGGCTTGTTTTTTTTTTTCCTGGTAAGTTTCAGAGAATCAAATACTGTAATAATTTTGTCATATTACAGTTAAAAATTTCTTAGGTGGTAGGAATAATAGTACTAATATTGTCAGAGACTTAAATATGGAACTAGGGTATTAAACACATTTCATGTAAATTGCAGAATGTAGGCTATAGAGTGAGATTAGAACCTATCTCTCATTATAAAAGCACTGTATCAGAAAAGAACATTCTCTTAAGTAGTTTTTGCCTGCATATTTGGAAAATTATGCTATTGTTTTCTAATAAACCATCTGTCATTCAAAAAGGATAGTCCTAGATCTGGGAAGTGAGGGGATAGGAAGGAAACAAAGGACTTAAGGGTGTTCCAATGACATCTGAGTTTATCTCTGAGGTGCATCAGAGGTGTTGGAGCAGAGGAGATTTTGCAGAATGCCTGCTGAAAATTTGGTCCTTGTTTTCTGCAGAAACACAGGTTGTACCCTCTCAGCTTAAGCCAATGTTTTCCATTTTCTTGAAAATTTGATCCTTCTTTTATCTCATTTGTCTATCTTGGTCTCTAAAATGCCATCACTCTTGTAGTCTCCATAGAGCGAAACCTCAAATTGCCTGAGATACGGGGTGCTGACTTTCACAGCTGGGCAGGACAGAAGCTGCTTCAGTGTGGGGAGTAGGTGCTTGGTGAGGGATGACCATAAGTGTAGGCACTCAGGTCCCTGTCCTGCAGGAGGTGAACCAGTATCAGCACTTAAAGGTACTTTTCAGTGCCTCATTCATGCTAGCCATCGAATGCAAGAACAACTCTCTTTTATAAAGTTAGGCATCTTCAACTTGATGGTTTTCCAAGAGTTAAAGGCAGTTAATAGTTCCCTAGTTAATTCCCTAACACTTTCAGGTATTGCTGCTTCTCAGTTCTCCACTGAGCTCTAGCCTTCTTGCCTGAAAATGTTTAGATAAGCACGCTGCCTTTAGTGCTTTTTAACTCCCTCTGAACCTTTTTGTGCAGCTTCTTTTTTGAGGAAAATAGACTTTTTCTGCTGAGTAGACTCAGAGCACTGAAAGAATCACATGCTCTCCACAAGAGTACCCAGAAATACTTGCTTTCGTTATCACTGTCTTGGCAGTACTGCTGAAGTATGTCCTCACATGGTGCCAGTTAGAAGCAAAAGTTTATTTTTATTTGACAATCCAGATCAATAGCTTCCCAGGTTTAATGAAGTATTTTGAAATCCTCTAAAACTGTGTTGTATGTCATTTGCTTTAAAGGAAAAAATCTATTATAGTTTTGAACTGTCTGGTGGAAAAAATGCCTTTTTTCTGTCTCTGAATGCAACCAGCAATCTGTAGATAGACAAGCTGAAGTATCATTTTTGACTACGTTTTTTTTTGATTTTTGCAGATCGGCCATCCAAACCAGTATGCTTTGTTATGCCAATCTACTTCCTCATCAGTGTGGCAGACAGCTGTAGTTAGAATACAAGGCTTTTGTGTTCCACCAGCCCCCTCATCTCTTAGGTTTTATTCTGTTTCTTCAAGTAGTGGACACGTTCCTGCCAGTCTCTGGGCTTTTATTTAATTTGGGCAGAGCCTATGTAAGACTGAATAGATGGCTGAAAGCCATGAGGGGAAGACCATAAAATGTACCACATGCTCAGCCTCATCTGAACCAAACAATGTTGTATTTTTTTACCCCCATTGCAACAAAGATTCCATGTGTTCTGGAGGTGTGTTAGCAGAGACATCCAGCCAAGCAGCCAGTGACAGAGAGGATAACAAATAGCCTCACCTTTTGAAGGATCCAGCAGGCGTAGAGGAGGTAAGCAAACTGGAATTGGACCTGTCTTTCTTTGTTATGTATTTTTGAATTTTGTATTCAGGAGTAGGTATTTCTTCATATTCTACAATTACTAGTACTCATTTCTCTGAAGTAAAGCAAGGATTATATTTCCCAATGAATTCTTTAAAGTATTATATAATAGAGTAAAATCTCTTCCACAGAGAATGTTTTTGAACTCTTGCACCTAATAACAACTTGATGTTATTTTCAATGGTTATAGAAAGTGTTGGGTTCCAAGAAATTAATGAAAACACAGAGGGGTAGTTACACCAGGTAGGCATGACAGAAATTCCACAGCAGATGATCTTCACTGTTTAAAAGAATCCATTCATTGGAAGACATGTTGAATAGATTGACTTAAAATGTTGAACTTTAAAAAAAATGTTTATTTTTTTAGACATTTAGCATTATTGTTTTACCTCAAGGTAATATAATAAATGGGATAAACTATGTGATATTTTGAAATGGTGTAGTGGTATTTATCTGGTGATATCATGCCTTAATTCTTAAGATTGAGTCAATTCATGCAAAAGGTTTGCCTGCACACCTAATAGATAGATTTTCTTACCACTGTATAAACTGATGAAGGAATGCATGCTCGAAAGGGCTTATTAGTCCTACAAGTAGCCTAACATAGGTTAGTTTATGTTTATAGGCTGTAAAGTTATAAATTAGTCTAAGGATTTAGGTCTGGGTAACTATGCAGGGAAAAAAACAAAGTTAAAGAAGTAAGTAAGTCTATTAAATCCATGTCAGAAATATTCAGGCCATACTCAGTTAGTTAATCTGTCCCATGGCCGGTGAATACATGCTCAGTCTTTTCTGAATTTGGATTATTTGTTGACTCAACCCCTGAAGAATTGACCTCTGAGTCACATTACAGCTCTGTTGAATAGTACAACTAACTTGATTGTTAGAAATACTGGGAATGCACACATTCAGTTGAAGCTAATGAAATTTGCATGTTCATCACATTTTGAAAATCAAGCTTTTGTTTTAGGACTCAGAGTTGGCATGTGGTGGGCAATTTTCTGTTTTTCCTACCACCTACTGTACCCCTGATATCTTTCAAATATGGTATTCTTCAGCTATATAATAGTGTGTAAATGGCAATACTATACTAATGATAGTAGGTTAAAAAATTCAGGCAGAAGTTGGATTTGAAGTTGGTTGTCTTTAATTTCTGCATAGTTCATTCTTATTGAGGTACAGAGTCTCTTTTTGTATCATTTCTGCAGTAGTTAACACATTGATGAAGACACATTTATCCTGTATCATAATCCTTCTTTAATATTGCAGGCTTTAAAATTGTTCAGTTGAAAACTTTAAAAGCTTTTGCTGGAGGAGTTTGTATTATATGTACATCTGAAAAGAAAATTGAAAAAAGCACTGAAACTGAAATTTCAGAATAAAATCCATGACTTTGGATATTAACATAAATGGGTCCCCTTTCAAGGAGCGTTTCTACATATACATTTCTTTATATTCATATACATGTGTATAAAGTAACTATCATTCTAAATCAGTCATATCTGAATATACAACCAATTATTTGCTTTTGTGAATTACGTGGAAAATGTGGTTAGTAGAAGGACACACAAAGTCTCAACAAGGAAGTTAGAGGTGTGTAGCCATAGATATTTGTGATATTGCAAGAGCAGTACCAGATTGTATTGGATGGTCACCTTTATTACCCCTAGCAATTGAACTTGTAGTAGCTCTCTAGTTGGCTATTTCATTGCTGGCATCTAAAAAGTACCCACTTTTAGATCTCATAGACGTTTTATGAAAATGCATGAGAAAGTTTGATTAAATGACACTTCTTATGTGAAACAGTTGGGTTTTTTCAGTATTACATTCAGGGAGTGCCACTTTATTAAGAACAGTTTTTAATATGTAAGCTCTCAATTGCAGACACTTTTTGCAATTCCCAAGCCCTGGGCACCATGGAAGGTGGGGGTTTTTGTTGTTGTTGTTTTGTTTTGTTTTATTTACCACTAGCATTTATACAGTGACTATCCACTCACTGTCTCAGTAGCTGAATTGCTAGGAGAGTCATTATTATCCCAGGTTGACCAGAGAAGTCAGTGGGTATTTGTCAGAGAGTGGATAAGGCAAGCCAAGCATTTCTCTGCGTTTGACTTCCATCCTCTGCAGATTTATTCCACCAGCTGCTGCAACTTAAGAATTTGCTTCCCCGTCCTGTTCCCTTCACAAACTTTGTAGTACCTCAGGCAAAGACAAAGCATCCTACTCAGCAAAACATTTTGGAACCAACATAGTTTCAGATACTGGAGGTAAATATCTGAAAAATAAAGGGGAAGATTCCTATGAAACAATGGTGAAGCTTCCTAGAAAGCACATGGAAAGTTTCCTAGAAAGCACAAGGCAAATTCCTGGAAAACCAGAAGAGAGATTTCCTAGAAAATGGAGGGGATTTCCTGGAAAGCATGAAGGTAGTTCCTGGAGAGGAGTGGAGAGGGTTCCTACAAAGTAGAGGTGGGATTTCATAGTAAACATATGGAAAACTTCCTGGAAAAAGTGAATGGGAAATTTCCTAGAAAGCAGAGGGAGGTCTACAGAGCTGAAGAGGGGTTTCCTAGAAAGCACACGAGAAATTCCTGGAAATCAGTAGGGGGGGAATGCATAGAAAGAAGAGGGAGGAGTTATTAGAAAGCATTTGGGTGGAGGGAATTAATGGAAAGCAGGTGGGAAACTGGGAAGACAATTTCTGGAATTTCCTAGGAAGTACAAGGTAGATTCCTGGAAAGTAGGGAGATAATTCCTAGAAAGCAGAGGGAGATTTCCTAGAAAGTACATAGGGGGAAACACCTGCAGAGCAATGGGAAGATTTCCTGAAAAGGAAAGTGGGAATGCCTAGAAAGTGGAGAGGGTATTCCTGGAAAGCACAGGGAGAATCCTAGAAAGTAGAAGGTAGAAAAAGGAGGAGAGCAGGGTGGGGTGTGTGGGGAGAATACCTGCAAAGGTAGAAAACACACAGATAATTCCTAGAAAGCCAAAGGGAGATATTCTAGAAAGTACACTTGAAATTCCTAGAAAGCTGGAGTGTGAATTCCCAGAAAGCACATGAGTAAGTCCTATAAAGCAAAGGGGGAATTCCCCAAAATCATGTGCAAAATTAGGGACATGTGGGGAAAATTTCCTAGAAAGCTGAAGGTTAACGCCTAGACAGCAGAGGGATATTTCTGGAAAGTAGTGTAATGCATTCCTAGAAAGAATGAGGTAAATTCCTACAAAGCACATTTTGGGGTGGGGATGGGCACTCCTAGAAAGCAGAAGGGGAATTTCCCAGAAAACTTGTGGGAATGATCATGGAAAGTAAAGAGAGGAATTGCTAGATAGCAGTGACAGAATCGGGCAATCACAAGTGGTGGGGTGAGATCATAGAGGTGGGTGAGATGACTGAGACAGGTTGGGTGGTGCAGTCAGGTGTTCCACCTAACCCTGGCAGGGGTCTGGGCACCAGTGGCAAAGTCACGGCATGTTTGCTGTGGGCGCTGAACTGCGGTCAACACGCTCTTTGCATACAGGCATTTGCACAGATAAGCAAATTTCTGAACTTCAATCTTACCACAAATTAGAATTCGTAACTATTTTGTTTCTGAAGTCATATTTGTACTCATGTAGCTGTTCTAAGTGAAAAACATGCTAGCAATTTCTTTGCACACATTGCTCTTAATATTTCAAAATTGCACCTTACCTGTTACTCCTCTGGGATCTGGGTTAGTATGGTGATAGCTCATGGTACTTTGCAAAGCGAAGTAGAAAACTCATACTGAACTCTACAAGTTGCTGGGCTTAAAACTTAAAGTAAGCATGCATGAAGACTGAAACATAATCAATAGAAAAATCTGTAAATATTTTTGTTGAAAAATCAGATTGCTTCTCCACTGTTAAGAACATCTTTTAAATGTTTGATTGCAAAGTTTAGTTTACTTCAAATTCATGGATAATAAATACATTATGTTAAAACATTTTTAAAGCTGCAGGTTTTTTTTTTTTATGATTATCTGCTTCTGTATTAAATCTATTCTTTTGGAAGACAACTAGGACAAGGGAGCTTTGGGGTGGTAGCTCAAATAAACACAGAACTACTGCAAAAAAAAGGTCCATCAAAAATGTTAACACGAAAAAGGTAAATATCATGTAGATAGGTTATTTTCTTTAAAGTATTCTTAGCTTTCTTATGATCCTATGATTCTTTTTTTCCAATCTCTGTTTGAGCACCAAGATGTCATATTAGATCCATAATTTCTCTTTTCACCTATGTAGATGTTTATTCTCATTTTTCAGATATTATTTTGTGTCTTAGTCATTGCCCCTGTAGCAGAAACTAGAAGCAGCATGAGCTTTTAAAATACTCAAACTCCATTTTCTACCCATGTAAGTTAGGGTTCTTATTCATTCAGGAAAGAATAATTGAAAAGATGTTTGCATATTAGATTCCAAACTTTCTAAATCTGATGAAAGAATATATGCAATTGAAAGGTGTTTCTTTTGTAAGTAGTGATTTTAATTTTTAAAAATAAAGTAAGGTATAAATTAATAATACTGTGGTAAAGTGGTCCTCTTGTGTGTCCATAGCATTTCTAACAAGGGGAAACATCAGCCGATAAGGAGTCTTTCAAGTTTTTACATATCTGTCGTTTCAGTAATCATTATACAGCCAAAGAATGGTGGAAATCTTATTTTTAAGGTTAAATTACTACTATTCTGTTTTTAACTTACTGTATTACTTGTTGGAAAGGTGTTATTGCTGAGCTGAACAGAAAAGATCTCAGGACCTTATAATGACAGCACCATATTATAAATATTGCAGTAACACATGTAACATAATATTTACTGTTAGCTGTAAGTGTAGGGTTTTTTGGGGCAGGTATTGAACTGGTCAGAAGTCTCATTTGAGTAACGTATTACAGTTTTCATTCCTAGTTGCTGAAAATTTGCATTTTATATTTTTTCAAATGTTGGTACTTTCTTAGGCTTTCTGTAAAAGCCATTGATGATTCATTGAATGGAACAGGCTTTAAGCTAAATCCATACTTAGTCCTTGTTTTGAAATCATAGTATTTTTATACATTTTTAAATGTATGTGTTTTGAAAGCTTGAGAGTTTGTTGTAGTAAGCACTGGCAATATTTGCAGCAGGACAATTGTCTTTTGTCTTCTGTTCATAAAATACGAAGTGCATTGGGGCTCTAGGTCATCACTGCTATTAAGTATATATATTTATTGTATATTATTATTATATTATTATAATATAATATATTATTATAATATATGTTCATTATATATAATAAAGCACTGGAGCACTGCTATTAATTATATATATTGTTATTACATTAAAAGAAACTAAACTCAGAAATAACAAAATCATTACATCGTCTATTAATACTAGCAGATGTATCTTGCAATGGAGCTGTGAGGATGGAGAACTTAAAAAATTTCATTGTAGTAAAGGACTTTTTACAGAAAATGAGACAAGGCACATCATTCAGAGTCTTGTTTCAGCAATAGTGTATCTTCACAAAAACGGTAATTAAGTTCCTCTTTCTCTCCCATATGCTCATAGATTTTGAGTGTTCATACATTTAAAAAGAGTTATTGATTGCTATTCTTATCTATTATTTATTTCATGGTATAAAGATAGTCCGGTAAAGAAAAAGTAGAATACACTGTATGAATGCTTTTTTAGGACTTCATTTTTCTTACAGATGCAATAACTGTTACCATTTTTCTTTTATTTCTCTTTCCATACCAGCTATGGATAATAACATGTATTATTATTTCCTAACTTGCAACTGCTTTGCATTATAACATTAACTTGGTTTAGTTGTTAAGTGTATAGTCTGCCGCAGGAGGTAAAAAAGCAGAAGTGGGTTGTTTCTGATACTTCTTAACAAAATGTGTTGCATTTAGGACTCAGTAGTTTCATCCACCACACAGAAACATTACAATTCTGCACAGTCCACAACAGAGTTAACTTATCCAGTCAAAAATTTAGAATTGTTAGATAGTGTAGGATTGTGAATAATTCTGGAATTTTTTACACAGAAATTATTAATCTCTGTTGCAGCATACTACTACTAGGAATTCTTCATTTACCTTTTTCTCCATAGAGATATATGGGGTTATGGAATGGTGCCTTGTTTAGAGCCTTGTTTCTTCTGTGTACTCATTGGAAGGGCAAAAACATCTACTGGTTTTGGATATGAAAATGACCTGCAAGTATGAAAATATGTGCAAATTTGATAATTATACAATATAAACCCTACTTTTTTGTTAGATTATGTCAGGTGATCTACTGATATTAAAGACTGAGCCAATATGAACTTTTTCCTTTATTACAGGATTGTGGGAAGGAATGAGAATTGAAAATGTGGAATACTCATGTGACTCCCTGGATGAAATGGGAAAGATGGCTTTTGTTAGTCTTCCAGTAGTTCAGAGTAAAATGCACTGGAATTGCTCCAAGAAATTACTCAATCAAAAGAGTTTAAAACATTTCTGTCAGAATATCTTCACTGCAACTGATAACATTTTATGGGTTATTTCTTACTCTCTCTTGGCAGATATTGTTCACAGAAATCTAAAACTGGAAAACATTTTAGTTAAAAGCAGTGACATCGATAAAGCAAATGAAAAGAAATTAAACATAAAGGGAAGATGACAATTGTAGCAGTTCTGTTTCAAGAACTAGTTTTAATATCCAGGTATTACTGGGAGACCTGACTTTGATACCTATTAGCAGCTTTTGAAATGAGCTACTAAATGGTGTTATTAGGGGGGGGGGGAATCATTTTGGAAGCTAAGTGCCACTGCTGAAAAAGGTTTTTTTTTTTCTTTTTTTTTTTTTTTAAATGATAAGTATATTTCTAGGTCAATTAAAAAAAAAATCCTTAAAGTAACCATACCTTGTTCATCTAGATCTATATTAGCATAGTTCTAAGCTATTAGTTACAGGAAGCCAGCAGGTGCTGTGAGATGTAATTAATTTTTAAATTAGGAATATTGTAAATTTCATGTAAATCTGTTAGTAAGTTAGAAAAAAACCTGTTTAGACTGTGCCCTTGGTTGAAATACAAATGTATTATAGGATTCTTTTGATATTAATAAATATTTACTACCTAAACACAATGTGCCATATGCTTACATCTTCTTTTTATTGAAAAAAAAATCTTTGATGCTTAACAAATCATATGCTAATTATCCATTGCTACTTTGCTGTTTTAGTAGTATTTACTGTGAAAAAGTAGGCATCCTCTAAAATAACCTTGTAGAACTGAATTATTGGATCATGAATGTATTATCTTGAGTAGAAAAGTTCATGCTGAGAAGTGTTTCAGACACTGAAGAATGTGGACAACTCAGTAATTCATTTGCCCACTGTAAAGATTTTTTTTTTTTTTTTGAGGGTTGGGAGAGGGTGGACACACAAACGTCTGTTTCAGTGAATTCCAGGATTATAACTGGACAAGAGAGAAGTTTCTAAATGTGGCTATATTCTCTTTCTCTCTTAATTTGCTGACTCTACTTCCGTATAGAATAAAATTGATTTGGTTGAACTTAAACCAAATCAAGAGTAACACTCCCTGGTTTTATTTAAGATTTTCTAGTCAACATCTTTTGGTTGAATGTTGTTGTTGGTGGTGTACTCTGACATCAAGTTCAGACCAGCAGAACAACAAATAGAAAACGGCCTTCAGGAAGTGAAATTTTCATTTTGCACCCTCTTTTTCTTAGACCAGCTTGAGAGACAGCGGAACCCATATCAGTCTAATGGACAAGCACAAATGCATTTGTGCAATACTATATGAGATGCAAATTTCAGTGGGCCGAAGCTGTTGACTCACTGAGTGATTGGCCCTGAAGCACTTCCCTAAAGGTGGAGGGGGAAGGTCCGCTGCTTAGTTGGGTTTGGAGCCATGCTAAGGACCACGCCTTTCTGGTGGAGACGATGGAGGCGTAATTCCAGCCATTTGTCTTTCCTGCTGCTACATGTCCCAGCAGCTGTGAGGAGGAACGGACCCACTGAGAGCATGCTGTAGCCACCAGCTGAGGAGTTGTCCATGTTCATGTGACAGTTTAGGTTTTCATTTAGGTTCTTAACAAGCAGCACTCTGATTTAGCAGCAACCTGGTTTTATCTTGACCTTCTAACTTCTGTCTCTGTCCCTCCTTGCCTGCAGCAATGCAGCCTCTCCACCATCAGTCTGCTGTAGTTGGGCTTTCCAATCTGCTTTATTTGCAGAGAAGGTAAAGTGGCCAGCAGGGATTTGGCCTGTGTCCTTGGAGGATACTTAGTTTAAGGTGAGCTTGAATGTCAAAGAAAAAACTGTTACATTAAAAAAAACACTTAGATAGTGGAACAAATTGCCCAGCAAAGTAATTACAGGACAAATGTTAGAGCTGTTTGGCACAAACTTGCTTACCTTTATGGAAGAATAGGGGAGGAAGAGCCTGAAGATCATTATATGAAAGACTCATTTTTAATGTTTTTTTTTCTCTGACTTCAGCATTTTGGCTACAAACAGTAAGTTCTGCACTCAACAAAAGCACTAAAAAAGTCTGCCTTTATTGCTATTTTTAATACAGTATTTTTTTCTACTAGGTAACTGACCGGTTTAGCTGTACAACAGACGTGGTAGTGAAAGCATGTTTCAGTCTATCTGTGGGACTCCTATATATGGGTAAGTTCAGCGCTGTATTGGGTTTGTGTGGCAAGGTTTTGGTAACAGGAGGGCTACAGGGACGGCTTCTATGAGAAGCTGCTAGAAGCTTTCCCTATGTCCCATAGAGCCAATACGAACTGGCTCCAAGATGGACCCGCTGCTGGCCAAGGCCGAGCCCATCAGCGACAGTGGTAGCACCTCTGTGATAACATATTTAAGAAGGGGGGGGTGGAAAAACAGGACACAAACTGCAGCTGGAGTGAGGAGCGAGAATATGGGAGAGGAGCGACTCTGCAGACACCAAGGTCAGTGCAGAAGGAGGGGGAGGAGGTGCTCCAGGTGCCAGAGCAGAGATTCCCCCGCAGCCCACGGTGAAGACCATGGTGAGGCAGGCTGTCCCCCTGCAGCCCATGGAGGCTAACGGTGGAGCAGATATCCACCTGCAGCCCGTGGAGGACCCCACACTGGAGCAGGTGGATGCCCGAAGGAGGCTGTGACCCTGTGGGAAGCCCGCGCTGGAGCAGGCTCCTGGCAGGACTTGTGACTCTGTGGGTGACACACACTGGAGCAGGCTGCTCCTGAAGGACTGCACCCCGGGGAAGGGACCCACGCTGGAGCAGTTTATGAAGAACTGTAACCTGTGGGAAGGACCCACGTTGGAGAAGTTCATGGAGGACTGTCTACCGTGGGAGGGACCCCACATTGGAGCAGGGGAAGAGTGTGAGGAGTCCTCCCCTTGAGGAGGAAGGAGTGGCAGGGATGACATGTAATGAACTGACCGCAACCTTCATCCCCTGTCCCCCTGTGCTGTTTGCGGGGAGGAGGTAGGGAAAAATTGGGAGTGAAGTTGAGCCCGGGAAGAAGGGAGGGGTGGGGGAAAATTGTTTTAAGATTTGGTTTTATTTCTCATTACTCAGTTTTGACTGGTAATAAATTAAACTGGTTTTCCCTAAGTCGGTCTGTTTTGCCCTTGATGGTAATTGCTGAGTGATCTTCCTGTCCTTATCTTGACCCACGAGCTTTTTCGTTATATTTTCTCTCCTCTGTCCAGTTGAGAAGGGGAATGATAGAGCAGCTTTGGTGGGAACTTGGCATCCAGCCAGGGTCAACCCACCACAAGTGCTTCATTCTTTTGAAGAGCTACAACTCACTAGATTCCTTCCAGATCACGAAGAGTCATATGACCTCTAAGCCCCTTCTTTTTCTTCTTTTATTTTCTCACAGGAGTTGTCATACTAGCTTAAACTGCCTATATTTATAATCTCATTCAATTATCTCTAAGAACCAAAGCACCAGCTTCAGAGAAAGGTGGAGCTATAACTGATAACAACCTTTTAGTGGGGCTCATCAGATCTTATGCAGCTGCTGTGGAATAAATTGTCCATTATTATAAGAATTTACATTTCATATGCATTTTGCATTATATAAATGTGAATGTACATAGTATCTGTTTCTCATGTGCTCTTTTTACTAAGTTATAGCTTCTATGTAACAGTGAATTCCACAGATTAACACTGTGTTTGTTCACAGTATGGTGCAACTGTTGGATCCTTGGCAGACCACTCACACTGTCTGTCTTTCTCGCTCTGCGGTCTGTCAGAGATCAGGCGTTCTCCTGAGGATCCAGAGGGGACAGGTTGCAACAGGTATCGATAGGTATTGGGGCAAGGTACCTGGCAAAATCCTGATACTTGCTGGTGCTTTAAACATGCTTACTACTTGTTATATATATGAAAAACATAGTAAATTTATGTGGCTTGTCCATATGCATGGCACTGTACATGCCT